>NC_084629.1:10333894-10441394 GCF_033978795.1 Nerophis ophidion
GGGCCGGCACGCAAAGGCAGTGCCTTTAAAGTTTACTGGCGCTCTGTACTTCTCCCTACGTCCGTGTACCACTACGTAGAGTGGCGTCTCAAAAAGTCATGACGTTTACTTTTTGAAACCGATAATTTGCGATATTACATTTTAAAGCATTTATCGGCCGATAATATCGGCAGTCCGAAAATATCGGACATCTCTACAAGTAACGGTTTGAATTGGTCCGTGTTATCAGGGACTGTTATTACTGATGGACAGGTGTTGCGGTGTAACTGCAGCCGGGCACTTAAAGGGGAACATTATCACAATTTCAAAAGGGTTAAAAACAATAAAAAATCAGTTCCCAGTGGCTTGTTTTATTTTTCGAAGTTTTTTTCAAAATGTTACACCTCCCGGAATATCCCTAAAAAAAGCTTTAAAGTTCTTGATTTTCGCTATTTGCGATGCAACTGTCCATTTCCCTGTGACGTCATACAGGGCTGCCAATACAAACAACATGGCGGTTACCACAGCAAGATATAGCGACATTAGCTCGGATTCAGACTCGGATTTCAGCGGCTTAAGCGATTCAACAGATTACGTATGTATTGAAACAGATGGTCGGAGTATGGAGGCAGATAGCGAAAACAAAATTGAAGAAGAAACTGAAGCTATTGAGCGAATAGCTATTGACGCTATTCGGCCATAGCATGGGTGTACCTAATGAAGTGGCCCATAGCATGGCTGCCTTATTAGCATCGCCGGTAAAATGTGCGGACCAAACGATCAGGACTTTCGCATCTTGTGACACTGGAGCAACTTAAATCCGTCGATTGGTAAGTGTTTGTTTCGCATTAAATGTGGGTATCTAGTTTCAAATGTACATACAGCTAGCGTAAATAGCATGTTAGCATCGATTAGCGTAGCATGTTAGCATCGATTAGCTGGCAGTCATGCTGCGACCAAATATGTCTGATTAGCACATAAGTCAACAACATCAACAAAACTCACCTTTGTGATTTCGTTGACTTAATCGTTGCAAATGCATCTGCAGGTTATCCATACATTTCTGTGCCATGTCTGTCTTAGCATCGCTGGTAAAATGTGAAGACACTCTGGTACATTCAATGGGGGTCTGGCGGCAGATTTCTTGCCAGTGGTGCAACTTGAATCCGTCCCTGTTAGTGTTGTTACACCCTCCGACAACACACCGACGAGGCATGATGTCTCCAAGGTTCCAAAAAATAGTAGAAAAAACGGAAAACAACAGAGCTGAGACCCGGTGTTTGTAATGTTTTGAAAATGAAAATGGCGGGTTTATTACCACGGTGACGTCACGTTCTGACGTCATCGCTACAAGACCGATAAACAGAAAGGCGTTTAATTCGCATAAATTCACCCATTTAGAGTTCGGAAATCGGTTAAAAAAATACATGGTCTTTTTTCTGCAACATCAAGGTATATATTGACGCTTCCATAGGTTTAGTGATAATGTTCCCCTTTAAGAAAACCCTCGTCTCCATGGCAACGTCTCTGTCGCTTTCACTCATTTGCCGCTTTTCCACTAACGCAGGGGAAGGCAACCCAGAACGTTGAAAAAGCCATTTTGGAGCCAAATAACACAACGCTGTCAAGCGGCATTCATATAAAACTCGCGGGCCGCACTAACATTACATTAGACTTTCATATTAAGGTGGGCCCGCTAAATAACGTCTCACGGGCCGCGTGTCTGAGACCCCTGCTGTAAGTAGATTGAGTATGATGATAACGAAAGAAGCGTCAATGGAACTTGAAGGAAAGCGTCTGACTGCCCATCACAGTACGAACAATATTCATAATTATCTATCACAACGCTTTATTATTTCTAGCAAAACCAACAAAACACAACCTGGTCTTTTTATTTTACGTACAGTGGTTAACTTCTTGCAAGGCTGATATGACATCTGTGACATTTAGTCTCATGTTTATATTTTTCTCACAATTTAATTGTATTTAAATACAACACTTTTTCAGTCAATATTACAATTTAATTCTGGAATAATAAATACTTTTTTCCCCAACATTGTCATTAAATTTTTCTCATAATCTTACAATTATATTTGTATCTTTATTATTTTCCCCCAAATTGTCTGACTTAAATACCATGAAATTAACATTTTTTAGAAGAAAAACATAAAACAGCTTTACGCTCATATCGTTACTCCTGTAATCTCTTGATAATAATTAAAATCTTTTTCGTGACCGTAGAAAAACTCTTATGTGTTTAAACTACTAATTTTTTTAATGATTTCACTATTTTTGGTGGAATATTCAGATTTTTTTATCACATTGTTACAACTTTTTTTTTAAAACTGTAATGTAAAAAATGTTGTAGTTTTTGATTAAAACTTTTTTTGGTCACGATCTCCTAATTTTACCACAAAAAAAAACTAGTTTATGTTGATCTTTTTTTTTTATTTAAAATGTGTTCAAAACAAGCATGGCTGCCCAAACAACTAACTCAGTTTACAGCCAGAATGAAAACATAAAGATATTTCTTATTTCCCAGTTTTCTCGAACACAGCACATTGTAAGACATTGAGGAAAATTCCATTCCAGTCCTGTAGATGGCAATAGTGTGAATTGTATCGAGTTTACCATTTAAAGTCGTTGTACTTCCTCCGCACAATCTATCGCACACGGATAAACACTTCCTGTGCTCTCAAAACATTTCCTACACTCTAAAACCAACATAGTTTTAACATTTAATTAAAGGGCTCTTCTTATTTTGTAGTTTTGGACCTAAAAAGGACAGGTTGAATCTGAAGCCAACATTTTATTCATTCTGATTTCAAAGAAGAAAGACTTTGGTCGGAGTTTGGACACAAATAAGGTAAAAGACTCAAGCCAAATGTGATTCCAAAAATCAGGAGCACCCTCGAGGGGAGAAAGAGTGAGTCAAAATCTGGGAAAAAGGAGAAAGAAAAGCACAAAAACCAAAGAAAAAGAACATTAGCTGCTAGTATTCTATTTTGTGTCCTCTTCTACTGATGTTACCCTCAAGATGCTTGCTGTCCGGAAATGGCAGTCATTTTATTCATTTACTTTTTGCTCATAATGTTAACCATATCAGTTTTGAGGTGACCATGGCAGCAAAAACATACAAAGAAGTGATGAAAAGAAAAGTTTTACATACCTTTTTTTACAATCCGGGGTGTCAAACTCGTTTTCACTGAGGGCCACGTCGCAGTTATGGCTTCCCTTTAGAGAGACGCTTGTAACCGTGAATAATTTAGGAATATAAAATTGTGGGGTTTCAGCTTATGGTAATATAATACCATATATACTGTATTTTTACATACACTGTAAAAAAATGTTTCGATTTTTCAGCTCAGTCGCCACAATTTTACCATATCAATCAATCAATCAAAGTTTACTTAAATAGCCCTAAATCACGAGTGTCTCAAAGGGCTGCACAAGCCACAACAAAATCCTCGGCTCAGATACCACATCAAGGCAGTAAAAAAATTCAACCCAGTGGGGTGACAATGAGTAATTTAAGGTTAATTTTTAAAGCCATATTACTCCATCCATCCATTCATCTTTGTCCACTTCTACATAGTCAGGTTGTGGGGGCAGCAGCCTAAGCAGAGAAGCCCGGACTTACCTTTCCCCAGCTATTTCGTCCAGCTACTTACCGGGGGATCCCGAGACGTTACCAGGCCAGCTTGAAGACATAGTCTCTCTACCTTGCCCTGGGTCTTACCTGTGGTCTCGGGGGTGCATTCTGACCAGATGCATGAACCACCTCACCTGGCTTCTCTCGTTATGGGGGAGCAGCGGCTTTACTTTGAGCTCCGCTTGAATGACAGAGCTTCTCACCCTACCACCTGATGGACAAAAATCATTTTGGCCATCTGTACCCTTGATCTTGTCCTTTCCGTCATAACTCCAGAGCTCATGACCGTAGGTGAGTATAGGAACGTAGATCGACCGGTAAATTGAGAGCTTTGCCTTCCGGCTCGGCTCATTTTTCACCACGGCCGACCGGTGCAGGTTCTGCATCATTGCAGACACTGCACCGATCCGGCGGTCAATCTCACGATTCACTCTTCCTCACTTATGAACAAGACTCCAAGGTACTTGAACTCCTCCACCCGGCATAGCCTCCTCTCCAGTACACCTGAATAAACCTTACCGGAAAGGCTGAGGAGTGTGATACCACGATAATTGGAACACACCCTCCGGTACTCATTTTTAAATATAGGAACAACCCCAGTCTGCCAATCCAGAGGCCCCTCTCCTGATGTCCACGCAAGGCTGCAGAGTCTTGTGAATCAAAACCGCTCCACAGCATCCAGAGCCTTAAAGAACTATGGGCAGATCTCATCCACCTCCTGGCCCTGCCACCAAGGAGCTTTTTAGTTACCTCGGCAACCTGAGTCCCAGAAATAGAAGAGCCCAACACGGAGTCCCCAGAAACTACTGCTACTAAACGTGAATGGTGCAAGACGATGAGTAGAATTAACAATGAAAATGTTACCAGAGTTTGTTGTAAGTGCGTGTTGGATGAATCCTTCGTCAGACCAAAGGGGCAAGGCGAGAAGGCAGTCCGTGGGCAAGCGAGAGGTTGGGGGCTGGAGAGAGGCAACGAGGTCCGTGTCCAAGCAGGGGTCGAGGATCGTGGAGAGGCAGTCCAGAATCCAGTGGGGAAGTCGAGGCACAGAGCTCGATCACGGGAAACAAAGGGTAAACTGCGGGGAACACAGAGGACATAAGACAGGGGCACAGGAAAAGCAGAGAGAGAGAACAAGTATGCGGAGGGAAGCCAGAGACGGGGTGCTTACTAACCTACTCAGTGGGGGCCACATGTGGCTTGTTAGGCTTCTCAATCTGGCCCGCCGGATATTCCCAAATAATTGTTTTAGATCTTTAAGATGTAAACTGTAGCTGTCATTATTATGTGCAGTGATGTTTTCAAATTTACGTAAGTCTTGAACTATAAAAAGTATTTCAATGGTTGGAATCTGCTGTTTTGGATGATATACTAGTTAGCTCAAACGAGGTACCAAGGTTTCCAGAGCGGCCAGCCTGAAATGCGTTTTTTTTTTTCTTCAATTTTTCGCGTTTGTTGCATTTTTGTTGCGTTTCGCTTGATTGTAAAATATGTCGATCAAGGGTGGGTGTGGCGTTCATACGTTGTCAATATTCAATGTTTTATCTTTCATAGTTAATATTGTAAATCCCATATTCTTTATTGTCAAGTAGATTCTGGGTGTCTCATTCAGTAAAAAAGCTTGAAATTCCTTTCCGTTTTTTTAAGGCGGTAAATCATAACGTTTTTAGCATTCAGTCAGACATTATTGTGAGGTTTTGTATTAGTGTTCCTAAAAATCAGATATTCCGGCCCCCAGGCACATTTTTTTTTCTCTAAATTTGGGCCCCAAGTCAACATAATTGCCCAGGCCTGGCTTAGAGTGTTCGCCCTGGGATCGGTAGGATGTGAGTTCAAACCCCGGCCGAGTCATAACAAAGACAATAAAAATGGGACCCATTGCCTCCTTGTTTGGCACTCAGCATCAAGGGTTGGAATTGGAGGTTAAATCACCAAAAATTATTCCTGGGCGTGGCCACCGCTGCTGCCCACTGCTCCCCTCACCTTCCCAGGGGGTGAACAAGGGTGATGAGTCAAATGCAGAGAATAATTTCGCCACACCTAATGTGTGTGACAATCATTGGTACTTTAACTTTACTACGAGGACTGAACTACGTTCCGGCACTGGATCTTCGGGTATGCTGGTCTTTATGCGGTCCGCCTTCATAAAACCCCAGGTGTGCTGATTGCCGATTGACTGCAGGCGCGTGGCACCGTGACAAATGGAACTTTAAAGTTTGCTGTGCACCAAGACCGTAGTAAGTGGGCCGCAAAGTGTAATATGGAAAAAATAACATGTACATGTTGTGTTGACTGCTGGTATAATGCAAGGAAGCCCACGTGCAAATATCATGCAGTCGTCATCATCAGGTGTGGCCACTTTTCACAGTGGAAGAAAAAAGAGGCACTCAGTGCCATTAAAATGTGAGACAGCGTGACAGAGAGGGAATGAAGACGTCTATCAAAAGGTGAGAAATGGAAGAGAGAAAAAAGACGAAAGTGAGGAAGACAAGTGCTTGATGGCCACTTGGTATTAAATAGTCTGCATTAGGAAACCCCTAAGATAAATAAATAATCTGATGGAAAATGTTAATGCACAGCAAGGCAAAAGTTCAAACTTTCTTTTGAAAAGCTTTGATTGTTCCTTCAAAGAAGTCTCTTAACGTGACGGCTAGATTGCACCTTCGACGACAGCTCCCCTCAGCAGGTTAGCACCGATTGAGTGTGCAATATTGTGAGCTGGTGTTACAGTGAGTGTGCCGGCAGTAATTAGACTCCTTGCTTACTTATGTCGCCTGAAAAGTGGTTGGGAGAGTGGCCGTGCCAGCAACCTGAGGGCTCCTGGTTCGATCCCCATCTTCTACCAACCACGTCACGTTTGTTGTGTCCTTGAGCAAGACACTTCACCCTTGCTCCTGATGGGTCGCGGTAAGCGCTGTGCATGGCAGCTCCCGCCATCAGTGTGTGAATGGGTGAATGTGGAAAAAGTATCAAAGCGCTTTGAGTACCTTGAAGGTAGAAAATCGCTATTATTATTAGCTTCTGTATTGTTTCCTGTCCAGCGCTCTTATTTTTGTTTTCCAGATCCTGTTTGCCTTCTCTTGTGTAAATCCTGGCACCCTGTTAGCATCATTATGTATACAGTATCTTTTTGTCCAGGGTGTACCCTGCCTTCCGCCCGATTGTAGCTGAGATAGGCACCAGTGCCCCCCGCGACCCCAAAAGGGAATAAGCGGTAGAAAATGGATGGATGGATGTATATATGAACATCATAACTTTATGCTTAAGGGCCGTTGATATAAATCATTGTCAATTGTGCTGAAGTGGTATTTGTGTATCTATGCAAGCTGGAAATCCAAAAGATTGCCAGTTGTTTTTATAAGTGTTGTGTCCAGATTCGGCCTGCTGATGGCCAAGGCCGAACACCACCGTGACACAGACAGAGCAGAGACAAGGCCGAACATCGCCGTGACGCAGACAGAGCAGAGACAAGGCCGAACACCGCCGTGACACAGACAGAGCAGAGACAAGGCCGAACACCGACAGAGCAGAGACAAGGCCGAACACCACCGTGACACAGACAGAGCAGAGACAAGGCCGAACACCACCGTGACACAGACAGAGCAGAGACAAGGCCGAACACCGCCGCGACGCAGACAGAGCAGAGACAAGGCCGAACACCACCGTGACGCAGACAGAGCAGAGACAAGGCCGAACATCGCTGTGACGCAGACAGAGCAGAGACAAGGCCGAACAACGCCGTGACGCAGACAGAGCAGAGACAAGGCCGAACACCGCCGTGACACAGACAGAGCAGAGACAAGGCCGAACACCGCCGTGACATGAACAGAGCAGAGACAAGGCCGAACAACGCCGTGACGCAGACAGAGAAGAGACAAGGCCGAACAACGCCGTGACACAGACAGATCAGATACAAGGCAATATGACCTGCGTCACCTACTTTTTATTTATTCTATAATCATATATTGTGTTTAACTGGAGTTGTCGAGATTGCCCCGTTTCCTCAGCGGCAGCTTCAGTGATGTAACAGGGTGTGAACGACTCAAGCCGTAGTCTTGCGGGTTCCAGGGACCACCAAGGAAAGACATGCCTCTGAGCAGGTGTAGACTTCTTTATTTTCCAATAAACAAACGTATTTGCGTGTTGATTTTCAGCCGTCCCGTTGTTTGCGTCTGCCTCTCGCTCTTGCTCTCTTCCGTGTTGCACGCGCTCCTGCTCCTGTTGTCGTCTCTCTCTCATTCCTTCCTCTAATGGGTTGCTCTCGCTCCGCACCATCACCAGCCCCGTTCTCTCCTCCTTCTCCCCTTTTATACAGCGAGAGGAGATACGTTGATAGTGTACAGGTGCGCTATCCACACACCTGATCTTGTTTGTGGCGTCGCTTCCGGCACGCCCCGCCTCGTCGCTCGCTCGCCATCCCCGCCTCCTCGCCTCCTCACCGCCATCTTGGGCCAGTCTCCAGCGTGCCCTGCCTCTCTGACGGACCGTCATCTCCGCCTCTCCACACAGGGCTTTCATAATAAATAGAGGAGGCGCGCGAGCTTGACTTTTAGAACGTAGTTTGGATCCGTAACTAGAATACAGCCCCAAATACGTGTCTCCTCATGAGCTAAATTGAACTCTGTCTCTGCAAGATTCCTTGCTTCTTGTCTGATTAATAGATGTCATCAGTGTTTGAACATGACATTATCACACAACTCTTATGCTTAAGGGCCGTTGCTATAGTTATTATCAATCGTGCTGAAATTGTATTTTTCTTTGTCTGTGCAAAGCTGGCAATCCAAAAGATTGCCAGCCAGTCTGGTTTAAGCGTTTGTGTCCAGAATCAGCCTGCTGACTGCCAGGGCCGACCATCGAGTACCATGACGCCGACAGAGCAGAGACAAGGTGATATCATGACTGTCAGTACATTTTCTTTTTTGTATATTCATAAATTGTGTCTAACTGGAGCTGATTGATTGAAACTTGTATTAGTAGATTGTACAGTTCAGTACATATTCCGTACAATTGACCACTAAATGGTAACGCCCCAATAAGTTTTTCAACTTGTCTACGTTAATCAATTCATGGTAAATTCATGGTAAGCTGTCAAGATTACCCCCTTCGCTCAGCGACAGCTTCAGTGATGTAACCAGGAACCTCCCAAATAAATAGAGGAAGCACGTGGGCTGGACTTTTAGAATGTAGTTTGGATCTGTAACTAGAATACAGCCTAAAATAATGTGTCTCCTCAATTGAGCCAAATTGAACTCTGTCTCTGCATGATTCCTTGCTTCTCGTCTGTTTAATAGATGTCATCAGTGTTTGAACCTGACCCTCCCTTCCTTGCGGCAATCATGTACATAATCAAATATCAATTAAAAAAACAAAGGTTTTATGATGGTGTCAGCTTGACGGTAGAATTGATTATTTCTATTGACATTATTTCCTGAATGATTTATATTCCTATTATTACACAGTGGTTAACATCTCTCCATTATTCTATGACCGGGAAGTTAATTACAATTGCCTGCACAGTTAATAGAGATTTTTATGATGGCGACAGTTTGTTTCTGGAACAGATTATTTCTATTAACTTTATTTGAATGGTGTCGTTTATTACTCTCATCATGCAGTAGCTAACTTCTCTTTATACTTTTATGACAGTTTAAAAGGATACTCAAGGCTTTTTCAACCACTGTGCAGCTAGTGCCGTGGGAGATGATCTAATTTCACCGATTTGGGTTAAAAAAAAATATTTGCAAACCAGGAGTTATAATCCGCAAATGATTTGTTGTTGTTGAGTTTCGGTGCTGTCTAGAGCTCGGCAGAGTAACCTTGTAATACCTTTTTTATATCAGTAGGTGGCAGCCGATAGCTAATTGCTTTGTAGATTTCGGAAACAGCGGGAGGCAGTGTGAAGGTAAAAATGTATCTAATGCTAAAACAAACAAAACAAAAAAGGTCAGTGCCCCTACACTGCAAAAACTGAAATTTTAGTAAGATTAAATATCTCAAATAAGGGTGATATTTGCTTATTTTCTGTCTGATAAGATAATTCTTCTCACCAAGCAGATTTTATGTTCGAGTGTTTTACTTGTTTTAAAGGTTTTGGTCCTGAATTAACTCAGTAAGATATTACAGTTTGTTGCTGAGATTTGATGACCTATATTGAGTAAAACATGCTTGTAACTAGAATATCAAGTGTTGCAAATCTGTGTCATCAACACTCACAAGTATAAAACTACTTTTTAAAGACAAAATTTCTTATTTCAAGCCTGAAAAAAAAATCATGACTTCGACACATTTGTGTCTCATATTAAAACAGATGACAGCCAAATTGACTTTGCTGTTTTATTTTCGATGAAACAATAGAAAACACATACTCATATAGTACATACAGTTGTTATTAGTTAGAATATACTTATTTTAAGCTATTTTTGGGTTCATTGAGGTTAACTAATTTTACTTGTTTTGGCAAGTCTTAACAAGCCAAATTTTCTTGTTCTGTAGGCAGATAAGTTTGCTTAGTTCAAATAAAATAACCCTGATTTTTGTATTTTTTTTTCCTGTTTTTGAACACTGACTTTTTGCGGCGTAAGGAAAGGCATTGAAGCTTCAGGAAGGGTATGCAGAACGAAACTAAAACTGAAATGGCTACAAAGTAAACAAAATCTGTCATGTCTTGGTCATCATGTTTAGTTCGGCTATGTTATGTTTGGTTTTTGAACTCTGTCAGTTCCTGTTTTTTCACTCCCTGCTTTGTTTCCATGACAACCCTTTAGTTTTCACCTGTCCTCATGTCACGCACCTGATTCATTTGGACTCATGCACCTGTTAATCACCACAGCACTATTTAAGCCTGTAGTTGCCAGGCAGTCAGTCTGGCGACATCACCCTCTATACACCCTTGTTATGCATGCTGATGATCCATGCTGCGCTTTTTCATGCTAGTTTCTTGTCACAGTAAGGGTTTTCCTTTTTTTTTTTTACCATAGTTGTGCTAGTTTTTGTTTTCAGAGCCAAGTTTTGTACCTGCGCTGTGAGCGCCTTTTGTTTATACCCTTTGTTTTTGTAGTACTTTCGAGTTAATATTAAAATATGTCGTTACCTTCACGTCGTGTCCGATCCAGTCGCTTTGCACCACGGGAAAACAAACCTCACCATAGTCTATACCTGACAACCCTCCCGGATTTTCCGGGAGACTCCCCAAATTCAGCGCCTCTCCCGAAAACCTCCCGGGACAAATTTTCTCCCGAAAATCTCCCGAAATTCAGTCCATGCGGACCTGAGTGACGTGTCGACAGCCTGTTTTCACATCCAGTTTCCCACAATATAAACAGCATGCCTGCCTAATGACGTCATAACTGTAGAATGATCGAGGGTAAGTTCTTGGTTTCTTATGTGGGTTTATTGTTAGGCAGTTTCATTAACGTCCTCCCAGCGCGGTAACAACACACAACAACAGCAGTCACGTTTTCGTCTACCGTACAGCAGTTCGTCTGTCATAAACAGCAATGTTGTGACACTCTTAAACAGGACAATACTGCCATCTACTGTACATGCACATGTGACAATAACATCTACGGCTTTATGAAACCCCGAAATCAGAGGTCTCAAGGTTGGCAAGTATGCCATAGTCCTAGTCTTGACAAAAACAGAATGCTGGACGACAGCAAAGACTTACTCTGGAGCAAAGACGGTGTCTACAATGTCAGGATTGCCATGTCATGTCTGAACATGACATGACAATCAACAATTTCCCCACAAAGAAGGATAAAAACAACTGAAATAGCTGCTAAAACCAAGTAGATGCGGGAAATATAACTGAAAGGAAGACGTGAAACTGCTACAGGAAAATACCAAAAATAGAGAAAAAGTCACCAAAATAGGAGCGCAAGACAATAACAAAACACTACACAAAAAAACTTATAATAAGTCAGGGTGTAATGTGACAGGTGGTGACAGTACACCTACTTTGAGACAAGAGCTATAGTGATGCATGATTGGTTATAGTTTGAAGTCATGTCCAACAATTACGACAACAATTTTTTCCTGTCAACTGAGTTTGTTTTGTAATTATTTCTGCTGGTGGTGTGCCTCCGCATTTTTTAACGCGAAAACAATGCATTTGCTCAAAAAAGGTTGAAAAACACCGACTTAAAGGCCTACAGAAACCCACTACTACCGACCACGCAGTCTGATAGTTTATATATCAATGATGAAATATTAACATTGCAACACATGCCAATACGGCCTTTTTAGTTTACTAAATTCCAATTTTAAATTTCCCGCGAAATTCTTGTTGAAAACGTCACGGAATGATGACGTTTACGCATGACATCATGGACTGTCAGGAAATATTAGCTCAGCACCACTCGCGGCTAAAAGTCATCTGCTTTAACCGCATAATTACACAGTATTTTGATTATCTGTGTTGCTGAATCTTTTGCAATTTGTTCATTTAATAATGGAGACTATAAAGAAGAATGCTGTTGGTGGAAAGCGGTGGATTGCAGCTGTCTTTACCACCGAGACACAGCCGGTGTTTGTTGTGAAGCAGAGCGGTCAAGCGAACATGTTTTCTCTACGTCAACCTGCATGTTTTTGGATGGGGAAATTATGATATATATCTTACCGGAGACATCAGTGGATTATTCGTCGTCCTGCAGCAGCTGTCAAAAAAGGCAGCTGTGAGATTGGCTCCTCGGCTTCTCTCTGAGACACTGCCTGTTCACCGCAGCCATCCCACCTCGAGGTATGCCTTTACAATCTTTAAAATCTCACTAAAACACTATTAAAACAATAAGCAGATAAGGGATCTTCCAGGATTATCCTAGTAAATGTGTCTAATTACATCTGAAACGATCACACTGGGGCTTCACGGTGGCAGAGGGGGTTAGTGCGTCTGCCTCACAATAAGAAGGTCCTGTAGTCCTGGGTTCAAATCCAGGCTCGGGATCTTTCTGTGTGGAGTTTGCATGTTCTCCCCGTGAATGCGTGGGTTCCCTCCGGGTACTCTGGCTTCCTCCCACTTCCAAAGACATGCACCTGGGGATAGGTTGATTGGCAACACTAAATTGGCCCTAGTGTGTGAATGTGAGTGTGAATGTTGTCTGTCTATCTGTGTTGGCCCTGCGAAGAGGTGGCGACTTGTCCAGGGTGTACCCCGCCTTCCGCCCGATTGTAGCTGAGATAGGCGCCAGCGCCCCCCGCGACCCCAAAAGGGAATAAGCGGTAGTAAATGGATGGATGGACGCTCACACTGTCGCCGCCCGGAGCCGTCGCTTTTTTTCCTTTCTTTTTTTTTCTTTTTTTCTAGTCCTTCACTATCAATATCCTAATTCACGAATCTTTCATCCTCGCTCAAATTAATGGGGAAATTGTCGCTTTCTCGGTCCGTATTGCTCTTACTGCTGGTGGCTCCCATTATAAACAATGGGAATATGTGTGGAAACCTGCAATTCGTGACGTCACACGCACATACTTCCGGTAAAGGCGGGGCTTTTCTATTAGCGACCAAAAGTTGCGAACTTTATCGTCAATGTTCTCTACTAAATCCTTTCAGCAAAAATATGGCAATATCGCAAAATGATCAAGTATGACACGTAGAATGGACCTGCTATTCCCGTTTAAACAAGAAAATCTCATTTCAGTCGGCCTTTTAGATGTACTTCCGCCAGACAATAAAGGTTTTATGATGGCGACAGTTGGACCCTGGAACGGACTATTTCTACTATCATTATTCCCCTATGGGATTGGTTGGTGTTCCACTTTATTTGACGTCTTCTGCGCTGACCTTTCCTGGCTACATTGAACGCATCATCTCGACAAATAGCCAGGAAGGCCACTAAAAATATTCACATTTTCAAAGAAATTAAATGGCACACGGTTGCAGGACGCCAGTGTAAAGTGCAGCCTCCTCAGTTTCCATGGAGACTCAATAAGCCCACCCCCACCCCCCGCCCCCCACACACACCTCTCCCCTGCACCCATTCGGAAACATGCAGGCGAATATTCTCGCCCTGTGAGCTGAGCAAACATATTTTGGGATATTCCCAATAGGCGGCTTGGTGGTGTAGTGGAAGGTGATCTGATTGCTCTAACAACGTCCGTCGGAAGCTGGCGGGCCGCATGTGCAAAGTGTGCCATCACTCTGCCGCGCAATGACGAGCCGAGCTAAATTTAGGTGCAGCAATATGTAGACCAGGTGTAATGAGCCCAGCCAGCTGGGTTCAGCACTGTTGGATCTGGATGGTCCTCTGAAGAACCAGTCACTGGTTTTTTTTTCCATATTTCTATTGCCAATAGAGAGATAAACCTATACTTCACCTCCTATTTGGACCACTCAACACATTCCAATCACAGTTCAGGACTTGATCATTAGGACCACACTGAAAAGAAAGTTGTTGTGATCCATTATCATTTAAAAAGATAGTCAGAATTATACAGGATTAAAGGTATTTTTGTCATATTTTTACATCTTGTTCTTAAGTTAGAAAGTTACAATAAAATGTTTTTGTCATGTCTTGTGGTCACGTTTGCCAATACTTTTGACACGTTATTGGCAAAAAAAGGTTTAATGTCAAACTTTGTACATTTTTTTTCTGCTTAAAACATGATTTAATTAATTAAATGTAGACTTAATTTCACTGAATAACGTTTTTTTATATATATTTTTACGTATGACTTGTTCTTAAGTCAGAAAGTTACAATAAAATGTTTTTGGCATGTCTTGTGGTCACGTTCTGTTTGGTTTTGGACTCATTGGGCACTCTTGTTTGTTTTTGTCACCATCACTCAGAGTTAGTTTTCACCTGTCATGTCTCGCACCTGGTTCATTTGGACTCATGCTCCTGTTAATCACCACAGCGTTATTTAAGCCTGTAGTTGCCAGGCAGTCAGCCTGGCGACATAATCCTTTACACACCTTTGCCCCATGCTGATGATCCATGCTCTTTTCTCGTTCCCCGTAAGTTGTGTTATACATGCCATAGTTTGCAAGTTTTGTTTTATGTCCATAGTTGATGTTGTAGTAATAGTTTTGTTTCATAGCCAAGTTTTTGTACCTCCTCTGTGAGCGCCTTCCGTTTGTACTTTTTTGAGTTAAGATTAAAAGATGTCGTTACCTTTGCACCACGGGAAAACAAACCTCACCATAGTCCAAGTCATGACAGTTTTATTGTTGGATGTATTAATTTTATTGGGAATGTACAGCAGTTATACTTTTGACACGTTATTGGCAAAAAAAAGGTTTATTTTCAAACTTTGTACATTTTTTTTTCTGCTTAAAACAGGATTTAATCAATTAAATGTAGATTTAATTTCACTGAATAACGTTTTTTATATATATTTTTACATATGGCTTTTTCTTAAGTCAGAAAGTTACAATAAAATGTTTTATTGTTGGATGTATTAATTTTTTTGAGAATGTACAGTAGTTATAATTTTAACAAGTTATTGGCTAAAAAAAAGTTTAAATTCAAACTTTTTTGCTAAAAATATGATTTAATTCATTAAATGTAGACTTAATCTCACAGGCTAAAGGGTTTTTTGTCATATTTTTACATATAGCTTATTCTTAAGTCAGAAAGTTACCATAAAATGTTTTTGTCATGTCTTGTGGTCACCTTCTGTTTGGTTTTGGACTCATTGGGCACTCTTGTTTGTTTTTATCACCATTACTCAGAATTAGTTTTCACCCATCATGTCTCGCACCTGGTTCATTTGGATTCATGCACCTGTTAATCAACACAGCATTATTTAAGCTTGTAGTTGCCAGGCAGTCAGCCTGGCGACATCATCCTCTACACACCCTTGCTCTATGCTGATGATCCATGCTATTTTCTCATTCCCCGTAAGTTTTGTTATTCATGCCATAGTTTGCAAGTTTTGTTTTATGTCCATAGTTTATGTTGTAGTAATATTTTTGTTTCATAGCCAAGTTTTTGTACCTCCTCTGTGAGCGCCTTCCGTTTGTACTTTTTTGAGTTAAGATTAAAAGATGTTGTTACCTCTGCACCACGGGAAAACAAACCTCACCATAGTCCAAGTCATGACAGTTTTATTGTTGGATGTATTAATTTTATTGGGAATGTACATCAGTTATACATTTGACACATTATTGGCAAAAAAAAAGGTTTAATTTCATACTTTGTACATTATTTTTTCTGCTTAAAACAGGATTTAATCAATTAAATGTAGATTTAATTTCACTGAATAACGTTTTTTATATATATTTTTACATATGGCTTTTTCTTAAGTCAGAAAGTTACAATAAAATGTTTTATTGTTGGATGTATTAATTTTTTTGAGAATGTACAGTAGTTATAATTTTAACAAGTTATTGGCTAAAAAAAAGTTTAAATTCAAACTTTTTTGCTAAAAATATGATTTAATTCATTAAATGTAGACTTAATCTCACAGGCTAAAGGGTTTTTTGGTATATTTTTACATATAGCTTATTCTTAAGTCAGAAAGTTACAATAAAATGTTTTTGTCATGTCTTGTGGTCACGTTCTGTTTGGTTTTGGACTCATTGGGCACTCTTGTTTGTTTGTGTCACCATTACTCAGAATTAGTTTTCACCCGTCATGTCTCGCACCTGGTTCATTTGGACTCATGCATCTGTTATTCACCACAGCATTATTTAAGCCTGTAGTTGCCAGGCAGTCAGCCTGGCGACATCATCCTCTACACACCCTTGCTCTATGCTGATGATCCATGCTATTTTCTCATTCCCCGTAAGTTTTGTTATTCATGCCATAGTTTGCAAGTTTTGTTTTATGTCCATAGTTTATGTTGTAGTAATATTTTTGTTTCATAGCCAAGTTTTTGTACCTCCTCTGTGAGCGCCTTCCGTTTGTACTTTTTTGAGTTAAGATTAAAAGATGTTGTTACCTCTGCACCACGGGAAAACAAACCTCACCATAGTCCAAGTCATGACAGTTTTATTGTTGGATGTATTAATTTTATTGGGAATGTACATCAGTTATACATTTGACACGTTATTGGCAAAAAAAAGGTTTATTTTCAAACTTTGTACATTTTTTTTTCTGCTTAAAACAGGATTTAATCAATTAAATGTAGATTTAATTTCACTGAATAACGTTTTTTATATATATTTTTACATATGGCTTTTTCTTAAGTCAGAAAGTTACAATAAAATGTTTTATTGTTGGATGTATTAATTTTTTGGAGAATGTATAGTAGTTATAATTTTGACAAGTTATTGGCTAAAAAAAAGTTTAAATTCTAACATTTTTGCTAAAAATATGATTTAATTAATTAAATGTAGACTTAATCTCACAGGTTAAAGGGTTTTTTGGTATATTTTTACATATAGCTTATTCTTAAGTCAGAAAGTTACGATAAAATGTTTTTGTCATGTCTTGTAGTCACGTTCTGTTTGGTTTTGGACTCATTGGGCACTCTTGTTTGTTTTTGTCACCGTGACTCAGAATTAGTTTTCACCCGTCATGTCTCGCACCTGGTTCATTTGGACTCATGCACCTGCAAATCACCACAGCATCATTTAAGCCTGTAGTTGCCAGGCAGTCAGCCTGGCGACATCATCCTCTACACACCCTTGCTTCCATGCTGATGATCCATGCTCTTTTCTCGTTCCCCGTAAGTTGTGTTATACATGCCATAGTTTGCAAGTTTTGTTTTATGTCCATAGTTTATGTTGTAGTAATAGTTTTGTTTCATAGCCAAGTTTTTGTACCTCTTCTGTGAGCGCCTTCTGTGTGTACGTTTTTGAGTTAAGATTAAAAGATGTTGTTACCTTTGCACCACGGGAAAACAAACCTCACCATAGTCCAAGTCATGACAGTTTTATTGTTGGATGTATTAATGTTATTGGGAATGTACAGCAGTTATACTTTTGACACGTTATTGGCAAAAAAAAGGTTTATTTTCAAACTTTGTACATTTTTTTTTCTGCTTAAAACAGGATTTAATCAATTAAATGTAGATTTAATTTCACTGAATAACGTTTTTTATATATATTTTTACATATGGCTTTTTCTTAAGTCAGAAAGTTACAATAAAATGTTTTATTGTTGGATGTATTAATTTTTTGGAGAATGTATAGTAGTTATAATTTTGACAAGTTATTGGCTAAAAAAAAGTTTAAATTCTAACATTTTTGCTAAAAATATGATTTAATTAATTAAATGTAGACTTAATCTCACAGGTTAAAGGGTTTTTTGGTATATTTTTACATATAGCTTATTCTTAAGTCAGAAAGTTACGATAAAATGTTTTTGTCATGTCTTGTAGTCACGTTCTGTTTGGTTTTGGACTCATTGGGCACTCTTGTTTGTTTTTGTCACCGTGACTCAGAATTAGTTTTCACCCGTCATGTCTCGCACCTGGTTCATTTGGACTCATGCACCTGCAAATCACCACAGCATCATTTAAGCCTGTAGTTGCCAGGCAGTCAGCCTGGCGACATCATCCTCTACACACCCTTGCTTCCATGCTGATGATCCATGCTCTTTTCTCGTTCCCCGTAAGTTGTGTTATACATGCCATAGTTTGCAAGTTTTGTTTTATGTCCATAGTTTATGTTGTAGTAATAGTTTTGTTTCATAGCCAAGTTTTTGTACCTCTTCTGTGAGCGCCTTCTGTGTGTACGTTTTTGAGTTAAGATTAAAAGATGTTGTTACCTTTGCACCACGGGAAAACAAACCTCACCATAGTCCAAGTCATGACAGTTTTATTGTTGGATGTATTAATGTTATTGGGAATGTACAGCAGTTATACTTTTGACACGTTATTGGCAAAAAAAAGGTTTAATTTCAAACTTTGTACATTTTTTTTTCTGCTTAAAACATGATTTAATTAATTAAAT
This sequence comes from Nerophis ophidion, assembly GCF_033978795.1. Taxonomy (NCBI): domain Eukaryota; kingdom Metazoa; phylum Chordata; class Actinopteri; order Syngnathiformes; family Syngnathidae; genus Nerophis; species Nerophis ophidion. The sequence continues at coordinate 10,352,359 of NC_084629.1, forward strand.
GTAGATTTAATTTCACTGAATAACGTTTTTTTATATATATTTTTACATATGGCTTTTTATGGCTTTTTCTTAAGTCATAAAGTTACAATAAAATGTTTCATTCTTGGATGTATTAATTTTATTGAGAATGTACAGTTGTTATAATTTTAACAAGTTATTGGCTAAAAAAAAGTTTAAATTCTAACTTTTTTGCTAAAAATATGATTTAATTCATTAAATGTAGACTTAATCTCACAGGCTAAAGGGTTTTTTGGTATATTTTTACATATAGCTTATTCTTAAGTCAGAAAGTTACAATAAAATGTTTTTGTCATGTCTTGTGGTCACCTTCTGTTTGGTTTTGGACTCATTGGGCACTCTTGTTTGTTTTTGTCACCGTGACTCAGAATTAGTTTTCACCTGTCATGTCTCGCACCTGGTTCATTTGGACTCATGCACCTGTTAATCACCACAGCATTATTTAAGCCTGTAGTTGGCAGGCAGTCAGCCTGGCGAAATCATCCTCTACACACCTTTGCTCCATGCTGATGATCCATGCTCTTTTCTCGTTCCCCGTAAGTTTTGTTATTCATGCCATAGTTTGCAAGTTTTGTTTTATGTCCATAGTTTATGTTGTAGTAATAGTTTTGTTTCATAGCCAAGTTTTTGTACCTCCTCTGTGAGCGCCTTCCGTTTGTACTTTTTTGAGTTAAGATTAAAAGATGTCGTTACCTTTGCACCACGGGAAAACAAACCTCACCATAGTCCAAGTCATGACAGTTTTATTGTTGGATGTATTAATTTTATTGGGAATGTACAGCAGTTATACTTTTGACACGTTATTGGCAAAAAAAGGGTTAATTTTCAAACTTTGTACATTTTTTTTTCTGCTTAAAACATGATTTAATTAATTAAATGTAGACTTAATTTCACTGAATAACGTTTTTTTGATATATATTTTTACATATGGCTTTTTCTTAAGTCAGAAAGTTACAATAACATGTTTTATTGTTGGATGTATTAATTTTATTGAGAATGTACAGTAGTTATAATTTTGACAAGTTATTGGCTAAAAAAAAGTTTAAATTCTAAAATTTTTGCTAAAAATATGATTTAATTCATTAAATGTAGACTTAATCTCACAGGCTAAAGGGTTTTTTGGTATATTTTTTCATATAGCTTGTTCTTAAGTCAGAAAGTTACAATAAAATGCGATATTGTTAGCTGTATTACTTTTATTGAGAATGTACACCAGTTATACTTTTGACAAGTTTGGCAAAAATGAGTTTAAATTCAAACTTTGTAAAAAAAATGTTTGCTTAAAACATGATTTAATCCTCTAAATGTAGACTTAATCTCACAGGAATACATTTATTTTCTTGTTTTTACAATAGAGTTTTTTTTTTCTAAGAAAAAAAGCGGCATTGTTATTACTTTTTTTTTTAAATATGATTCTTCATTTAATTTTTATTGTCCTTTATTTAAGAAGAATGTACAGTAGTTCTAATTTTGACAAGTTATTGGCAAAAAAAAGTTTAAATTCTAACTTTTTTGCTTAAAACATGATTTCATTAATTAAATGTAGACTTCATCTCACAGGGTAAATTTTCTTTAAATATATTTTAACATATAGCTTTTTCTTAAGTCAGAAAATTAAGAGAAAATGTGTTATTGTTAGATGTATTAATTTTATTGAGAATCTACAGTTATACTTTTGGCAAGTGATTGGCAAAAAAAAAGCTTAAATTCAAACTTTGTACATTTTTTTGCTTAAAACATGATTTAATTAATTAAATGTAGACTTAATTTCACAGGATGAAGGTTTTATTATATATGTATTTTTACATATGGCTTTTTCTTAAGTCAGAATGTTACAATAAAATGTTTATTGTTAGATGTATTAATTTTATTGAGAATGTACAGTAGTTATACTTTTGACAAGTTATCGGCAAAAAAAAAGTTAAAATTCTAAATTTTTTGCTTGAAACATGATTTAATTAATTAAATGTAGACTTAATCTCACACGAAAAAGAGTTGTTTACTTTTTTTTATAATAGAGTATTTTTTCAAAGAAAAAAAGTGGCAATGTTTTTTTTTTAAATTATGATTTAATTTAATTTTTATTGTCTTTTATTTAACAAATTAATATATGAGAATGTACAGTAGTTATAATTTTGCCAAGTTATTAGCAAAAAAAAAGTTTAAATTCTAACTTTTTTGCTTAGAACATGATTTAATTAATTGAATTTTTTTCTAAGAAACAAAGTGGCAATGTTACAATCTTTTTTTTTTTTTTATCATTATTCTTTATTTCATTTTCATTGTCCTTTGTTTAACAAGGTAAAAAAAAAAAAGTTAATTGAGATTCAAATCTCTTTTACAAGAGCGACCTGGCCGAGAGGGCAGCAAAAACAGGTTTCATAAATAAAAAGAACAACCAAAAACAGTCACATACTATAGTTAAAAATACAAAATATTTATAACATTAACATAAAACACGCAATAGGAAATATAACTGGACGTCGCTTCCTAGCGGTCCCCCTGTCAGATACGGCACCGGAGCCGAGTGTGCATATTCAACAAGGTTTTAAATGTTAATGTTTTTTCAACAAAAGTTTTCTCTCCTATTAGAACATGACTTTTCAGTCACGTCCGTATCCTCTCCCCCTCCTGCTCCCGACCAATTACTGTTAAAGACAACAGATGATTAGATTAACACCTACCACTTGGGAAATCTAATCACCTGCCAGCTGTGTCTCGCCATCAGCACTGCCACGCCCCCGTCTGATGGTGCTCTGTCCTCAGCACCATGGACAGAGGTGGTGACCTTTGCTCCTGCAGACAGCCTTGGCCACACCACCCCCCAAAATAACCTTAGTGAAAAATGCAATTAAAACATTTGTATGCATGTACAACACTTAAAACCTTTAGTATATCAGTATGTGGAATTAAATTATGGAATGGATTAAGCAAATGAATCAAACAATGTACCAGTATGATCCACTTCAAGAAACTGTTCAAGTGTTTACAAAGTAATATTAAGAAGAACCTTGATAAACATTCTGAATTTATTGATAATCTTATTTATCTCACCATATGAAATATGACTTACTTTACTAAATATGATTTCTTTATGTCATTACTTATGGAGTATATTGTGAAAAAACTCAGAACAGTTAGTGAACAAAAGTGTTAGCTATGTAAAGGAAAAGAGTTGGGATTAAATAAGCTCTGCTTCATCCTACTCCTTTCGAACTTGTTGAAAAGAGAAATTGGAAATTGCGATGTATCTTGTTGTAATTGTATGCATGTTCGAAATAAACTCAAACCCAAACACAATAGGTAAAAAAAAAAAAAAACAGTTTCCCTGTCCATTAAAATGGCCTGAAATTCCCCCAAAGTGATCAGTTCAAGTAACCTCAGATCCTTTTGTGATTCTTTCCATGACCATGGAACAGCAAATCTAAAGGCTTTTTTTACTGAGACTTGTGTTTGCTCGAGGACCTTAAACTGTAGCGATTGGAGTCTCTACACATAAACGAACATAAATAAGGGGGAATATAACAAAAATAATATTGTACAAAGGAAGAATAATTCTGACAATTCTCACAACATTTTTAAAATTGTTTTTTCTTTAAAATATGATGTAAAACTGGGGCGGTTTAGCTCGGTTGGTAGAGCAGCCGTGCCAGCAACTTGAGGGTTGCAGGTTCGATCCCCGCTTCCGCCATCCTAGTCACTGCCGTTGTGTCCTTGGGCAAGACACTTTACCCACCTGCTCCCAGTGCCACCCACACTGGTTTAAATGTAAAAAGTAGATATTGGGTTTTACTGTGTAAAGCGCTTTGAGTCGCTAGAGAAAAAATGCTATATAAATATAATTCACTTCACTTCACTGTAATCATAATAGAATAAAATCCTATTTTTTCCAATAATAATTTAGTCATATTCAAGAAAAAAAATGTTGCAAAGTTTCAGTTATATTTTTTGGAATATAAAGAAGGCGGTTTTAGATGTTGATAAGTCATTTTCAAAATTCCTAATATTTATTATAATGAGGGTCTATTCCCCTTGAAATATATCATTTATTGATCGGGCTACAGTCGTAATCTTAGTTTAAAAGTTTAGCTTTTGAAAGAATAATGTTTATTTTTACAATATTTAACTATTATATTGTATGTATGAAAGGATATAGTCCTAATATTTGGCAACTGAGAAGTCATTTTTTCGGTATCGGTAATTAAGAGTTGGACAATATCCTATTTCTGGGGCTGAGGTCGCTGAGGTAGTTGAAAAGCTCCTCGGTGGCAAGGCCCCGGGGGTGGATGAGATCCGCCCGGAGTTCCTTAAGGCTCTGGATGCTGTGGGGCTGTCTTGGTTGACAAGACTGCAGCATCGCGTGGACATCGGGGGTGGTACCTCTGGATTGGCAGACCAGGGTGGTGGTCCCTCTCTTTAAGAAGGGGGACCGGAGGGTGTGTTCCAACTATCGTGGGATCACAGTCCTCAGCCTTCCCGGTAAGGTTTATTCAGGTGTACTGGAGAGGAGGCTTCGCCGGATACTCGAACTTCGGATTCAGGAGGATCAGTGTGGTTTTCGTCCTGGTCGTGGAACTGTGGATCAGCTCTATACTCTCGGCAGGGTTCTTGAGGGTGCATGGGAGTTTGCCCAACCAGTCTACATGTGCTTTGTGGACTTGGAGAAGGCATTCGACCGTGTCCCTCGGGAAGTCCTGTGGGGAGTGCTCAGAGAGTATGGGGTACCGGACTGTCTTATTGTGGCAGTCCGCTCCCCTGTATTATCAGTGCCAGAGCTTGGTCCGCATTGCTGGCAGTAAGTCGAACACGTTTCCAGTGAGGGTTGGACTCCGCCAAGGCTGTCCTTTGTCACCGATTCTGTTCATAACTTTTAGGGACAGAATTTCTAGGCGCAGCCAAGGCGTTGAGGGGATCCAGTTTGGTGGCCACGGGATTAGGTCTATGCTTTTTGCAGATGATGTAGTCCTGATGGCTTCATCTGGCCGGGATCTTCAGCTGTCACTGGATCGGTTCGCAGCCGAGTGTGAAGCGACCGGAATGAGAATCAGCACCTCCGAATCCGAGTCCATGGTTCTCGCCCGGAAAAGGGTGGAGTGCCATCTCCGGGTTGGGGAGGAGACCCTGCCCCAAGTGGAGGAGTTCAAGTACCTAGGAGTCTTGTTCACGAGTGGGGGAAGAGTGGATCGTGAGATCGACAGGCGGATCGGTGCGGCGTCTTCAGTAATGCGGACGTTGTATCGATCCGTTGTGGTGAAGAAGGAGCTGAGCCGGAAGGCAAAGCTCTCAATTTACAGGTCGATCTACGTTCCCATCCTCACCTATGGTCATGAGCTTTGGGTCATGACCGAAAGGATAAGATCACGGGTACAAGCGGCCGAAATGAGTTTCCTCCGCCGGGTGGCGGGGCTCTCCCTTAGAGATAGGGTGAGAAGCTCTGCCATCCGGGAGGAACTCAAAGTAAAGCCGTTGCTCCTCCACATCGAGAGGAGCCAGATGAGGTGGTTCGGGCATCTGGTCAGGATGCCACCCGAACGCCTCCCTAGGGAGGTGTTTAGGGCACGTCCAGCTGGTAGGAGGCCACGGGGAAGACCCAGCACACGTTAGGAAGACTATGTCTCCCGGCTGGCCTGGGAACGCCTCGGGATCCCCCGGGAAGAGTTAGACAAAGTGGCTGGAGAGAGGGAAGTCTGGGCTTCCCTGCTTAGGCTGCTGCCCCCGTGACCCGACCTCAGATAAGCGGAAGATGATGGATGGATGGCAATATCGGAATATCGGATATCGGCAAAAAAACCATTATCGGACATCTCTACTAAGAAGTAATGGATTTTTAGATGCATAGCAATTTGGACATGGACGATTATAAAATCGAACAGTAACCGTCAATAATCGATAATCAATGTACAAACGTATTTGTTGTAAATAAAGTCAGGCAGATAGTTCTAAAAATTTGGCTGACTCAACCTCACCCAGAGATTCGACCATTTATTATAGAGCACTTATATTACATTCTTGCACACACTTTCATTAATTTCAGAATTAATGAAAGTGAAGTTTTTTAAAGTTGCTAGTGATAAAGGGTTTTTTAGTGAAACAAAACTAAATGTAAAACTGCGTCCATATCAGGGGTAGGGAACCTATGGCTCTAGAGCCAGATGTGGCTCTTTTGATGACTGCATCTGGCTCTCTGATAAATCTGAGCTGTCATTGCTTGACACGATAAGTAATGAATAATTCCACTTGCAATCACAGTGTTAAAAATAATGTTCAAAATATAAAACATTCTCATGCATTTTTAATCCATCCATACGTTTTCTGCCGCACCTGTTCAAGAAGTTGCGTTAATGGTAAGAAGTTATTTATTTATTATTGGTTAGTGTGGGGCTTGCCCTCCTGGGGGTTCTTCAGACCCCCAAGCACCGACTTGAGAGCCTGTTTCAGGGTTACAATTTTGTTTTATTTTTCAATAAGTCTCTCAGTTGCTTTCCAGCAATAGTATTTCCAGCCCCAACCCAGTCTCTCCTCCTGGCTGCTGCTTATAAAAGAATGACAGGTGATTAGATAACAAGGCCCAGGTGGGCCATCTACGCACCTGTCGCTGCAGGCCCGCAGGCCACGCCCCCTCCACAGTTAGCTTCAGAATAACAATGTTATTACAAAGAATAAGAGACCTATTATACTCTAGAAATGTTGGTCTTACTTAAAAATGCACGTGTTTAGTTGTGTTCAGTGTTAAAAAAAATATTATATGGCTCTTACGGAAATATATTTTAAAATATTTGGCTTTTTGGCTCTCAGACAAAAAGGCTCCCGACCCCTGGTCTATATGGATAAATTAAAGATGCATCACAGTGTTTCCCCCAGAAAATGTGTTAGTTCAGGTGGCTCTCCAGGGCAGACCTGGGTAAATTAAAGTCGGGGGGCCACATGTTGAGCTTTTCAATCTGGCCCGCCGAACATTCCCAAATAATTGTTTTAGATGTTTAAGATGGAAAGTGTAGCTGCCATTATGATGTGTACTAATGTTTTCTAATGACCGTAAGTCTATATATTAAGTCTTTCAATGGTCGGAGTCTGCATTGTTTACTAATTAACTATGGTCATCTAATTACTTACTATGGTCATCTAATTACTTACTATGGTCATCTAATTACTTACTATGGTCACTATGAGGTATCTCAGATTGTAGATGGGTTTTTTTTTTACTAAGTTTGTTGCATTTTGGTTGCGTTTCGGTCGATTGTAAAATATGTTGTCAGTATTCAGTGTTTTATCATTCATAGTTAATATTGTAAATCCCACATTCTTTATTTTCATGTACATTCTGGGTGTCTCATTCAGTTAAAAAAAAATTCAAATTCCATTCTGTTTTTTAAGGCGGTCTGTCATAACGTTTTTAGCTTCCAATCAATATTGCGAGGTTTTGTACTAGTATTCCTAAAAATAGATATACTGGCCCCCAGACACACTTTTTTTTATCTAAATCTGGCCCCCGGAGTAAAATAATTGCCCAGGCCTGCGCTGGGGGGGCCGCCGCCCGGGACAGGCGGATGGACGGGGAAGGGGCTGGGTGGGTGTAAGAAACAGTGTAATTTGGCTTGTCACCACCATCACGTCTCCATCTCACCACAGCCTGCGGGGGCAATAGACTACAGACTGTGGTGAAGTAGGCCGGCTTCGTAGCGTGAAGAATACAAAATTTTTGTTGTGTTTTCTGCTACACATGCTGAGTGGCAATACACGATATACATCTCTATTTTTTTTGCCGTAAATTAATAACAAAACACAAAACAGTCCTAGTTCCCTGAGATACTATGTCATTATTTTGACTTAGTAAATATTAACTTACCAAACCCCGTTTCCATATGAGTTGGGAAATTGTGTAAGATGTAAATATAAACGGAATACAATGATATGCAAATCCTTTTAAACCCATATTCAATTAAATGCACTACAAATATAACATATATGATGTTCAAACTCATAAACTTTTTTTATTTTTGGAAAAAATAAATAACTTGGAATTTCATGGCTGCAACACGGGCCAAAGTAGTTGGGAAAGAGCATGTTCCCCACTGTGTTACATCACCTTTTCGTTTAACAACACTCAATAAATGTTGGGAACTGAGGAGAGTAATTGTTGAAGCTTTGAAAGTGGAATTCTTTTCCATTCTTGTTTTATGTAGAGCTTCAGTCGTTAAACAATCTGGGGTCTCCGCTTCATAATGCGCCACACATTTTCGATGGGAGACAGGCCTGGACTGCAGGCGGGCCAGGAAAGTGCCCGCACTCTTTTTTTTATGACGCCACGCTGTTGTAACACGTGCTGAATGTGGCTTGGCATTGTCTGGCTGAAATAAGCAGGGGCGTCCATGAAAAAGACGGTGCGTAGATGGCAGCATATGTTGTTCCAAAACCTGTATGTACCTTTCAGGATTAATGGTGCCTTCACATATGTGTAAGTTACCCATTCCTTGGGCACTAATGCACCCCCATACCATCACAGATGCTGGCTTTTGGACTTTGCGTCGATAACAGTCTGGATGGTTTGCATCCCCTTTGGTCCGGATGACACGATGTCGAATATTTCCCCCAAAAATTTGAAATGTGGACTCGTCAGACATCAGAACACTTTTCCACTTTGCATCAGTCCATCTTAGATGATATCAGGCCCAGTGAAGCCGGCGGCGTTTCTGGATGTTGTTGATAAATGGCTTTCGCTTTGCATAGTAGAGCTTTAACTTGCACTTACAGATGTAGCGACCAACTGTATTTAATGACAGTGGTTTTCTGAAGTGTTCCTGAGCGCATGCGGAGATATCCTTTAGAGATTGATGTCGGTTTTTGATACTGTGCCGTCTGAGGGATCGAAGGTCACGGTCATTTTATGTTGTTTTCCGGCCATGCCGCTTACGTGGAGTGATTTCTCCAGACTCTTTGAAACTTTTGATGATATTATGGACCGTAGATGTTGAAATCCCTACATTTTTTTGCAATTGCACTTTGAGAAACGTTGTTCTTAAACTATTTGACTATTTGCTCACGTAGTTGTGGACAAAGGGTGTACCTCGCCCCATCCTTTCTTGTGAAAGACTGTGCATCTTTTCGGAAGCTGTTTTTATACCCGATCATGGCACCCACCTGTTCCCAATTAGCCTGCACACCTGTGGGATGTTCCTAATATATTTTGATGAGCATTCCTCAACTTTATCAGTATTTATAATGCCACCTTTCCCAACTTCTTTGTCACGTGTTGCTGGCATCAAATTCTAAAAGTAATGATTATTTGCAAAAAAAAAACTTTTTTAGTTTGAACATCAAATATGTTGTCTTTGTAGCATATTCAACTGAATATGGGTTGAAAAGGATTTACAAATCATTGTATTCCGTTTATATTTACATCTAACACAATTTCCCAACTCATATGGAAACAGGGTTTGTACGAAGACAAAATAATGGGGACAGGGTGGCGAAGTTGGGAGGGTGGTCGTGCCAGCAATCTGAGGGGTTACTTGTTCAATCACCACCTTCTACCATCCTAGTCATGTCCGTTGTGTCCTTGAGCAAGACACTTCACCCTTGCTCCTGATGGGTCCTGGTTAGTTCCTGCCATCAGTGTGTGAATGGGTGAATGTGGAAATAGTGTCAAAGCGCTTCGAGTTCCTTAAAAGGTAGAAAAGCGCTATACAAGTATAACCCATTTACCTTTACTAAGTCAAATGAATGACTTATTGTAAATCAATCAATGTTTACTTATATAGCCCTAAATCACTAGTGTATCCACGGCCTGCACAAACCACTACGCAAACCACTATGACACACAGGCCACATAAGGGCAAGGAAAACTCACACCCAGTGGGACGTCGGTGACAATGATGACTATGAGAACCTTGGAGAGGACGAAAGCAATGGATGTCGAGTGGGTCTAACATGATACTGTGAAAGTTCAATCCACAATGGATCCAACACAGCCGCGAGAGTCCAGTCCAAAGCGGATCCAACACAGCAGCAAGAGTCGCGTTCACAGCGGAGCCAGCAGGAAACCATCCCAAGCGGAGGCGGATCAGCAGCGAAGGGATGTCCCTAGCCGATACACAGGCGAGCGGTCCATCCTGGGTACCGACTCTGGACTGCCAATACGTCATCCATGGCCACCGGATTGGACCAGACCCCCTCCACAAGGGAGAGTGGGACATAGGAGAAAAAGAAAAGAAACGGCAGATCAACTGGTCTAAAAAGAGAGTCTATTTAAAGGCTAGAGTATACAAATGAATTTTAAGGTGAGACTTAAATGCTTCTACTGAGGTAGCATCTCGAACTGTTACCGGGAGGGCATTCCAGAGTACTGGAGCCCGAAACGAAAACGCTCTGTAGCCCGCAGACTTTTTTTGGGCTTTGTGAATCACTAATAAGCCGGAGTCCTTTGAACGCAGATTTCTTGCCGGGACATATAGTACAATACAATCGGCAAGATAGGCTGGAGCTAGACCGTGTAGTATTTTATACGTAAGTAGTAAAACCTTAAAGTCACATCTTAAGTGCACAGGAAGCCAGTGCAGGTGAGCCAGTACAGGCGTAATGTGATCAAACTTTCTTGTTCTTGTCAAAAGTCTAGCAGCCGCATTTTGTACCAACTGTAATCTTTTAATGCTAGACATGGGGAGACCCGAAAATAATACGTTACAGTAATCGAGGCGAGACGTAACAAACGCATGGATAATGATCTCAGCGTCTTTAGTGGACAGAATGGAGCGAATTTTAGCGATATACGGAGATGAAAGAAGGCCATTTTAGTAAGGCTTTTAATGTGTGACTCAAAGGAGAGAGTTGGGTCAAAGATAATACCCAGATTCTTTACCGAGTCGCCTTGTTTAATTGTTTGGTTGTCAAATGTTAAAGTTGTATTATTAAATAGAGGTCGGTGTCTAGCAGGACCGATAATCAGCTTTTCCGTTTTTTTGGGCATTGAGTTGCAAAAAGTTAGCGGACATCCATTGTTTAATTTCGTTAAGACACGCCTCCAGCTGACTACAATCCGCCGTATTGGTCAGCTTTAGGGGCATGTAAGGTTGGGTGTCATCAGCATAACAGTGAAAGCTAACACCGTATTTGCGTATGACGTCACCTAGCGGCAGCATGTATATGCTGAACAGTGCAGGGCAAATGTTTGCAATAAGTGTATGAAAAAGAGTTAAAAGTGGGGCCACATGCTGACATATGCTGAATCATGCTTAATTTACAGGACCAAAAGAAGAAAAAGTTTTTTAAATTTATTTATTTATTTTTAAAGACTTTAGTAGTTTTGGGTTCAATCCCGGGCTGGGGTTTCTTTCTGTGTGGAGTTTGCATGTCCTCCCAGAACTGCGTGGATTTACTCCAGGTACTCCGGCTTCCTCCCACCCCCAAAGACATGCACCTGGGGATAAGTTGATTGGCAACACTAAATTGGCCCTAGTGTGTGAATGTGAGTGTGAATGTTGTCTGTCTCTCTGTGTTGGCCCTGCAATGGGGTGGCGACTTGTCCAGGGTGTACACCCCCTTCCGCCCGATTGTAGCTGAGATAGGCTCCTGCGACCCCGAAGGAGATAGAAAAATGGATGGATGGATAGTTTAGGCGGTGGCTCTCTGTTGTTAAGGCGGCCGCCTTAACAAAAAAGCACTGCGAGAAACCTCGCATCAATAATCGATTTTTTAGGTGAGGTGCCCCAAGTTTCCCACCTCTACCAAGAAGTGTGAGTGCAAACCTTGCCCGTGCTGTGAATAAAGTTGATGATGACCACAGCTTGCTTGACTCTTGAACAGATGAATGCATATTGATGATTTCCTATGGGAAGGATCAATATGAAAGTAGAGATAATTATTAACCGTCTGCCTCAAGGCTGGGAACTCTATTTGATTGCTTTTCAGGAAGTTTGAAATGAAGTCCACCAGCCAAGCAGAAGTTCACCAATGAAATGAGTAGGTTTTTTTTTTAAACTGACATTTATGTTGCATTCAGGCAGCATTTGAGAAGGTACAATTCCCTGCTGATAAATGGAGTAGCAGATGGATCCATCACTTGTTTGTGCAGCATGCACATGTAAAGGAATGCTTATTTATTTATATTACACAGCAGGGAGGGCTGTGTTTCACTCCTTGGATTCTTGATTTTTTTTTTTTTTTTTTGTCTGCTCGCCAACGCCGATGCAATGATGCGCTTGGATCCATTTTCTCCTTCCCAGCATACTTTCTCTCATGCTGTTTATTTTGAGATCATCCCCAAAAATGCTGCGGATTTATGCAAATCAATAGGCCCATGTGCTTATGCTTTGCCACTTTCAGGATCCGAAAACTTTTCGCTTGTTCCCTTTGTGTGGTTTTTTTGCCATAAACTACACACAAAGGCATAGGCGCCCATCCCGTGGGTGCTTTGGGGCCCGAACACCCACCTGGGATTGATGTCAACTTTCAATTATTCAAATCATTTTTGAAAGCTCAAACTTGTTGTTTATTTCGTGGCCGGTTTGGTCCGTTTCAGATAACGATGATGTCACAAATGGGCGGCATAGGTTGGTTGCTAGAGCGGCCGTGCCAGCAACTTCAGGGTTCCAGGTTCGATTCTCGCTTCTGTCATCCTGGTCACTGCCATTGTGTCCTTGGGCAAGACACTTTACCCACCTGCTCCCAGTGCCACCCACTGTGACGCTTAGCTGGCATTTTGGTGATGCGGGTGCGTTCTCTCATTGATGGACACAGCGTGAAGGTAAGAAATGATGATTTATTTATACTAACAGAACAAATTAAGAACAGAAACACTTGCACAAGGCACTAAAGACAAAACAAACAGAACTAGCATGGGAGCTACAAGGAACTAAAGGCGCTAGCATGTGAGCTGGGAAATAAACAAAGGAATGGCGTGGAAGCTAACAAGTAAAAAAAGTAGTATTTTACCACAATCGGGAATCAGCGTCGTCACCTGTTGCAAGGAACAGAAACTAGAATGCGAGAGCGAGTAACAAAAAAGGCAGGCTTAAATAAGGAGAGTCATTACGAGGCAGGTGCGCGTCAAAAACAAAAGGTAGGTGACACTATGGCAACGGAACAAAACAGGAAGTGCCACCAGGAACTAAGGAAGTCAAATAACAGAACACGATACAAAGACGGAACAAAAACAGAATATGACATGATCCGAGTAGCGGATCATGACACCCACACTGGCTTTAATGTAACTTAGATATTGGGTTTCACTATGTAAAGCAGTTTGAGTCCCTAGAGAAAAGCGCTATATAAATATAATTCCCTCCCCTTCACAAATTTCATAGTCTATAATTCCCAAAGCCTAACCAAGGCATCATTGTGCTTGATAATGAACTAATGACATAGTTCTTTGGACTTTGAACTCACTGCACACGGGCGAATGAAGGGCATACTTTGTCAACAAGCATATACGTCGCACTGACGGTGGCAGTAAGAACAATGTCAACACTGTCATAAAAATGTGCCATATGGTGAAACCACGATATACAACGACGACAAACACATTTTGGAAGAATCAGTTTGTGGAACGCTCTCCCTGGCCCCCTGAGGGCACCTCAGACTGTGGATGTTTATAAAAAAGTCTTAAAAACCCTTCTTTTTCTTTCAAAAAAATGCTTTTTTATAGATATATGCATACTAGTTCTAGCTATTAGGCTGTTGTAGTTTTTATATTTCATTTATTTTCATTATCTTTTTATTATTATTTTTTTTATCTTTATTTTTTATTGTTGTATTTTTTTTAATACACTGTAGCACTTTGAGGATGTTTGCTCAATGTAAAGTGTTTTTTACGAATAAAATCTATTATTGTTATTATTATTATTATTATTATTATTTCCACCGCAACACAACATAGACACTACAGAACAAATCCCCAGAATTCCCTGCAGCACCAACTCTTCCGTCACTTTGCATTGGACTTGGTGATCTCTGTGTGCCGTAGGTGGGCCAATTGGAAGGTCACATGAAGTTTGGAGCTCCGTAGCAACTGTCTGTGCAGGAAGTCGGCAACCTCTTTGCTATACTTAACAACCTTGAGACCTCCGAATTCGGGAGGGGTGGGGTTTGGTGGTAGCGGGGGTGTATATTGTAGCGTCCCGGATGAGTTAGTGCTGCAAGGGGTTCTGGGTATTTGTTCTATTGTGTTTATGTTGTGTTACGGTGCGGATGTTCTCCCGAAATGTGTTTGTCATTCTTGTTTGGTGTGGGTTCACGGTGTGGCGTATTTTTGTAACAGTGTTAAAGTCTTTTATACGGCCACCGTCAGTGTGACCTGTATGGCTGTTGATCAAGTATGCATTGCATTCACTCACGTGTGTGTGTGTGTGTAAAAGACGTATTAGGCTGGCACGCTGTTTGAAAGGGGGGGGGCCCATTCTTTCACAAATGTTTGTAGAACCCGTCTCCATGCCTAAGTGCTTGATTTTATACACCTGTGGCCGGGCCAAGTGATTAGTACACCTGATTCTCATCATTTCGATGGGTGGCCAAATACGTTTGGCAATATCGTGCACTCTACACAGGTCAGTTATTACTTCACATCTTATTTTAACGACATTACTATTGTTTGTCTAACCCTCTCACAGTCCTTTTTGTCCTCTTGGCCTACATTTTCATTCATCCTCGCATGCAAATGATGACCTCTTGCACCCCCACTGTTGTCTGCTGCCACCCATCTGGGGTGTGGCCTTTGTCCATGAAGGGGGAGGGGCCAAGGGGGATAGCAGTCTGGTTGGGCGATACTGCACATTTTGGGTATCTATTTGATATCAAGTAAAAATGCAGGTCTGTAAATTTCCTCTCTGGGATTAATAAAGTACTTCTGATTCTGAGGATTACCAACACCAACAATTTTTACCTAAAATTTAAAAGTATGTCAATATATACACATTACAACACCAATAATGTAACAATATGAACATTTTAATGCACAATTTTGACATTTACGACAATATCAAATCTGTATCTACAAAATAATGTAATTATTCATGTATTACCTGTTCTTACATGAGCACACGTGTAATTTTATTAGGTTTGATTTGCAGCCATTGTTTTTACATTTTACTTGGAACACATGATTATAATCTATTTTAGGTTTCTACTTATTTTATTATTTTTTATAATCAATTGCTAATAACATACACTATTTATAACCTAATCTATGTACAAGCTGTTCTGTTAAAAGTATTATAAACAATAATACAATTTCATGTCATGGTTAATGGCACCAAAATTAAATACGGTTATCATTAACATTGCAGTATTTATTATGTTCTAAAAGTACTTCTTCATACACTAACATATTTTAACCTGGTTTTATTTAAAATAAATGAATACAAAAATAAATTAAATAATTACAATAATAATAAAAAATACATAAATGTTCTATTTTTTTGGAAGTTGTTAAATATGTTTATTTGATTTAATTTAAAGTGCGAATGATTGTCTCACACACACACTAGGTGTGGTGAAATTATTCTCTGCATTTGACCCATCACCCTAGATCACCCCCTGGGAGGTGAGGGGAGTAGTGGGCAACAGCGGTGGCCACGCCCGCGAATCTTATCTTCTATTGTTTAAATTTGTAAAGGTTTTAGAGCAGGGGTGTCAAACTCAAATACAGAGTGGGCCAAAATTCTCAATTGAACAAAGCCACGGGCCAAAGTTGAACAACTTAACCTTTAATAGGGACTCAAACAAGTTTTGAATTGAATATTGAACAAGCAAGGCTTGCATAACTTTATAGTGACATGCAAAATCGAGGTTTGTTGGTAGCGGGGGTGTATATTGTAGTGTCCCGGAAGAGTTACAGTAGTTCTGCAAGGGGTTCTGGGTATTTGTTCTGTTGTGTTGATGTTGTGTTACAGTGCGGATGTTCTCCCAAAATGTGTTTGTCATACTTGTTTGGTGTGGGTTCACAGTGTGGTGCATATTTGTAACAGCGTTAAAGTAGTTTATAAGGCCACCCTCAGTATGACGTGTACGACAGTTGACCAAGTATGCCTTGCATTCACTTGTGTGTGTGTGTGTAGAATCCGCATATATTACGTGACTGGGCCGGTACGCTGATTGTGTGGCGGAAAAGCCACACAATCAGCCACAGGTTGTAGAAGACGCTAAAAGCAGTACCTTTAAGGCACGCCGGCAATATTGTTGTCCGTGTGGAAATCAGGGAGTCTCCTGGGAAAATCGTGAGGGTTGGCAAGTATTAGAATTAGCGGTGACTGCACCGCCGCTGTATAATACCGGCGGGCCAGCTCTAATGTTAATTTAATATCGTCTCAAGGGCCAAAATAAATTACATGGCGGGCCAAATTTGGCCCGCGGGCCAGAGTTTGACACCCATGTTTTAGAGTGTTTAATATTCAAGACAAAACAAAAGTTATTTATAATGGGGAAAGACGTTAATGTGTCTTGTATTGTCATTAGCATTTAAGCTAGCCAACGATTAGCACGCTAGCCGCTTTTCCGAAAAATGAGCAGTTACACCATGAGTATTTTTTTTTTCCAAACGAGACAATTAATCACGGTTTTACGATAATTACAATTTGTAATGGTAATACTGAGTGCCTGGAATTTTGGGCAGAAGAAACATCAAATATTGTTCTATTATTATTTGACTGTTGTATGTTTAACTTCTGTTTTCATTTGATAAGGTTTTAGAGTGTTTAATATTAAAGGAAACTGGTGTTGTTCATATTGGGAAAATATGTTCATGTGTTTTGTATATGTATACATGCTATCATTCAAGCTTGTTAGCGATTAGCATGATAGCTGCTTCCCCAGGAAATATGCAGTATCACCGTTAACTTTGTGCATGTTCTACCCGTGACTGCGTGGGTTCCCTCCGGGTACTCCGGCTTCCTCCCACTTCCAAAGACATGCACCTGGGGATAGGTTGATTGGCAACACTAAAATTAGTGTGTGAATGTGAGTGTGAATGTTGTCTGTCTATCCGTGTTGGCCCTGTGATGAGGTGGCGACTTGTCCAGGGTGTGCGCCGCCTTCCTCCCGAATGCACCTGATATAGGCTCCAACACCCCCCGCGACCCCAAAAGGGACATCGACAAAGTAAAAATATCAACAAAAATACAAAAATATATATGAAAAAAATAATCCTTATAATCACAGTAGTATCGATCCGATACCACATTCGGTATGATATCGACGGGTTGACATTTGTGTCGCCAATGTAACAATATCAACAAAAATACAAAAATATTTGTGAAAATAAACAAAAAAATATCCATACAACATAGTACTATCGATCCGATACCACATTTGACATGATATCGACGGGTTGACATTTGTTTCGCCCACCCCAGCAGAGCGCTGTTAAGTTTTCAACGTTGTGATGTGGCCAACTAACGTGGCTTCTTGTTATGGAGACAACATGGACAAAATAACGATATCAGCAAAAATATTTGTGAAAACAAACAAGAAAAAAGCCTTATTATCACAGTTGTATCAATCCGATACCACATTCGGTATGATATCGACGGGTTGACATTTGTGTCGCCAATGTAACAATACCAACAAAAATACAAAAATATTTGTGAAAATAAACAAAAAAATATCCATATATCACAGTAGGAACCGATCCGATACCACATTTGACATGATATCGACGGGTTGACATTTGTGTCGCCCACCCCAGCAGTGCGCTGTTAAGTTTTCAAAGTTTTGGTAAGTTTTCAAAGTTCTTCTTGTTATGGAGACCACAAGGACAAAATAACGATATCAGCAAAAATATTTGTGAAAACAAACAAAAAAAAATTCTTATTATCACAGTTGTATCGATCCGATACCACATTTTATATGATATCGACTGGTTGACATTTGTGTCGCCAATGTAACAATATCAACAAAATTACAAAAATATTTGTGAAATTAAACAAAAAAATATCCATATATCATAGTAGTATCGATCCGATACCACATTTGACATGATATCGACGGGTTGACATTTGTGTCGCCCACCCCAGCAGTGTGCTGTTAAGTTTTCAAAGTTGTGATGTGGCCAACTAACATGGTTTCTTGTCATGGAGACAACATCGACAAAGTAAAAATATCAACAAAAATACAAAAATATATATGAAAAAAATAATCCTTATAATCACAGTAGTATCGATCTGATACCACATTTGATACGATATTGACGGGTTGACATTTGTGTCGCCAATGTAACAATACCAACAAAATTACAAAAATATTTGTGAAATTAAACAAAAAAATATCCATGTATCATAGTAGTATCGATCCGATACCACATTTGACATGATATCGACTGGTTGACATTTGTGTCGCCCACCCCAGCAGTGCGCTGTTAAGTTTTGAAAGTTGTGATGTGGCCAACTAATGTGGCTTCTTGTTATGGAGACAACATGGACAAAATAACGATATCAGCAAAAATATTTGTGAAAACAAACAAGAAAAAAGCCTTATTATCACAGTAGTATCAATCCGATACCACATTCGGTATGATATCGACGGGTTGACATTTGTGTCGCCAATGTAACAATATCAACAAAATTACAAAAATATTTTGTGAAATTAAACAAAAAAATATCCATATATCATAGTAGTATCGATCCGATACCACATTTGACATGATATCGACGGGTTGACATTTGTGTCGCCCACCCCAGCAGTGTGCTGTTAAGTTTTCAAAGTTGTGATGTGGCCAACTAATGTGGCTTCTTGTCATGGAGACAACATCGACAAAGTAAAAATATCAACAAAAATACAAAAATATATATGAAAAAAATAATCCTTATAATCACAGTAGTATCAATCTGATACCACATTTGATATGATATTGACGGGTTGACATTTGTGTTGCCAATGTAACAATACCAACAAAATTACAAAAATATTTGTGAAATTAAACAAAAAAATATCCATGTATCATAGTAGTATCGATCCGATACCACATTTGACATGATATCGACTGGTTGACATTTGTGTCGCCCACCCCAGCAGTCCGCTGTTAAGTTTTGAAAGTTGTGATGTGGCCAACTAACGTGGCTTCTTGTTATGGAAACCACATGGACAAAAAAACGATATCAGCAAAAATATTTGTGAAAACAAACAAGAAAAAATTCTTATTATCACAGTTGTATCGATCCAATACCACATTTTATATGATATCGACGGGTTGACATTTGTGTCGCCAATGTAACAATATCAAGAAAAATACACAAATATTTGTGAAATTAAACAAAAAAAGATCCATATATCATAGTAGTCTCGATCCGATACCACGTTTGACATGATATCGACGGGTTGACATTTGTGTCGCCCACCCCAGCGGTGCGCTGTTAAGTTTTCAAAGTTTTGGTAAGTTTTCAAAGTTCTTCTTGTTATGGAGACCACATGGACAAAATAACGATATCAGCAAAAATATTGGTGAAAACAAACAAAAAAAAATTCTTATTATCACAGTTGTATCGATCCGATACCATATTTGATATGATATCAACGGGTTGACATTTGTGTCGCCAATGTAACAATATCAACAAAAATGCAAAAATATTTGTGAAATTAAACAAAAAAATTCATATATCATAGTAGTATCGATCCGATACCACGTTTGACATGATATCGACGGGTTGACATTTGTTTCGCCCACCCCAGCAGTGCGCTGTTAAGTTTTCAAAGTTGTGGTGTGGCCAACTAATGTGGCTTTTTTATGGAGACGATGTAACAATATCAACAAAAATATGAAATTTTTATGAAAAAAAAAATCCTTTTAATCACAGTTGTAACGATCTGTTTCAAAGTTGTGATGTGGCCAACTAATGTGGCTTCTTGTTATGGAGCCCACATGGACAAAATAACGATATCAGCAAAAATATTTGTGAAAACAAAAAAGAAAAAATCCTTATTATCACAGTTGTATCGATCCGATACCACATTTGATATGATATTGACGGGTTGACATTTGTGTTGCCAATGTAACAATATCAACAATATTACAAAAATATTGGTGAAATTAAACAAAAAAATATCCATATATCATAGTAGTATCGATCCGATACAGCATTTGACATGATATCGACGGGTTGACATTTGTGTCGCCCACCCCAGCAGTGTGCTGTTAAGTTTTCAAAGTTGTGATGTGGCCAACTAATGTGGCTTCTTGTCATGGAGACAACATCGACAAAGTAAAAATATCAACAAAAATACAAAAATATATATGAAAAAAATAATCCTTATAATCACAGTAGTATCAATCTGATACCACATTTGATATGATATTGACGGGTTGACATTTGTGTTGCCAATGTAACAATACCAACAAAATTACAAAAATATTTGTGAAATTAAACAAAAAAATATCCATGTATCATAGTAGTATCGATCCGATACCACATTTGACATGATATCGACTGGTTGACATTTGTGTCGCCCACCCCAGCAGTCCGCTGTTAAGTTTTGAAAGTTGTGATGTGGCCAACTAACGTGGCTTCTTGTTATGGAAACCACATGGACAAAAAAACGATATCAGCAAAAATATTTGTGAAAACAAACAAGAAAAAATTCTTATTATCACAGTTGTATCGATCCAATACCACATTTTATATGATATCGACGGGTTGACATTTGTGTCGCCAATGTAACAATATCAAGAAAAATACACAAATATTTGTGAAATTAAACAAAAAAAGATCCATATATCATAGTAGTCTCGATCCGATACCACGTTTGACATGATATCGACGGGTTGACATTTGTGTCGCCCACCCCAGCGGTGCGCTGTTAAGTTTTCAAAGTTTTGGTAAGTTTTCAAAGTTCTTCTTGTTATGGAGACCACATGGACAAAATAACGATATCAGCAAAAATATTGGTGAAAACAAACAAAAAAAAATTCTTATTATCACAGTTGTATCGATCCGATACCATATTTGATATGATATCAACGGGTTGACATTTGTGTCGCCAATGTAACAATATCAACAAAAATGCAAAAATATTTGTGAAATTAAACAAAAAAATTCATATATCATAGTAGTATCGATCCGATACCACGTTTGACATGATATCGACGGGTTGACATTTGTTTCGCCCACCCCAGCAGTGCGCTGTTAAGTTTTCAAAGTTTTGGTAAGTTTTCAAAGTTCTTCTTGTTATGGAGACCACATGGACAAAATAACGATATCAGCAAAAATATTTGTGAAAACAAACAAAAAAAAATTCTTATTATCACAGTTGTATCGATCCGATACCACATTTTATATGATATCGACTGGTTGACATTTGTGTCGCCAATGTAACAATATCAACAAAATTACAAAAATATTTGTGAAATTAAACAAAAAAATATCCATATATCATAGTAGTATCGATCCGATACCACATTTGACATGATATCGACGGGTTGACATTTGTGTCGCCCACCCCAGCAGTGTGCTGTTAAGTTTTCAAAGTTGTGATGTGGCCAACTAACATGGTTTCTTGTCATGGAGACAACATCGACAAAGTAAAAATATCAACAAAAATACAAAAATATATATGAAAAAAATAATCCTTATAATCACAGTAGTATCGATCTGATACCACATTTGATACGATATTGACGGGTTGACATTTGTGTCGCCAATGTAACAATACCAACAAAATTACAAAAATATTTGTGAAATTAAACAAAAAAATATCCATGTATCATAGTAGTATCGATCCGATACCACATTTGACATGATATCGACTGGTTGACATTTGTGTCGCCCACCCCAGCAGTGCGCTGTTAAGTTTTGAAAGTTGTGATGTGGCCAACTAATGTGGCTTCTTGTTATGGAGACAACATGGACAAAATAACGATATCAGCAAAAATATTTGTGAAAACAAACAAGAAAAAAGCCTTATTATCACAGTAGTATCAATCCGATACCACATTCGGTATGATATCGACGGGTTGACATTTGTGTCGCCAATGTAACAATATCAACAAAATTACAAAAATATTTTGTGAAATTAAACAAAAAAATATCCATATATCATAGTAGTATCGATCCGATACCACATTTGACATGATATCGACGGGTTGACATTTGTGTCGCCCACCCCAGCAGTGTGCTGTTAAGTTTTCAAAGTTGTGATGTGGCCAACTAATGTGGCTTCTTGTCATGGAGACAACATCGACAAAGTAAAAATATCAACAAAAATACAAAAATATATATGAAAAAAATAATCCTTATAATCACAGTAGTATCAATCTGATACCACATTTGATATGATATTGACGGGTTGACATTTGTGTTGCCAATGTAACAATACCAACAAAATTACAAAAATATTTGTGAAATTAAACAAAAAAATATCCATGTATCATAGTAGTATCGATCCGATACCACATTTGACATGATATCGACTGGTTGACATTTGTGTCGCCCACCCCAGCAGTCCGCTGTTAAGTTTTGAAAGTTGTGATGTGGCCAACTAACGTGGCTTCTTGTTATGGAAACCACATGGACAAAAAAACGATATCAGCAAAAATATTTGTGAAAACAAACAAGAAAAAATTCTTATTATCACAGTTGTATCGATCCAATACCACATTTTATATGATATCGACGGGTTGACATTTGTGTCGCCAATGTAACAATATCAAGAAAAATACACAAATATTTGTGAAATTAAACAAAAAAAGATCCATATATCATAGTAGTCTCGATCCGATACCACGTTTGACATGATATCGACGGGTTGACATTTGTGTCGCCCACCCCAGCGGTGCGCTGTTAAGTTTTCAAAGTTTTGGTAAGTTTTCAA
The DNA here is from genome assembly GCF_033978795.1 of Nerophis ophidion. Classification (NCBI taxonomy): domain Eukaryota; kingdom Metazoa; phylum Chordata; class Actinopteri; order Syngnathiformes; family Syngnathidae; genus Nerophis; species Nerophis ophidion. The sequence continues at coordinate 10,375,162 of NC_084629.1, forward strand.
AGTTCTTCTTGTTATGGAGACCACATGGACAAAATAACGATATCAGCAAAAATATTGGTGAAAACAAACAAAAAAAAATTCTTATTATCACAGTTGTATCGATCCGATACCATATTTGATATGATATCAACGGGTTGACATTTGTGTCGCCAATGTAACAATATCAACAAAAATGCAAAAATATTTGTGAAATTAAACAAAAAAATTCATATATCATAGTAGTATCGATCCGATACCACGTTTGACATGATATCGACGGGTTGACATTTGTTTCGCCCACCCCAGCAGTGCGCTGTTAAGTTTTCAAAGTTGTGGTGTGGCCAACTAATGTGGCTTTTTTATGGAGACGATGTAACAATATCAACAAAAATATGAAATTTTTATGAAAAAAAAAAATCCTTTTAATCACAGTTGTAACGATCTGTTTCAAAGTTGTGATGTGGCCAACTAATGTGGCTTCTTGTTATGGAGCCCACATGGACAAAATAACGATATCAGCAAAAATATTTGTGAAAACAAAAAAGAAAAAATCCTTATTATCACAGTTGTATCGATCCGATACCACATTTGATATGATATTGACGGGTTGACATTTGTGTTGCCAATGTAACAATATCAACAATATTACAAAAATATTGGTGAAATTAAACAAAAAAATATCCATATATCATAGTAGTATCGATCCGATACAGCATTTGACATGATATCGACGGGTTGACATTTGTGTCGCCCACCCCAACAGTGCGCTGTTAAGTTTTCAAAATTGTGATGTGGCCAACTAACATGGTTTCTTGTTATGGAGACAACATCGACAAAGTAAAAATATCAACAAAAATACAAAAATATATATGAAAAAAATAATCCTTATAATCACAGTAGTATCGATCTGATACCACATTTGATACGATATTGACGGGTTGACATTTGTGTTGCCAATGTAACAATACCAACAAAATTACAAAAATATTTGTGAAATTAAACAAAAAAATATCCATGTATCATAGTAGTATCGATCCGATACCACATTTGACATGATATCGACGGGTTGACATTTGTGTCGCCCACCCCAGCAGTCCGCTGTTAAGTTTTGAAAGTTGTGATGTGGCCAACTAACGTGGCTTCTTGTTATGGAGACCACATGGACAAAATAACGATATCAGCAAAAATATTTGTGAAAACAAACAAGAAAAAATTCTTATTATCACAGCTGTATCGATCCGATACCACATTTGACATGATATCGACGGGTTGACATTTGTGTCGGCCACCGAAGCAGTGCGCTGTTAAGTTTTCAAAGTTGTGATGTGGCCAACTAACGAGGCTTCTTGTAATGGAGACAACATGGACAAAATAACGATATCAGTACAAATATTTGTGAAAACAAACAAGAAAAAAATCCTTATTATAACAGCTGTATCGACCCGATACCATATTTGATATGATATTGACGGGTTGACATTTGTGTTGCCAATGTAACAATATCAACAAAATTACAAAAATATATATGAAAAAAATAATCCTTGTAATCACAGTAGTATCGATCTGATACCACATTTGATATGATATCGACGGGTTGATATTTGTCTCGCCCACCCCAGCAGTGCGCTAAGTCTTCAAACTTGTAGTGTGGCAAACTAACGTGGCTTTTTGTTACGGAGACAACATCGACAATGTAACTACAATATATCAACAAAAATACGAAAATATTTGTGAAAATAAACAAAAAATATCCATATAATCACAGTAGTATCGACCTGATACCACACTTGATATGATATCGACCGGTTGACATTTGTGTCGCCCGCCCCAGCAGTGCGCTAAGTTTTCAAAGTTGTTATGGAGACAACATCGACAATATAAGAATATCAACAAAAATACGATTTTTTTAATGAAAAAAAAAAACCTTTTAATCACAGTTGTATCGATCTGATACCAGATTTGACATGATATCGACAGGTTGACATTTGTGTTGCCAATGTAACAATATCAACAAAAATGCAAAAATATTTGTGAAATCAAACAAAAAAATCCATATATCATAGTAGTATCGATCTGATACCACATTTGACATGATATCGACGGGTTGACATTTGTGTCGCCCACCCCAGCAGTGCGCTGTTAAGTTTTCAAAGTTTTGGTAAGTTTTCAAAGTTCTTCTTTTTTTGGAGACCACATGGACAAAATAACGATATCAGCAAAAATATTTGAGAAACAAACAAAAAAAAAATTCTTATTATCACAGTTGTATTGATTCGATACAACTGTATCGACGGGTTGACATTTGTGTCGCCCACCCCAGCAGTGCGCTGTTAAGTTTTGAAAGTTGTGATGTGGCCAACTAACGTGGCTTCTTGTTATGGAGACCACATGGACAAAATAACGATATCAGCAAAAATATTTGTGAAAACAAACAAGAAAAAAGCCTTATTATCACATCTGTATCAATCCGATACCACATTTGATATGATATCGACGGGTTGACATGTGTGTTGCCAATGTAACAATATCAACAAAAATACAAAAATATTTGTGAAAATAAACAAAAAAATATCCATATAATCATAGTAATATCGATCCGAAACCACGTTTGACATGATATCGACGGGTTGACATTTGTGTCGCCCACCCCAGCAGTGCGCTGTTAAGTTTTCAAAGTTGTGGTGTGGCCAACTAATGTGGCTTTTTTATGGAGACAATGTAACAATATCAACAAAAATATGAAATTTTTCATGAAAAAAAAAAAACCTTTTAAAATAAACAAAAACTATCCATATAATCACAGTACAATCGATCCGATACCACATTTGATAAGATATCGACGGGTTGACATTTGTGTCACCAATGTAACAATATCAACAAAAATGCAAAAATATTTGTGAAATAAAACAAAAAAAATCCATATATAATAGTAGTATCGATCCGATACCACATTTGACATGATATCGGCGGGTTGACATTTGTGTCGCCCACCCCAGCAGTGTGCTGTTAAGTTTTCAAAGTTGTGATGTGGCCAACTAACATGGCTTCTTGTCATGGAGACAACATCGACAAAGTAAAAATATCAACAAAAATACAAAAATATATATGAAAAAAATAATCCTTATAATCACAGTAGTATCGATCTGATACCACATTTGATACGATATTGACGGGTTGACATTTGTGTCGCCAATGTAACAATACCAACAAAATTACAAAAATATTTGTGAAATTAAACAAAAAAATATCCATGTATCATAGTAGTATCGATCCGATACCACATTTGACATGATATCGACTGGTTGACATTTGTGTCGCCCACCCCAGCAGTGCGCTGTTAAGTTTTGAAAGTTGTGATGTGGCCAACTAACGTGGCTTCTTGTTATGGAGACAACATGGACAAAATAACGATATCAGCAAAAATATTTGTGAAAACAAACAAGAAAAAAGCCTTATTATCACAGTAGTATCAATCCGATACCACATTCGGTATGATATCGACGGGTTGACATTTGTGTCGCCAATGTAACAATATCAACAAAATTACAAAAATATTTTGTGAAATTAAACAAAAAAATATCCATATATCATAGTAGTATCGATCCGATACCACATTTGACATGATATCGACGGGTTGACATTTGTGTCGCCCACCCCAGCAGTGTGCTGTTAAGTTTTCAAAGTTGTGATGTGGCCAACTAACATGGCTTCTTGTCATGGAGACAACATCGACAAAGTAAAAATATCAACAAAAATACAAAAATATATATGAAAAAAATAATCCTTATAATCACAGTAGTATCGATCTGATACCACATTTGATATGATATTGACGGGTTGACATTTGTGTTGCCAATGTAACAATACCAACAAAATTACAAAAATATTTGTGAAATTAAACAAAAAAATATCCATGTATCATAGTAGTATCGATCCGATACCACATTTGACATGATATCGACTGGTTGACATTTGTGTCGCCCACCCCAGCAGTGTGCTGTTAAGTTTTCAAAGTTGTGATGTGGCCAACTAACGTGGCTTCTTGTTATGGAGACAACATGGACAAAATAACGATATCAGCAAAAATATTTGTGAAAACAAACAAGAAAAAATTCTTATTATCACAGTTGTATCGATCCAATACCACATTTTATATGATATCGACGGGTTGACATTTGTGTCGCCAATGTAACAATATCAACAAAGTTACAAAAATATTTGTGAAATTAAACAAAAAAAGATCCATATATCATAGTAGTCTCGATCCGATACCACGTTTGACATGATATCGACGGGTTGACATTTGTTTCGCCCACCCCAGCAGTGCGCTGTTAAGTTTTCAAAGTTGTGGTAAGTTTTCAAAGTTCTTCTTGTTATGGAGACCACATGGACAAAATAACGATGTCAGCAAAAATATTTGTGAAAACAAACAAGAAAAAATTCTTATTATCACAGTTGTATCGATCCGATACCACATTTTATATGATATCGACGGGTTGACATTTGTGTTGCCAATGTAACAATATCAACAAAGTTACAAAAATATTTGTGAAATTAAACAAAAAAATATCCATATATCATAGTAGTATGGATCCGATACCACATTTGACATGATATCGGCGGGTTGACATTTGTGTCGCCCACCCCAGCAGTGCGCTGTTAAGTTTTGAAAGTTCTTCTTGTTATGGAGACCACATTGACAAAATAACGATATCAGCACAAATACTTGTGAAAACAAACAAACAAAAATTCTTATTATCACAGTTGTATCGATCCGATACCACATTTGATATGATATCGACGGGTTGACATTTGTGTCGCCAATGTAACAATATCAACAAAAACGCAAAAATATTTGTGAAATCAAACAAAAAAATCCATATATCATTGTACTATCGACCCGATACCACATTTGACATGATATCGATGGGTTGACATTTGTATTGCCCACCCCAGCAGTGCGCTGTTAAGTTTTCAAAGTTGTGGTGTGGCCAACTAATGTGGCTTTTTTTATGGAGACAATGTAACAATATCAACAAAAATAAGACATTTTTTATGAAAAAAAAAAAATATCCTTTTAATCACAGTTGTATCGATCCAATACCACATTCGATAAGATATCGACGGGTTGACATTTGTGTCGCCAATATAACAATAGCAACAAAAATGCAAAAATATTTGTGAAATTAAACAAAAAAATCCATATATCATAGTACTATCGATCCGATACCACATTTGACATGATATCGACGGGTTGACATTTGTGTCGCCCACCCCAGCAGTGCGCTGTTAAGTTTTCAAAGTTGTGATGTGGCCGACTAACTGGCTTCTTGTTACGGAGACAACCAGGGACTAACTAACGAAGCGGAGTATATTTTCTTTTAATTCACTTTAGTTGCAAGTCCTAATTCATGTAAAGTAGCACATATTAGGGTACTTGGGTTTAATAATGAGGCGGACTAATATATTCCATTGATCAGTTGGGTGCCACAGTGCCCGCCCCCTTCGGCTTCACGTGGGTTGATAGTGGAAGATTGATTACATCTCCGGGATTTGCTGTGGAGGCAAAGCACGCAGGCGGAGTGAGATTTGCGCTCTTAACAGCTGGAAAAATACATTATTATCACATATTTAAGTCAGTGTCTAAGTACTATTTAGACAGTTTACGTCCCCCTAAGTAGTCGTGCCAGACTGGGACTTGGGTGTCGTGGAGCTCCTCCGCAGTGTTCCGCGAATGTGTGGAGGTAGCACGCCGGGGAGTGGGTTGGGTCGCCCGGGTGCCTGGCACACATCCTCGGCGCTCAGACGCCAAAGGTGAGCGGAAGAAAAAAAAACAAAACAAACACTAAGAAGGTGTAGTGCTTGCGGAGGACGTCGTACGAGTGGAAGGCACCTTGTGTGGATTTGTCAAGACGAGCTGAGCGGGATTCGTCTTCCTTTTTCCGGCTGTGGAGGAGCCGTCGTCCAAACAGGAAGAGCGGACATCGCTGGGGTGGCTCAGCCGGGCAAGGCGCGATGGCAACCGGTGTGCTCCTCGTCGCCTTCACGCTGCTTGGTGAGTACCCCCAGACACCCTTTTTTAAAGTGTTTAAAGTTGAAAATGCGTCGTAAAAACATGAAAGTAATTGACATTTTGAATAAAAAAAAATGTTGATTAAAAATGGAATCTCAGACTTGAAAACATCAAAGACAAATATGTTTAAACAACCAACGTTCCTTGTTTTGATGTTTTAACTCGACATATTTTATATATAAAATAAAGCACATGCAATTAATTTACCAATACGGGTTGTGTTGCCACATATCAAAACAAAAAATATAATGGATAATTTTCAATTGTATTAAATATAGAAATATTTAAACATGCAGGGTTTTTCAACCACTGTGCCGCGGCACACTAGTGTGCAGCCTGATGTGCCGTGAGCAGGGGCGCCGCTAGGGATTTTGGGCCCCATGAAAATAATCTTTACAGGGCCCCCAACACATAATTTCATCATCATTAGGGGCCTCTCTGGGCCCCCCTCCATCATGGGCCCCTAGAATCCGTCTCCTTTACACCCCCTTTTTGGCGCCCCTGGCCGTGGGAGATAATGCAGTTTCACCTATTTGGGTTAAAAGTATTTTTTGCAAACCAGTAATAGAATCTGCAAAAATTGTTCTGTTGTTGAGTGTCGGTGTTGTCTAGAGCAGTGGTTCTCAACCTTTCTTCAGTGATGTACCCCCTGTGAACATTTTTTTTTCAATTCAAGTACCCCCTAATAAGAGGAAAGTATTTTCGGTTAAAGAGATAAAGAAGTAAAATACAGCTGTATGTCATCAGTTTCTGACTTATTAAATTGTATTACAGTGGAAAATATTGCTAATTTGTAGTGGTCTTTCTTGAACAATTTGGAAAAAAATATATAAAAATAACTAAAGACTTTTTGAAAAATAAACAAGTTATAAATAAAGCTTTCCTCACATAGAAGTAATCATCAACTTAAAGTGCCCTCTTTGGGGATTGTAATAGAGATCCATCTGGATTCATCGACTTCATTCTAAACATTTCTTCACAAAAAAATAAATCTTTAACATCAATATTTATAGAACATGTCCACAAAAAATCGAGCTGTCAATACTGAATATTGCATTGTTGTATTTCTTTTCACAGTTTATGAACTTACATTCATATTTTGTTGAAGTATTATTCAATAAATGTATTTATAAAGAATTTTTGAATTGTTGCCATTTTTAGAATATTAAAAAAAAAAAATCTCACGTCCCCGTTGGCATACCTTCAGGTACCCCCGGGGGTACGCGTACCCCCGTTTGAGGACCACCGGTCCAGAGCTCGGCAGAGTAACCATGTTATACCATACCATATCAGTTGGTGGCAGCCGGTAGCTAATTGTTTTGTGTCGGTGCTGTCGAGAGCAGTGTTTTTCAACCTTTTTTGAGCCAAGGTGCATTTTTATTTCATTGAAAAAATCTGGAGCCACACCACCAGCAGAAATCATCAAAAAATGAAACTCAGACCAACAAAAAGTCTTTAAACCATAACCAACCATGCATCACTATAGCTCTTGTCTCAAAGTAGGTGTACCGTCACAGCCTGTCACATCACACCGTGACTTATTTTGAGTTTTTTGGTCTTTTCCCGTGTGTAGTGTTTTAGTTCTTGTCTTGCGCTCCTATTTTGGTGGCTTTTCGTGTTGCAGTTTCATGTCTTCCGTTGAGCGCTATTCCCCGCACGTGGTTTGTTTTAGCAATCAAGAATATTGAAGTTTTCGCTATCTTTTTTTGTGTGTGAACATTGTTGTCTTGTCATATACAGATGTACATTGTGGATGCCGTCTCTGCTCCACACGCTGTAAGTTTTTGCTGTCGTCCAGAATTCTGTTTTTGTTTACTTTGTAGCCAGTTCATTTTTAGTTTAGTTCTCCATAGCCATCCCTAAGCTTTAATGCCTCTTCTTAGGGGCACTCACCTTTTGTTTATTTTTGGTTTAGCTCGGCAGAGTAACCATGTGGTACCATTCCATATCAGTTGGTGAAAGCCGGTAGCTAATTGCTTTGCAGATGTCGGGAACACGTTGTGTGAGACGACTATGGTTTGTCATGATCACAATATGCATGCGACAGCATGCAGGTAAAAAGGTATCTAATGCTTAAACCAAAAAATAAACAAAAAGCATTGAAGCTTAGGGAAAGCTATGCAAAACAAAACTATAACTGAACTGGTTGTAAAGTAAACAAAAACAGATTGCTGGACGACAGCAAAGACTTGCAGCGTGTGGAGCAGACAATGTCCACAAGGTACATCCGGACATGACATGACAATCAACAATGTCCCCGCAAAGAAGGATAGCAACAACTTATATAGTCTTGATTGCTAAATCAAAGCAAGTGCGTTGAATAGCGCTAAAGGAAGACTTGAAACTTCTACAGGAAAATACCAGCAAAACAGGAAAAGTTACCAAAATAGGAGGGCAAGACAAAAACTAAAACACTACACACAGGAAGACACCGAAAAAATCCAAATAAGTCATGACGTGATGTGACATTACTTTGAGACAAGAGCTATGGTCATGTATGGTTGGTTATGGTTTGAATTCTTATCGAACACTTGCGAGAACAACTTTTTACTGTGAAATCGGCTACTGAGTTACATTTTTTTATGTTTTCTGCTGGTGGTGTGCCTCCACATTTTTGACAAGCTAGTCTAAGCCGAGAGATTTATAAGTACTCTTTGAGATGTCCAATGTCATTTTTTAAAATTGAATCAGAATCAGAAATACTTTATTAATCCCTAAGGGGAAATTAACATTTTCAGGACATTCCCATTCAAGATCAGACAAACATTATAGGGAAACAGAGATTTGATTTTGATTTTTGATTTTTATTAAGGAGCCCCATTAGCTGGTTGCCACAATAACCCACTAGTCTTCCTGGGGTCCACAACTCAACACAATTACAAGTAAAAGCATATAATTGTAACTACAGCAGGATCGCTGACGGGTCTGCCAACTTCCGGTGCCACTTACAAAAAAATTGAGATACAGGTAAACAATGGGGGTGGAGTGGGTTGAGAAAAAATAAATAGCCTGTGCTCCTGAAGAGGGGATCCAGACTGAGGCCAAGGGAACAAACAACTCAGAGCCATAGCACACGTCCCTCTTACATGTGTGTAAGAGGGGAACACGAAGGACATTTAACAGCAGTGCTGATGCAACCAGCCACTTCTACATACAGCTTTGAATAAAAAGTAAAAGAAACACATACACTGTGGTGGCCTCTACGGTGTACCACGCCATCGTCTGCTGGGGCGGGGGGAGCAAGGCCAGAGACAGGAGCAGACCCAACAAAGCAACCAAGAGAGCCGACTCCGCTCTTGGCCGCCCACTAACTCTCGGCCAGTGTTCAGTCCGCATGGATGAGCGAGGATGTGTCTAAGGAGACCGAGGTGTCCGATACCTGCTCATTCAGCCAAGACACTGTTAAGCCTGTCCGTCCCGGCGCTCAGTGCTAGCTCCGTAGCCCTGTCTCTTCATCCGCATCTCCTCCAGTCTTTCCAAACAGACTCTGATGTGGCAGAGACCCAGCAGCTGGTTTCCATGGCCAAAAGTCTCCTGAGAAGCAGATCCAGAAGTCCACAAAAAAGCACTGCAGAAGTCACGAAAGTGACACCCCTTGTCAGACAGTCCCAAAGGGGTCTCCAACCAAAAGGCTAAAAAATAAATGAATAAATATATACCGTATTTCCTTGAATTACCGCCGGGGCGCTAATTAATTTAAAACCTCTTCTCACTCCTGCGCTTACCAAAAGCATGCGGTAAAAGTAAGCATGTGCTAATTATTTTAAAACCTCTTCTTACTCCGGCGCTTACCAAAGGATTGCAGTAAAAATTAGAGTGTGATGTAAGCTTGGACCTTATATCCTACTGAATAGCTCTTAATCTTCTTCCCTAAATGCGATTTCAAATTACCGGTATTGAAATCAGCCTCCTCCCTTTTGAAAATGATGACAGGGGAAGTGTCACTCGTGACGTCACGAGTTTGACCAGGCGGTAATACTAAGCATGCGCTAATTATTAGCGAAGCGAGTTTGACCCGGCAGTAATTCAAGGCAGGCGCATAGTATATGCCATGCGGCAATTCAAGGAAATATATATATATATATATATATATATATATATTTATATAATTTATAACACATGAAAACAAGAAGGAAACACAAAAAGATGACACAAGAGCACATCTTGGGGAAAAAAAACAAACAAAACTGAAACTGACCTACTGTTGAAAAGTCTGTCGCTTGAGGTACAATTTTAAATAATCTACCCTAGGGTTGTACGGTATACCGGTATTAGTATAGTACCGCAATACTAATGAATCATATTCGCTACTGCTTCGACCGGTACCTCTAAAGTGTACTGATCCCCCACCCCGTCGTCGTCACGTCGTGTCATGCAGAAGAGCATGTTCGGCAGTGCACAATCACGGAGTACTTACAGACACTGTGTAGACACAAAAGGGAGAACGGACAAATTTGGTTTGAAAAGTAACGATAAAGGTGAAGCTATAACACCGAAACGCCCTCAGGAAGAGGTGCTTTAAGGCATGGCTAGCTAGCGAGCAGCTGAAGTCTATCTGCAGTCAGCAGTGTTGTAACTACTTCTCAATCACTTATCCTTGTCTCCATAGAGACAAGTAAAGTACATTTATTTCAAGCATCAGTAGCCGCTATACATGCTTCACTACACACCGCAGAACACCGGAGTCATGACATTGAATGTGTTAAAAATGGTCTATAGTTGACAAAGATATGTCCGATCATTAACCATTAATACAATCATCTTAACTTTGAATACCCTACACAAGAGTGGATGAAGGGCATACTTAGTCAACAGCCATACATGTCACACTGAGGGTGGCCATATGAACTACGCCAACACTGTCATAAACCTGTGCCGTATAGTGAAACAACAATGAAAAACACATTTTGGGAGAATATTTGCAACACAACATAAACATTACAGAACAAATTCCCAGAATTCCCTGCAGCACCAACTCTTCCGGGACGCTACAATGTAAACAAATACCATCGGTGGATCTACACCAGTGGTTCTTAACCTTGTTGGAGTTACCGAACCCCACCAGTTTCATATGCGCATTCCCCGAACCGTTCTTTAGTGAAAAATAAAAAATGTTTTTCAAATTCAAGACAAAGTTATAGGTTTTTTTTTACTAGTGCACAAAATGAACCTTGCATGAACATCACCTTGTTTACAGAACAAAACCAACACAGTGCATGAACTCACAACAAACTACACACCTGCAAATCAGATGGAAAATTAGAGGGAACGTTGTTTGGGGGTGTCCATAATACGCCAATAGTGAGAAGTTTTTATTAACACAATGAGTCGGGTGTATCTTGACCTCCGCGGCAGAGGCTACGCCGAACCCCTGAGGCCGACTCACCGAACCTCTGAGGCCGACTCACCGAACCCCTAGGGTTCGATCGAACCCTGGTTAAGAACCACTGATCTACATCAAACATCCACTGGAATGATACTAAGTGCAGGCGCGTAGCTAGTCGATACTACTATGATTACATCGATATTTTTTAGCATTACAAAATCTTCTTTCGTTTTATTTTAATTTATATTATGTTTATAAACTCAGGAAAAACTGCATGTCCTTGGATACATGAGGACTTTGAATATGACCAATGTATGATCCTGTTACTACGTGCTATCGGATTGATACCCAAATTTTTTGTATCATCCAAAACTAGTAAATGAACAAGTAGATTGATAATTCATTTTCCAGCACTTGTCCTTAATAATGTTGACAAAATAATAGAATAAATTGTGACGATCTGTCACTTAATTTCTGTTGGTTTTCCTTAGTTTGAGCACTTCCTGTTTATCTCATCTCCATGGTTTCTGATTTGTCCCACCTACATTTGTTTCTACGCACACCTGTTTGTAATTGTTCACGGGAGTATTTAAGACTGCCTGCTACCTTTTTTCATTGTGGATGGTTTGTTTGCTCCACGCAACATACACGTTGGTATTTCTTTATCTCTATAGTGCTAAGTTTCGTCTTAGTTTTTCGTGCGCTCGACACGCTATTTCGGACTCTGTTCTTGTTAAGTTTTAGCTTAGCTACCGTGCGTTCTGCACGCCTTTTCTTTGTCATTTTGTACCAGTGTTATTTTATGTTTTGTATTAAATCTAATCTTACCTGCAACTCCTGTCTGTCTTAGTCCTCGTGCATCCCTGGGGTAACAACGCGCATCCACCATGCGTCGCAATCATGTCATAAATGACACAATATGTTACTGCATATGTCAGTAGACTAATTCGGAGCCTTTGGTTGTTTACTTACTACTAAAAGACAAGTTGTCTTGTACAGTATGTTCACTATTTTATTTAAGGACAACATTGCAATAAGAATCATATGTTTAATGTACCCTAAGAATTAATGTAAAATAAAGCCAATAATGAAATTTATTTAGAAAAGTACTGAAATACATTTTGGTACCGGTACCAAAATATTGGCATCGAGACAACACTCGTCTCCCCTAAATGTAAACGTTTGTACTTTTTTACCCAAGCTGTAAAGGTGCAATGATTGTGTTTTTTCTGTCCGTGCAATGATAGCATGATGTGAACAGCTGTGCATGTGTACATGAAGTAGGTTAATGTCATATTTAAACCTTAGTCCCAGATTAAACCTATAGATGGGTGTGGGTAACCTATTGTGGTTTACCCACACACAAACACACCTTCACAATTCATTGGCACACACCTGGATGATGATGCGTCACCTGAAAGGTATGACATCACCCTATTTTGTTGTACAGCCAGACAGCCATTGCAAAGTTTGTGGTTTGCAAAACATGTGTCACCTCGTTCCATTTACGTGTGTGTGTGTCATCACCTTATGACACTGTGACACACATGCTTTTCGAAAGAACCAAACATACATACTGTGGTTGTAGGCTAGCTGGCAGTCAGCGCACACCCCCAAACAAACACCAGATGGCTTTTTTTTTTGCCCTCCTGGACGGGAGGCCCGTCATCATCTGCGGGGTGGTGGAGGGAAGAAGGCGCAAGAGGATTATCGTCCGCGCCTGGCTGCCTCTCGCTGTCCCGTTTCAGGCACTTTCGCTAGGACAGGAACAATGTTCCAACTGATAACCACCGCAAGAGATCTTATCTAAAGTCAAGGCGGCTATTATATAATAAAAATGAATCACACAGAGAACTGCAACGCGTAGTGAGCGTGGGGTGGTTTGTGGGTACCGTACACGTAGGTGTGTTACAAAACACAATGATATTCTCACATAGTGAGGTGTCGGATAATGTGGAGGATATTGATTCTGCAATAAACGACATGATTTCGAAGTCGTTGGGGTGTTAGTTGTCAGTCGCAGAAAACGAGGTAATGGGTTGCTCGTCTCTATCTGCGTTCTTTGTTGAACTGTCAAAAGTCGAGTCTTCTGGAAGACCAAAGGTAAATGTCACAGTGCTGTTCTCAGTATTGCCAAAGCAACGATCGATCGCGTGTAATTAACACCAGGAGCGGGCGCATTGGCAAGAGTGAGTTTCTGCAAAAGTCAGCCCCGATGAAGAAGTTTTCATTCTGTTTATAGCAAAAGGGCAGACAAGTCCAATGGGTTAATGCAGACCTGGGAAAACTAAGGCCCTGGGATACATGCGGCCCGTTAAGCTTTTCAATCTGGTCCGCCGAACATTCCCATATAATTTTTTTTAGATCTTTAGGATGGAAACTGTAGCTGCCATTATGATGCGCAGTGATGTTTTCAAATTACCGTAAGTCTTGAACTGTACAAAGTAGAGCTGAGCGATATATTGATATATACGATATATCGCGGGTTTGTCTCTTTGCGACATAGAAAATGACTATATCGTAATATTTGAGTATACGTTCTCACGCAGTTGCTTTTAGCTGCGGGCATTACCCTTCAGGCTCTTCTCACTCTTTCCTGTGTCTCCTTCTCACAGAGAAGCAGGCGCACATTCTTACATACGTCACATACTGTCACGTCATACGTATATGCCCTCGCTCAGCAGAGAGGTAGCAGACTGGGCTACGTTAGCTGCCGTACGAGTGGGAATACGAGAGAAAGAAGGTGCGGATCTGGTAACAAATGATGGAAGACTTAATTCCCAAGAAAAACAGCAGGGGATCCATCGTCTGGCGGTGGTTCGGCTTCAAGTGGGAATATGTCGAACAGACAACCGTAATTTGTCGAGTGTGGGGCAAAAGCGTTGCTATAAAAAGTAGCATTACTGCTAATATGTAGCATCATTTGAAAAGTCACTCGCTAGAGAATGAAGATAATTTCACAATGTCCGTAATAACCTACCACCTAGTGAAGGATGAATACTATTTGATTTCCTTTTATGCAGCTCATTTTTATTTGACACTTAAAATGTCTCTGACAATATTGCACTTTATATTTTGGAAATGACTTGAATGTTTGTGCCACTGTTTAATAACTTTAATAAATACACTTTTGGTCAATTGACTTAGTTGTAATTTCCCTCTCTGCATGAAAGTTTAAAAGTAGCATATATTAATGCAGTATGAAGAAGAATGTTTTAATGCATAAACATATAATCATCATACTGCTGTGATTATATGGATCAAGTCTTCATTCAAGGCCAAGGCAAAATATTGTAATATATATCGTATACTCCGATATGGCCTAAAATTATCGAGATATTAAAAAAAGGCCATATCGCCCAGCCCTAGTACAAAGTATTTCAATGGTTGGAATCTGCGCTTTTGCATGATATACTAGTTACCATGGTAATCTAAGTCACAGCAGCTCAGAGAAGGTACCAAGGTGTGGGTGGAGAGCGTTTCCACAGAGTGTTTCCAGAGCGGCCAGCCTGAAATGCGGCTCGGACAGACTTGGAAGGAGATTTTTACAACAAAGTTCAGCAAGAAAATGCATATTGTATCAGATTGGAGGTGTTTTTTTCCCCTTGGCATTCATATTTCGCTGTGTTTTTTGCATTTTTGTTGCATTTCGCTTGATTGTAAAATATGTTGATCGAGCAGGGGTGTTGTCAATATTCAATGTTTTATCGTTCATAGTTAATATTGTAAATCCCACATTCTTTATTTTCATGTACATTCTGGTTGTCTCATTCAGTAAAAAAAAACAAAAAAACAGTTTTTAAGGCAGTCTTTCATAGCATTTTTAGCTTTCAATCAGACATTATTGTGAGGTTTTGTATTTGTGTTCCTAAAAATAGATCTACTGTCCCCCAGACACATTTTTTTAATTTTTATTTCGCCCCTCAGTCAAAATAATTGCCTGGGTTAATGAGTCGATGTGTCAAAAAAAAAGGAAACCGACGAAGGGGGATACGTTTGATTTGTTCCATCCATCGATGAGGAGAATTTTGGCAAGAGGAAGTGTTGTTAATTATATAAAATATTATCCATCCATAGATAATAATTCCGAGGCTAGTTCCTCCTTTTTGATATTTTTACCTTTTGAACCATTCTTTTTTTAGGTATGGGAGGACACGTTTAGAGTTATTCCCTTAGCTTTGTACATGTGATTAAAATGACCAACACCAAAACAATCATCAAAATCACCAAAACAGGTAGTAGTGAAGCGACTTGAAGGCCTGAGATGTCATCATTACCTGAGTGAGATGCAGCTGAGTGTGTGTGTGTGTGTGTGTGTGTTAGACCTGGGCAATATATTTATTTTATTGCTAAGTTTGAGTATTTTGTTGCAGACGATTCAAAAATATTCAAAAAATAGATAATTTTTCTTCTCTCATACGTACGTACATTGGTCCTCCCCCTTATTTTCTTTGCGAATATTACACACCCGGCACAAAACGACTGATGCCAACTCAAACAAGAGCAAGACGTTTGATCCAAAGAAAATTAAAACAGAAAAATGTCGTCAAGAAGGGGGACCGGAGGGTGTGTTCCAACTATCGTGGGATCACACTCCTCAGCCTTCCCGGTAAGGTTTATTCAGGTGTACTGGAGAGGAGGCTACGTCGGATAGTCGAACCTCGGATCAAGGAGGAACAATGTGGTTTTCATCCTGGTCGTGGAACTGTGGACCAGCTCTATACTCTCGGCAGGATTCTTGAGGGTGCATGGGAGTTTGCCCAACCAGTCTACATGTGCTTTGTGGACTTGGAGAAGGCATTCCACCGTGTCCCTCGGGAAGTCCTGTGGGGAGTGCTCAGAGAGTATGGGGTATCGGACTGTCTTATTGTGGCGGTCCGCTCCCTGTACAATCAGTGCCAGAGCTTGGTTCGCATTGCCGGCAGTAAGTCGAACACATTTCCAGTGAGGGTTGGACTCTGCCAAGGCTGTCCTTTGTCACCGATTCTGTTCATAACTTTTATGGACAGAATTTCTAGGCGCAGTCAAGGCGTTGAGGGGTTCCGGTTTGGTAACCGCAGGATTAGGTCTCTGCTTTTTGCAGATGATGTGGTCCTGATGGCTTCATCTGACCGGGATCTTCAGCTCTCGCTGGATCGGTTCGCAGCCGAGTGTGAAGCGACCGGAATGAGAATCAGCACCTCCAAGTCCGAGTCCATGGTTCTCGCCCGGAAAAGGGTGGAGTGCCATCTCCGGGTTGGGGAGGAGACCCTGCCCCAAGTGGAGGAGTTCAAGTAACTCGGAGTCTTGTTCACGAGTGAGGGAAGAGTGGATCGTGAGATCGACAGGCGGATCGGTGCGGCGTCTTCAGTAATACGGATGTTGTACCGATCCGTTGTGGTGAAGAAGGAGCTGAGCCGGAAGGCAAAGCTCTCAATTTACCGGTCGATCTACGTTCCCATCCTCACCTATGGTCATGAGCTTTGGGTCATGACCGAAAGGATAAGATCACGGGTACAAGCGGCCGAAATGAGTTTCCTCCGCCGTGTGGCGGGGCTCTCCCTTAGGGTGAGAAGCTCTGCCATCCGGGAGGAACTCAAAGTAAAGCCGCTGCTCCTCCACATCGAGAGGAGCCAGATGAGGTGGTTCGGGCATCTGGTCAGGATGCCACCCGAACGCCTCCCTAGGGAGGTGTTTAGGGCACGTCCAACCGGTAGGAGGCCACGGGGAAGACCCAGGACACGTTGGGAAGACTATGTCTCCCGGCTGGCCTGGGAACGCCTCGGGATCCCCCGGGAAGAGCTAGATGAAGTGGCTGGGGAGAGGGAAGTCTGGGTTTCCCTGCTTAGGCTGTTGCCCCCGCGACCCGACCTCGGATAAGCGGAAGATGATGGATGGATGGATGGAATGTCGTCAGTAGGTTTGTTTTGTGGCAGCAGGTGTGCACGCTGCAAAGTTTATTATATATAAAGACAGCAGCACAAAAAACTCATTCCAGCATCTGAAACCAAATCATCCAGCCCGAGTAGGGAAAATGCAACTCTTTATGAGGCGAACAAGAACATTACAAACAAACTCTAGCTAAAAAGCAGGTCACTGTGGTCTCCCTCTCTATGGTATACCATCAGATGGCCAACTCTGTGTCATGTCTCTGATCCTAAGTAAAAAAGGCTGGCAGTTAAGGGCGAGCTGTATAGAGGGCAGTCGGTGATGATGTGCTCGGCGATCTGCTCAGGCTTGCCGCACTGTCTGAAAAGCCCCACTTTTTCATAAATGACTTGAAGCATCCAAATCCAGTGCCGAGGCGGTTTAGCAGGGTCCTTAGTTGGCATGACAAGTTTTCTCCTTTTACCCTGCCTGGATGCGAGAGCGCCCAAAAAAGTCCTAGCACATTGAAATGCTACCAGTTTTATAAGGTAAACGTTTGACGTACTTCTTGAATCCGAAAAATATGAGCCATCCTTTCAATTTTAGGTCAATTAAGCAACAGGAAGTCACTTGTTTTGCTTTATCCACGTTGTATTGTTGTTATTTAATCATTATTTGTTTTTGGCATTGTTTTCACAACTTTTTCCTCTAAGGGTTATTCAATTGTGCATGTTAGTAAGTGAAAAGAGTTTTTCAATCAGTCAGTGTGTTAAACTGTTACTGAGCAGTTTGTCACAGTTAAGGCTGTGTGTCACGCTGCAAATATTGAAGCCATGTGTGCCATCTTTGGGGATCCACTTGAATTCACAATTTGCATTGCCACTCCTTGTCCCAAATGCGAGGCCGAACAGCCGGGTGGCCAAATGGCTGCATTACGGGGGGCATTTTGAGTCAGCCCTTTTACTACATTTAGAATGTCTTCCACGTGTGAGCTGACACACATGGAAAAAAAGGTCATAACTCCCCGTCTAGCCCCATAAATAAATATACAACTGTTACAATTTCCTGCGTGTGGAGACATGTTGAGTCTTGAAGTTGCCTGTTTTTGCCCCCGTCTCTTATTTCCCCACCCCTGCTGTATTCCGTCCTTGTTTGCATCGTAAGCACATCTTTGTGTGCACTTGTGACAGGGCGCCTTTTGTGCCGTTGTTTGTCTAGTCGGAAGACGATCAGCTTGTCAGTCACCCAGCACCTCTCTGATGGTTTGCTGTAAATAACGATGAAAGCTAACATTTGTTTTGGAAACACGTGTCCGCTTGCTAAAGGCTTGTGCTCGCAAGGGCGTGTTGTGTTGCGTGTGTTGCTCTTGTATCAAATAAGGGCCCCTACAGCAGTACAGTTGGGATGCGGGTAATGGGTGTTTTCTACCTGCAGGGCAATCTAACAGCAGTGTTCATTTTGACCGCTTTAGAGTAATTTGAGTCATCTAAATGCATTTAGTTTTAGTCAACAAAATTACACATTTTAGTCAGCTAAAATTACAGTGAGAAATTACACAAGAAATCTTCAAAATGGGGTCCCAAAGACCCCATCGAGTCATAAAAATGGGGTCCCACAGCAAAGTTTTTTGGTTCCACTTAGGGGTGGGCGATATCTATCAATCAATCAATGTTTATTTATATAGCCCTAAAACACTAGTGTCTCAAAGGGCTGCACAAACCACAACACAAACCACTACGACATCCTCGATAGGCCCACATATTAAAATAAAAGGCCATATAGCTCGGTATTGCTTGGATGGTAAAGTGGCCGTGCCAGCAACTTGAGGGTTCAATGTTCGATACCCGCTTCCACCATCCTAGTCACTGCCGTTGTGTCCTTGGGCAAGACACTTTACCCACCTGCTCCCAGTGTCACCCACACTGGTTTAAATGTAACTATGTAAAGCGCTTTGAGTCACTAGAGAAAAGCACTATATAAATATAATTCACTTCACTTATTAATATCTGTATTTTTAGGCCATGTCACGATACACAATATAGATCTCGATATTTTGCTTTGGCCTTGAATGAATACTTGATACATATAATCACAGCAGTATGATGATATCAATGTGTCTACATTAAAACATTCTTGTTCATACTGCATTAATATATGCTCATTTTAAACTTTCATGCAGAGAGGGAAATCACTACTATGTCAATTGACCAAATTGCGAATAATGTCACCAAGATGACATATAAAAACCACACTAAATTAAAGTGTACTTTTTGTACAGAACGCCACTACACTTTGTGCATGATGTCACACAAGATATTTCCATTAGTGTCAAATAAAAATGAGCTGCATAATAGGAAATCAAATAGTGTTCGTCCTTTGCTATGTGGTAGGTTACTACGGACGTTATTAAATTCAGTCGTTGACTATTTTTTTCATACGGTGTTGATCTGGAAATGTTTGCCTCGGTATTTTGATGGTGTGGCACCGAATGGAGATGTTGACATGTGGAGTAAGCACTCTTCATTCTCTAGCAGGTGAATTTTCAAATGATGCAACATATTAGCAGTAATGCTACTTTTTGTGGCAAAGCTTTTGGCCCACACTTGACAAATTACGGTTGTCTGTTCGACATATTCCCACTTGAAGCCAAACCACCGTCAGACGATGGACCCCCTGCTGTTTTTCTTGGAAATGAATTCTTCCTTCATTCGCACCTTCTTTCTCTCGTATTACCACTCGCACGGCTCTGCTAGCATCACCGTTAACGTTACCCATGCTGCTACCTCTCTGCTCCGCGAGGGCGTATGGCGTTGTATGTGACGTACAGTATGTAAGAAGGTGCGCTTGCTGTCTGTGAGAAGGAGAGAAAGGAAAGCGCGAGAAGAGCCTGCAGTGTAATGCCCGCAGCTAAAAACGACTGCGTGAGGACGTATACTCAAATATCACGATAGTCATTTTCTATATCGCACAGAGACAAACCCGCGATACATCGTGTATATCGATATATCGCCCAGACCTACTTCAAATGCAAACATTAGAAAGAGAAGTAAATATGTCAAGTGTGCAATGTAAGCATGTACATTTACTGTGACAAGCAAATATTGAGGTTCTTCACAAACTACTGGCCTGGCTTGCATAATATACATCCTTTTTGCAGGTCCACGTGACTTGGGGGGGATCGGTATAAATAAAAAACCCTTACCATTTTTAGTAGATAGAAAAGTATCATTCAAAAGAAATAGCTAGACATCTAAGACACAGATTTTCAATGTTTTTGAGGAGACATCTCACCAACCCCGTGACCCTGACCTGATGTGTTTATCTGCTTCGTATACAAAGATAAGTTCTTCGGGGAGGCTTTCTGTCTGCTGCCGTGAACCAACAAGAGAATAACTGAAGCTCAAGCAGAAACAACTCAACATTTAGCTGTCATCGCGACTCCTCCGCATCACAACTCCCTGCCAGCTTTTTTTTTTTTTTTTTTGCACGACCTCTCCTCCACGATTCTATCTCCTCATGCCTAGTCAAAGTGACCCCCCCAAAAACTACCTCTGTCTGAAAACTACTGCGTGTTCTCAGCAGCTGAATGAGTGGTGCTCCAGCTGCCTCCTCTTCCTCCTCCAGTGAATAGCCCCTGACCTCCCTCCCCCATTCCATTTCCAAACAATGCTCTCTGCCTAGCCCACCTCCTGTTCAAAGAGTGCTAATTAGAAAACTGCCCTATCCTCCCTTCCAGGATGAGCCGAAGGAGAGATTTTCAACTCCCGTGAGGTTATGTCCACACATTTTGCTTTTAAAAAGTATGTTTTATAGCCCTCTACCACCCAGAGGGCTTTTGGTAGCACACTCACAATATGTTCTCCATCTGCAGCATTACAGTATGTCTGTAAGATGCATGTCACATGATCATTGAGATATGTGACTATATATGACTAATAACACAAACACATGCTTTTTTCACATGTGAGTGATAGCAGGGTGCTAAAAGGCATAACTATACAAAGGCTGTCATTGCTAACAACAGGGTTAGGGACGCTAGTAATTCATTATCCATGTTGGTACGTGTCCATGTTGGGTTGTTTTCCTCGAGAAATATGCTGTCGGGTAGTGGCAAAGTGTGAACGAGGATTCCGCTCATTACAGCGCAGCCCTCCACTAGGGCCAAATCACCATAGACAGCATATCCCCAGGATTTGCAAGGGTCACGTTTCAAGACCCCCGGGAATGATAAAAAAATACAACAAAATTTCTCGGGCTGCATATGATGTGTGCTTTGGGAAGCCACCGCTCGGCAGGCCAGTTCTGAAACTCACTACTACCGACCACGCAGTCTGATAGTTTATATATCAATGATGAAATATTAACATTGCAACACATGCCAATAGGGCCGTTTTAGTTGACTAAATTACAATTTTAAATTTCCCGCTGAGCTTCTTGTTGAAAACGTTGCGGAATGATGACGCGTGTTTGTGACGTCTCGGGTTGTAGCGGACATATTAGCCCAGCACTACTTACTTACTTAAGTTGTCTCTTTTCATCGCATAATTACACAGTAATTTGGACATCTGTGTTGTTGAATCTTTTGCAATTTATTCAATTAATAATGGAGACTATAAAGAATAATGCTGTTGGTGGAAAGCGGTGGATTGCAGCTGCCCTTAGCACCGAAACACAGCCATTGTTTCTTTGTTTGTTGTGAAGCTTTAACACAGAGCGGTCAAGCGAACATGTTTCTCGACGTCAACCAGCAAGTTTTTGGATGGGAAAATTGTGATATTAAGTTGAGTGGATTATGCGACCTCCTCCTGTAGCTGTCAAAAAGGCAGCTGTGATCTTGGCTACTCCATTGGCTTCTCTCAGAGACACTGGCGTTCACTAAAACACTATTAACGCAATAAGCAGATAAGGGATTTTCCAGAATTATCCTAGTAAATGTGTCTAATAACATCTGAATCGCTCACACTGCCGTTGCCTGGAGCCGACGCCTTTTCTTTTTTTTTATATTTTCTTTTAGTGCTTCACTCGAACTTTCCTCATCCTCGCTCAAATTAATGGGGAACTTGTCGCTTTCTCTGTCCGAATTGCACTTGCTGCTGGTGGCTACGATTATAAACAATGTGAGGATGTGAGGAGCCCTACAACCCGTGACGTCACTCGCACATCGTCTGCTACTTCCGGTACAGGCAAGGCTTTTTTTACTAGCGACCAAAAGTTGCAAACTTTATCGTCTATGTTCTCTACTAAATCCTTTCAGCAAAATTATGGCAATATCGCGAAATGATCAAGTATGACACATAGAATGGACCTGCTATCCCCGTTTACATAAGAAAATCTCATTCCAGTAGGCCTTTAACCATACTTGTCAACCTTGAGACCTCCGAATTCAGGAGATGGGGTGCGGGGGTGTATATATTTTCAAGTATTTCTTATATATATATATATAGTCCGTTCATGAATGAGTATATCCGTTCGGCCACCGTGTTCAATGAAGAAGTCTGATCTACAAAATTTGCAGCCAGCATAACCCTTCCCCTTCGAGCTGTCCTGGATGAACTGAAATTGTTTTTTCTAATCATTTTGGAACTTGCAAGCGTACTTTCTCTTCTTACTCGTCGTCGCCATGTCTCTTCTTCGTTCTTCTGCTTCGTCTCTGTTATGCTGTTGGACATTACTACTTGCCGTAGTTTTGAAGCAATGCATGATGGGGATCTGGATGTTGTGTGTCAGTGTATTAACGTGCCGGTTGGAATAAACACACGCTGAGAAATAACTCCGTGCCTGCCTAATTTATGGGTTATAGATAAACCTATTGATAACAGAGACATATATAATAGTCTCCTTTTCAAGTGAGAGAGGGCGCTAAAGGCAGTGCCTTTAAGGCACGCCCCCAATATCGTTGTCCGGGTGGAAACTGGAAGAAATTTGGGAGAATGGTTGCCCCGGGAGATTTTTGGGAGGGGAACTGAAATTCGGGAGTCTCGCGGGAAAATCGGGAGGGTTGGCTAGTATGCTCTTAACCTGACTCTTGCCGGACCCTTTTAGTTTGCTGAGCTCCACACAATGGTCTTCGCTAGATGGCATCGCAAACTCCTTCAAGATTACAAAAAATAATGAACCAATATGGATCGCTGGGCGGGATTTCATAGATGTGACTGTTTGATTCAAACAACAATGGCAGAATGCAGACCTCGGTGCGTCGTGTGCTCACATTAATTCTGCTATTGCAACTGTTTCGTCAAATCTATCGGATATTCTTTAAAAGATTAACAGAGAACGGTTTTAAAGGCATTTATCGGTGGCAAGGATGTTTTGGCTCTTCTTCGGACCGGGTTTTCGATTTTCCAGCGTCTCTCTCATCAGCGTCACGGCTTGATTTTGATGTGAGTGGTTGAAGTAGCATGTCATTCAAGATAACGGACAAGTAGTTTATCCAATCACATACAATCAGCAAACTACAAGGATCTGGCGAGAGTCATGTTGCCAACCTCTGTAATATACCTCTCATTATAAACCGAAGGTTATTACTAATAAAATGTAAAGGTACGCTAGATCACATTTGGTCAAAGCATCCAACAGTTGGAAAGTAACTATTTACAATTTAAAGGACAGTAAAAAAAAAAAAAAAAAAGCGACTCTGTGCGGTTGGGAATGCCGAACCACCAATAGGTTTGGGATTTACAGTATTCCGTAAGCTCTAATACACATTTATTCCTGTATCATTCAATGAGAATTTAAGGACCGTTTTGTAAAATGCCCAATCTTGCAATGTAAACCAGAAAGGCACTCAGTAGAAATACTGTAGTTTGCAAGCATTAAATTCACTGTATGAAACAATATTTAAACATTACACAGCATATTTTTCTTATGACACACTGTAGTTTTAATGAATTTTTGGATCATTTCGGGTCATAGTTTAATGTTGTGGTTATTATATGACATATAAGGCACTGTTTATTATCAGTAAATAGCAAGAAGAGAAAATAGCGTTGATTGTGCATTTTACCCACTTAACTATGTTTCTTTTTATACAGTTTAACAGGTTGGGACAATACCTAGAAAATAACTTTGCATATCCACATTTTAGTCACAGTCGCATCAAAAGTTAATTGCTTCTCGCTACGTCAAACTGTCCTCAAAGTTTCATTAAAATCTGTGCCGGTATTTGTGCTTACTTTTCATTAAATAACTATAAACAGGGTAAACCCAGACATCTTTCCACCGCACTGTCTTGCTTTTTTAGAAGTAACATGTGTTTACGCTTTTACACCTCTGTTATGGTTGTGGTCTCCATTGTCCCCAAATTCTGTTTTAGGGTTATTAGAGCTGTGCATTTTTTTCCTACATTTAAGCTGCATCGTTTTATGAGCTGTCTTATTTGCATGCTGAAGCCATCCTCCAGGCCAAGCCGTCTTCGACTCCGCTTCCACCCCATCAGTAATGTTGAATTTTTAGCGCTTCCATATGCAGATATGTTAGAACTACACGCTCGTTTTTAGAAATGGCAACAGCATAACATTTTAGCATGCATTTTCATGTACAAGCCAGTCTGACCCACAACAAGAGGAGACAGGAAAATAAGGAACTTATTGAACTTTGGACTACAACTGAATAAAAATTAAATGTAGATTAAAATCATAACAAAAAAAAAAAAGTTGGAACTCTGTGCTACTTTATATTATAAATGGAAACTGTGGAGAATGAATACAATAACAAGAAGATAGAGAAAGAGAAGAAGCTTATGGACTACAGCTTCGGCACAGACTACAATGGCGGACTTGCGCAAATTTTGATGATTTATGCAGATCCCAAATACACATCAGAGGCACCAGAAGGTAAGAAAAGTTGTTTTTGCATGATATTGCGCAAACAAAACGGCAGGTAATGCTTGCTGATAGGTGCCATTTTGCGGTCGTTTTACACACACACCATAATGATGGAATAAATAAAGTACTATCTAATCTAATCTAATATTACTAGTATATTGGAGCAGAGTACGTGTGACTACGGTAGCCGTAATGCTTTGACTATCCATCCAGCGGTGCGGCTTCATAGCTTACCAAAGTCGTACTAAAACATTTTGACAGATTTTTTAACCGTGTGTAATGGTCTATATCATTGGTGTCAAACTCTGGCCCGCGGGCCAAATTTGGCCCGCCATGTAATTTCACTTGGCCCTTGAGGCAATATCAAATTAACATTAGAGCTGGCCCGCTGCTGTAACACAGCATTCACCGCTAATACTCTTATTTGCCAACCCTCCCGATTTTCCCGGGACACTCCCGAAGTTCAGTGCCCCTCCCGAATTTCATTCCGGGCAACAATATTGGGGGTGGGCCTTAAAGGCACTGCCTTTGGCGTTCTCTACAACCTGTCGCCACATCCACTTTTACTCCATACAAACAGCGTGCCGGCTCAGTCACATAATATATGCGGCTTATACACACACACAATTGAATGCAAGGCATATTTGGTCAACAGCCATACAGGTCACACTGAGGGTGGCCGTATAAACAACTTTAACACGGTTACAAATATGCGCCACACTGTGAACCCACACCAAACAAGAATGACAAACACATTTCGGGAGAACATCCGCACCGTAACACAACATAAACACGACAGAACAAATAACCGGAACCCCTTGCAGCGCTAACTCTTCCGGGACGCTACAATATACACCCCTCGCTATCACCAAACCCCGTACACCTCAACCCCGCCGCCGAAAAGAGGCATTCAATTATTATTTAAATTTTATTTGAAATGCCATTGATATTTTTTAATTATTATTTGAAACTCTATTTTGCATGTCACTATAAAGTTATATAAGCCTTGATTGTTCCATATTCAATGCAAAACTTATTTGTGTCCCAATAAAAGGTTAATTTGTTCAACCTCGGCCCGCGGCTTTGTTCGGTTTTAAATTTTGGCCCACTCTGTATTTGAGTTTGACACCCCTGGTCTATATTCTCAAAGGAGCATTGGACGTTTTGGTGTGGTTTACTGTCGTCATCGTGCAGTTTACACATATCTCTTATATGTGACTGCCATCTACTGGTCACACTTATCATTACACCATTTACCAAATAAAATAGCTTCAAGTTAGGTAAGCACAACCGGAATTATTCTGTACATTAGGTGATTTTTGAGAAAATGAAAGGATTTTAAGTGTGCCTTATAGTCCAAAAAACCTGGTACATACAAATTTAGTTTGTTTTGATCAATACTTGGCCTGTCCTTGCTTTAAAAAAGACAAAAGCTTAATATAGTTATTTTTGTAGCAGTCTAATAAGCAGAATAGTTACAGTGTAAATACATATTTCGGAATGAAACAGTCATCTTTAACGTTAGCACATGCCTAAAATTAGCCTAAACTGAATTTAAAAGTCGATAAGCCCATTATCCAGTTAATCAACTAATCATTAATATAGTCGATGACTAGTCAACTAGCAAAAATAGTTGTTAGCTGCAGCGCAAGTTCAGACTAACTCGGGACGTCAAAGTTAAGGCGTTGATGTATGTGATTAATCGCAAAAAAATATTAATAATAATTAACAACAATTCTAATCTGTGATATATCTCATTTGAAATTACAGCACTAGTTTGAACCACAACTCAAGTGTGAACGCACCCTGAGATGCAACGTTCATTTCAAAGTGCCCATCCATCCCATCCATTTTCTACCGCTTATTCCCTTTTGGGGTCGCGGGGGGCGCTGGCGCCTATCTCAGCTACAATCGGGCGGAAGGCGGGGTACACCCTGGACAAGTCGCCACCTCATCGCAGGGCCAACACAGATAGACAGACAACATTCACACTCACATTCACACACTAGGGCCAATTTAGTGTTGCCAATCAACCTATCCCCAGGTGCATGTCTTTGGAAGTGGGAGGAAGCCGGAGTACCCGGAGGGAACCCACGCATTCACGGGGAGAACATGCAAACTCCACACAGAAAGATCCCGAGCCTGGATTTGAACCCAGGACTGCAGGACCTTCGTATTGTGAGGCAGACGCACTAACCCCTCTGCCACCGTGAAGCCCTTTTCAAAGTGTAATTATGCAAATCGCAGTCTGTGCTAAAAAAGAATTCCATCGTCAATGTCATATATAGCGGAGTAGCGTCAAAATATTGATCTGCATAATTAAATTTTTTTTTTTTTTTTTTTACGTAATCTGATTCAGAAAACATCATTTACACTTCAGATGAGTGCCATAAAAAACAATTCTATGTGCTTGTGCTAATCTCATGTGAACTACACATGAGGGAAATTATATTAGGGGCACCTTCTAATTACAGCCGATATAGAGATACCTTTCTGGAAACAATAATGCAGAGTTTTCCATCCATCCATTTTCTACCGCTTATTCCCTTTTTTGGGGTCGCGGGGGGCGCTGGCGCCTATCTCAGCTGCAATCGGGCGGCAGGCGGGGTACACCCTGGACAAGTCGCCACCTCATCGCAGAGTTTTGATTGTCCGAAAAGTATTGCTTTGGTTGTAGTTTGCTGTGGCGTATAACTGCACTTCAACCTTCTCGATTTTATGCCGTGAAAATTGGACTGATATTTGGAGAAAAATAAGCTTCTAAAGTCATACAAATCAAGCTTGAGAGACCTCAGTAGATGAACCTGTGTTCTGCTTTTTCTTGGAATGACACTTCTGAATGTAGTCCCTCGAAAAGAGTGCTATAGAAATATAATTCAATATTATTATTATTATTCTTTGAAAAGAAGAACTCACCTTGACAAGCGCTCCTTTGACACTGCCAGGAAATGTGTTTATTTGTATGTTTTATGTTGCCACCTTTTTGTATTTCTGCTCAAAAGTCTACTAAATTGAAAAGGTAAACAGTCATCATGTGGTTTAGATTCTTCGTTATGCTACAAATTTCACCATACCATGTCCAACCGAAATCAGACCGGCGGGTTACCAAGTTTGAAACTTGGGAGCGACTAACTTGTCATTTAGGGCAGTGGTTCTCAACCTTTTTTCAACAAGCACCACCTTAGAAAAACACTTGGGTCACCAAGTACCATCATTATGACCAACATTAAAATACAGTAGCATAGTAGGCCTAAATATTAATTTAAACAAGTATATTTAATATTTTGGCCACTTTAACATTACACGCAGTTTGAAAAATCACACTGCTTGAATATTTATTAAGTGTTTGTTTTTTTGGCCTACAATTATATGCGGTGATTCTCAAACTGTGGTACGCGTACGACAATTACTGACTTAGAGCAGTGGTTCTCTAATGGGGGTACGCGTACCCCTGTGGGTACTTGAAGGTATGCCAAAGGGTACGTGAGAATTTTTAAAAATATTCTAAAAATACAAACTATTCAAAAATCCTTTATAAATATATTTAATGAATAATACTTACACAAAATATGAATGTAAGTTCAGAAACTGTGAAAACAAAATGCAACAATGTAATATTCAGTGTTGACAGCTAGATTTTTTGTGGACATGTTCCATAAATATTGATGTTAAGAAATGTTAAGAATTAAGTTCATGAGTTTTGAGAAAAAAAAAAAGATTTAAAGTGCGCTTTATAGTCTGGAAAATATAGTACCCTTTATTAAGGCCACAGTTTTATTGTTAAACAAATTATTTATTTTTTCCATTATCTATTTGAGAAAATTATATTTTCCAAATCCGAACAAGTTAAAGTTAAAGTACCAATGATTGTCACACACACACACTAGGTGTGGTGAAAATTTTCCTCTGCATTCGACCCATCCCTTTGTTCACCTCCTGGTAGGTGAGGGGAGCAGTGAGCAGCAGCGGTGGTTGCGCCCGGGAATCATTTTGTTGATTCAAACCCCAATTCCAACCCTTGATGCTGAGTGCCAAGCAGGGAGGTAATGGGTCCCATTTTTATAGTCTTTGGTACGACTCAGCCGGGGTTTGAACTCACGACTTACTGATCTCCGGGCGGACACTCTAACCACAAGGCCACTGAGCAGGTGGGACAACAAAGTGGTAGGTCAGCCTGTGTCCTGGAATGAATTGTTCCACTAACTGTATTGATCTTTTTTAGTTGCACGAAAGAAGTAAACGTTGCCTGTAGACAGTGAGAACAGAATATGATACACAGGTGCTAGACAGTCACATGATGCAGTATCAGTTAGCAGTTAGGTCTCCTCTGTGTCGGTGAACACTTCAGGTTTGGTTTCCAAATGCGGGGGCGACACGGCCACAAAAGGCAAGTTTTAAAACTGGTTTGCACACGCACGAGCACACATGCGCACTCTAGCACTACATTGTCGCCATTGCCAAAACCATTAACTCCGTACGAACACCTGCTCCCCCATCCAGTCTCGTCGTCCCATCCCCCAAAGCATGCCGTGTCCCGTCAGAAAAACAAAGTCTGCTCTCAAAGATGCTGAAGACTTTCTAAATTATGCACATGTACACAATACACCTAATACCGTGTCATGTTCAAGCACAATTATGTTTAGTATTGTTGTCAATTGGTAAAAATGTATGCTCTAAAAAAAGAAAATCCACTGTCTTCCCTGATAATCCAGCCAGTCCTCATGCACGAATACAGCGTGACTGATGTGTGTATACTTTATATACACAGGCGAGTTTTGTTGCGTGACTGGCAGCTCCTATCAGTTTGCGGATTAAGCTGCAGATCGGAAAAGAAAACTAATTAACAATTAATTAGACCGCTTCAAACAGACTTTTCTACCATTGTCAGTCATTTTGCCTTTAAGGCAGCAAAAGATGCGTGCTTGTAAATTCCCGCATGCATTCATAACCAATTAGAGACACTTAGACACGTGCGACTCGTTGGTTCTTGCTTTAAATGTAGGGAGAAAGCACATATCGGGAGAACAAAATGTAACTTCAAAAGTGTACTTTTAGACTAATAAATAATAAAGAAACGATACAGGCAATTAGTCACAAACATCAGGAGCGTGCGCTGCTGAATATGGATCATCTCTGTGCAGGAGGGGAGTGGTCGCCATAGTTACAAGAGCCCGCATGAATCCCACCGGTTTGGGAGCGATGCAAGGCTACAATGAATGATGGCGGCACCTTGTAATGTTGTGAGTGTGAAGGACTAAAGTGGAAGCCTCTGGCTGGTCAGTCATTATCACTTTCAAAGCCTGACAGCAACGGCGGAGGAGGCGCAGCAGACAAAAATCCCACAGGGGGGATGGGGCTTGGATGGTGTGTACAAAAAAGCAATGAAGGTGCTTGTGAACGGACCGCTGGTAAGTCCAGGGCGGTTCATTCATTTTCTAATCCCAACACAAAATGTACAGCATTGGCATGATGCCTTTTAGTACAGTTGGTAACTATTACCAAATAATTTTTTGTGTATTTTAACTTTTTTTATGTCCTGTCCAGCTACTCTGGCAAATCACGTTGTTGATGTAGATGCCCATATCGGCTGTACAAATTTACTTTACAAAAGCGACGTGTGGGATACTGCTCTTGGTGCGTTATTTGTATTTGACTTCATTAAATTGATTTATAATATTATTTGGTGCAGCCGGGGGATAGAAAGAGAAATAAAGGAAGACAGAGGGGAAAAATTGTGGGGGCAAGAGGGGGATAAGACAGCGGGCCAACAACAGCAAACACAACATCAGAAGTGAAGTGAATTATATTTATGTAGCGCTTTTCTCGAGTGACTCAAAGCGCATCATCAGCAAATAGGATATGTACAAAAATGATGGTAAAAGTGATAGCAAAGAAGCAGTTGGTGAAATAAATAATACAGAAATGACAATGAACATTATTACTCTACAACTGGAGTAATATAAACATTACATGGACAAAAATAAGACCTTCTGGAGGAAGGTTCTGTGGTCAGATGAAACAAAAATAGAGCCGTTTGGCCACAATACCCAGCAATTGTTTTGAAAGAGAAAATGTGAGGCCTTTAATCCCAGTAACACCATGCCGACCGTCAAGCATGGTAGTGGTAGTGTAATGTTCTGGGCCTGTTGCGCTGCCAATGGAACTGGTGCTTTACAGAGAGTAAATGGGACGATGAAAAAGGAGGATGACCTCCAAATACTTCAGAACAACCTAAAATCATCAGCCCGGAGGTTGGGTCTTGGGCACAGTTAGGTGTTCCAACAGGACAACGACCCCAAACACATGTCAAAAGTGGTAAAGGAATGGCTAAATCAGGCTAGAATTAAGGTTTTAGAATTGCCTTCCCAAAGTCCTGACTTAAACCCCATTGAGAACATGTGGACAATGCTGAAGAAACAAGTCCATGTTAGGAAACCAACAAATTTAGCTGAACTGCACCAATTTTGTCTTAAGGAGTGGTCAAAAATTCAACCAGAAGCTTGCCAGAAGCTTGTGGATGGCTACCAAAAGTGCCTTACTGCACTGAAACTTGCCAAGGGACATGTAACCAAATATTAACATTGCTGTATGTATACTTTTGACCCAGCAGATTTGGTCACATTCTCAGTAGACCCATAATAAATTCATAAAAGAACCAAACATCATGAAGGTTTTTTGTGACCAACAAGTATGTGCTCCAATCACTCATGACATGATGTTCCTTACAAGTGTAAGTAAACTTTTGACCACGACTGTATGTAATGATAACTTAAAATACAAAAGAAAGCAGATGGAAAGAGAAGTCAACTATATTAACCTTGTAGAATGTTACAGTAACAATAAGTTAAGCTTTGTCAGTGTGCCATGTGTTAGTTTTCTAATTCAAGAAGTGAGCATGAGAATTAAGGGTGCAACGATTAGTCGATATCGTCAACAAAGGTTGACAAAAAATTTTTCGCCAACAATTATGTTTGTCCACAATAGTCGTGACGTCATCACTAGTGTTTTTCCGGGCGAAAGTGGGTCCGCGCTGCCACTCGTATGTAAACATGTCAAGTGTGAGAACATTTCTCTTGTATTCTTTTTAAAACATGAGAATACCTTGCTCATTTTGCAAAGCGGACTTGGATTTTATGGCAGGATGTCTGTGATACGCGAGCATTTAAAGCGGAAGCATGATGTCAGCCGTCTGGTCTCAACCCCGGTAAGATTGTCAGCTTGTCTTGTGCCTTCTTAGCTAGCTAACAAGTGTGAGACGAAGTTTTGTGAAAAATAGATTGAATTATCATTTTAGCCAAAGTCAGCCAGCTAAACTGTATGTGTTAAACATGATTTTATTTTCATAAGTTACAAATAAATATATATATATATATATATATATATATATATATATATATATATATATATATATATATATATATATATATATATATATATATATATATATAATATGAATATTAACATTATATACACACACACACACACATGTATGTATAATAAATAAAACAAAATAATATATATATATAACAATATATATGAGTATATATATTTATATGGATATATATATGAATATTAACATATATATATATATATATATATGTATGTATATATATGTGTATGTGTATGTATATGTATATGTATATGTATATAATATCCATGTATATATCTATATATGGGCTTCACGGTGGCAGAGGGGTTAGTGCGTCTGCCTCACAATACAAAGTTCCTGCAGTCCTGGGTTCGAATCCAGGCTCGGGATCTTTCTGTGTGGAGTTTGCATGTTCTCCCCGTGAATGCGTGGCTTCCCTCCGGGTACTCCGGCTTCCTCCCACTTCCAAAGACATGCACCTGGGGATAGGTTGATTGGCAACACTAAATTGGCCCTAGTGTGTGAATGTGAGTGTGAATGTTGTCTGTCTATCTGTGTTGGCCCTGCGATGAGATGGCGACTTGTCCAGGGTGTACGCTGCCTTCCGCCCGATTGTAGCTGAGATAGGCGCCATCGCCCCCCGCTACCCCGAAAGGGAATAAGCGGTAGAAAATGGATGGATGGATATCTATATATGTACGTATTTATATATATATGTATGTGTGTATATATATATGTGTATATATATATATAATATATATAATATATATAATATATATGTATGTATATACATATATATACATATGTATATATATATATGTGTATATATATATATACACATATATATATATACATGTATACACTGTATATGTATATATTTAAATACGTGTGTATATATATATGCATACATGTATGTATATACATATATGTATAAATGTGTGTGTGTGTATATATATATATATACACAAACATATTAATTTTCCTGAAGGAACTCTCCTAACGGAATAAATAAAGTACTATCTAATCTAATATATATGTGTGTGTATATATATATATATATATTTATATATATATATATATATATATATATATGTATATATATATATATATGTATGTAAATATGTATACATCATGCAGTCACGTTCATTTGAGCTCAAATGTAAATGCTACATTCTAAAGTTGGAAAAAAAAATCGTAAATTAAATTTTTGGGTGAAAAAATCGGGGATTTTATTCAGGCCTTATCAGCCAGGCCTACGCAGGACTCCGCAATATATATCGCAATATAGATTAATTATCGCCCATTCCTATGTCGGAATTAACGTCACTCTTAATAATACATTTTGGGAACTTTTAGTGAAATCTACCATTGCGAAGTAGCACAATATACAAATTTATTGCAGAATATCAAAACAACTTGCATATTCAACCCATCAAACGGCATAGTGTTTGGAGTATTTTGAAATATGTCACGGAAGCTCCCTAATCAAACCCATATTTGCATATATTCTTTACACCTCAGCCAGCCAAAAATATCAGTGTGGAAGCCAAACTAAAGTCAGCAACAAATATCTTGTATTAATTTAGAGTACCAGATCACAGGCACATATAATAAAGGTACATTCTACTTGTCCTCAGGAGGCACTTATGCAACATGTCTGCCAGGGCTGTCAGCTGACCCAGAGTCAACCCTGCTGCTGTGACTGCGATCCATATAGGCGAGGGTTCTCCACACACAGACATAATGCCATCTGAGTAACCGTCACTACCCCTGCATGAGCAGACACAAACTCTGTTGGGTGCTACTGATGAGATACTACATTTGGAAATCTTTGAAAATGCCATTTAAAGAGTTCCAAAGACTCACTGAGTGCTTATTATCCGTTTCAAACACACACTTTCACACCACGGCCCAACTGAGAGGCAAATCAGCTGCGGTAGTGGGCGGAAGAAAGACAATCTCTTCAGCAGAGAATGATGGAATGTTCGTCTTTCAGCATTGACTTCATAAATCACTATCATCACCAGCATGGAGCTTCAGATGACACCGAACAGTGTGAAACATGGAGTAGAAGCAACATTTTGCTAGTTATCAGTAGTATCACTGTGAATATTCTCATTTGTTCAGGGCAGCAACTGTTCAGATCATGTGAGGCAAAAAATAGTCCAGGATAATTTGAACAATCCAGTTGTGACCGATTTAATGCCCTAAAAACATCTAATTCAGTGGTTCTTAACCAGGGTTCGATCGAACCCTATGGGTTCGGCGAGTCGGCCTCAGGGGTTCGGTGGAGCCTCCACTCAAGCCACACCCGACTCGTCATGTACATAAAAACTTCTCCATATCGGCATATTAGGGATATGGCAACAGCAGAACCCAAACTGATTTGCAGGTGTGTAATTTGTTACGAGTTCATGCACTGTGTTGGTTTTGTTCTTTGAACAAGGTGATGTTCATGCACGGTTCATTTTGTGCTCCAGTAAAAGATCATATAACTTTGTCTTGAATTTGAAAAACATTTTATTTTTCACTAAAGAAGGGTTCGGTGGATGCGCATATGAAACTGGTGGGGTTCAGTACCTCTAACAAGGTTAAGAACCACTGATCTAATTATACACCCCATCATTCACCACTAGTTAATTTTATTTAACTAGTATTTTTTCTTTTTGCGAGGAATGCATGATACATTTTTACGATACCGATAACTTTCTGATGCCAATAACCACTAACTCCTTTCGATTTATTATTTTTAAATGTAGATTTGACTGTAGTTTGTGCACACCTGGTGATAAGGACTCAAACAAAGGTGAATACGATAGACTGTACCTAGTGTTGTCCCGATATCAATATTTTGGTACCGTCCATCCATTTTCTACCGCTTATTCCCTTTGGGATCGCGGGGGGCGCTGGCTCCTATCTGAGCTACAATCGGGCGGAAGGCGGGGTACACCCTGGACAAGTCGCCATCTCATCGCAGGGCCAACACAGATAGACAGACAACATTCACATTCACACACTAGGGCCAATTTAGTGTTGCCAATCAACCTATCCCCAGGTGCATGTCTTTGGAGGTGGGAGGAAGCCGGAGTACCCGGAGGGAACCCACGCATTCACAGGGAGGACATGCAAACTCCACACAGAAAGATCCCGAGCCCGGAATTAAACCCTTACTACTCAGGACCTTCGTATTGTGAGGCAGACGCACTAACTCCTCTGCCACTGTGAATTTCGATACTTTTCGGTACTTTTCTAAATAAAAGGGACCCCAAAAAATGGCATTATTGGCTTTATTTTAACAAAAACTCTTACGATACATTAAACATATGTTTCTTATTGCAAGTTTGTCCTTAAATAAAATAGTGAGCATACAAGACAACTTGTCTTTTAGTAGTAACTAAGCAAGCAAAGGCTCCTAATTAGTCTGCTGATTGTTGTGTCACTGCTATTGTGTCATTTATCATTCTATTATCTTGTCAACTTTATTAAGCACAAGTGGTAGACGATGAATTGTCAATCTACTTGTTCATTTACTGTTAATATCTGGTTATTTTCTCTTAACATGGTCTATCCACTTTTCTGTTAAAATGTAGTAATCACTTATTCTTCTGTTGTTTGATACTTTACATTAGTTTTGGATGACACCACAAATTTGGTTATCAATCCGATACCAAGTCATTACAAGATCATACATTGGTCATATTCAAAGTCCTAATGTGTCCACGTACATATCTCCTGAGTTTGTAAACATAATATACGTTTTAAAAAAACAAAAGATGATGTTGTGATGCCAAAAAATATCGATATAATCAGAATAGTATCGACTAGATACGCTACTTTACTTGGTATCATGTTAGGTGTAGATCCACCAATGACGTTTGTTTATATTTGTTTACATTTTTAGAGGCGGTATTGTACCAAATATGATTCATTGGTATCACGGTACTATACTAATACCAGTATACTGTACAACCCTAACTGTATCTATAGATTTGTCCTAACAATCCATTCATACAAGATTTCCATCAATCAGTGTGTGCAGGATTGTGCCGATCACTCCAAATTCTGCAAGCAAACGTACATTGGAAAAATATCAGCGGCTCAGAATTACAAACTGTGACTCTATGGGGTCTGCTGGCTGACGGGTCCAATGTCTTCAGCAATGTCTGCATCTCTGGTATCACAGCTGTCAAGTGTATCATTGATTCGGCTGTATTGTTTTATCTCGGGGCTGCTCGCTGTGGCATCTTGTTGCTGGGGTAAGCAATTCAGTGTGTCCGAGTGCTTTTCTGTCACATCTTGATGTCCGTAATTGACAGTTGCAGGCGTCTTAATGGGCTTTCCTAGCATCGATATGGGTAGGGGTAGGGGAGTGAACCTTTGGGCACCTAACGAGTCAAGCTGATACCAACTCCTGGGTTGATGATACGATCCAGAATCTGTTCTTGATTCAACATGATTCTGGATCTCACTCTGAATGTATTATTTGGTATAATAATTATAATTAGAAGATGATGTGGTCCTGATGGCTTCATCCAGGATCTTCAGCTCTCACTGGATCGGTTCGCAGCAGAGTGTGAAGCGACTGGGATGGGAATCAGCACCTCCAAGTCAGAGTTCATGGTTCTCGCCCGGAAAAAGGTGGAGTGCCATCTCCGGGTTGGGGAGGAGATCTTTCCCCAAGTGGAGGAGCTCAAGTACCTCTGAGTCTTGTTCACGAGTGAGGGAAGAGTGGCTCGTGAGATCGGTGCGGCGTCTTCAGTAATGCGGAAGATGTATCGATCCGTTGCGGTGAAGAAGGAGCTGAGCCGGAAGGCAAAGCTCTCAATTTACCGGTCGATCTACGTTCCCATCCTCACCTATGGTCATGAGCTTTGGGTTATGACCGAAAAAATAAGATCACAGGTACAAGCGGCCGAAATGAGTTTCCTCTGCCGGGTGGAGGGGCTTGCCCTTAGATATAGGTTGAGAAGCTCTGTCATCCGGGGGGAACTCAAAGTAAAGCCGCTGCTCCTTCACATCAAGAGGAGCCAGATGTGGTGGTTCGGGCATCTGGTCAGGATGCCACCCGAACGCCTCCCTGGGGAGGTGTTTTGGGCGCGTCCAACCTGTAGGGGGCCACAGGGAAGAACCAGGACGCCTCGGGATCCCCCGGGAGGAGCTGGACGAAGTGGATGGGGAGAGGGATGTCTGGACTTCCCTGCTTAGGCTGCTGCCGCCGCGACCCGTCCTTTGATAAGCGAAAGAAAATAGATGGACGAATGGATAATTATATTGAAACTTTTGTCAAAACAGGTTACCGGTTAGGAAAGCTCCTTCTGGTTGTGTAGCGATGAAAACGTGAACCTGAAAACGTGAACCTAAAAACGTTTTTATTTTAAAATGATTTCTATAAAAAAATGTCTTGAACAATTTTTTTAAAATTGTACATTGATTTGAAATCAAGATTGAATAAGAATTGCGATTCGGATGTGAACATTTTTTTTTTTTTGTGCACCCGCATTAGTAAGCCCCACTGAGTACACAGTTTTTGGTGTATGTATCTTTATTGCTAATTAGTTGTTTGATTCTGCCTGTCTCTGACAGAGTCTGTAACTCCAGGAGGTGCTTACTGTATATGTACAGTATTTTAAATATTTTTTTTCATTTACACTAATTCTACCCAACATAATAAATACCAACACATACAACAACATAACTACTGGTAGACTCATCTAGTTAAAGATGGGTCAGATGCAATATGTCAATGAGGAAGGTTTTTTTTTCATTCTGCAAAACCGACCGTTTGAGGGCCTCTTTGTCTCAAAAGTGGCGCAAACAATTGAAGTAGATAATGCAATTTTTCTCACATTTTGTGCTCATCAAGGAAGAGATTTCAATTTTAGAACATCATTGACATGTAAATTTTGCATAAAAGGGGGACCTTCTGGGTTTCTCTTTGGTCAATTCAGGCGATATGGTCCAAAGCCTACCTGGACCATGTGATCTGCTTCATGCTCTTAACAGTATCTAGGTCTTCTATCCATCTCCGTAACAAACAGCAGCAAGATGACACGTGTGTGCTCAGCTTACACAGCCCCTCCAGTGGGTTGCATGTACACACTCCCACATAGTTGCACAGCAGCAATGTGTGGACTTAGAAGTTCGAATCATGCGTAACAGCCCCCCTACTACTCCCATCCTGTTCTCACCAGCTGTTATGTGCAGCCACACAGGTGGGGTCATGGCACTCCTGGCCTGGGGGAGCCATAATTTAAGAATACTTATCCTAGCGTAGGGGGCAGTAGGACGACAGGAAGCACGTGTAACAGAAAGCAGGGTGCCGATTTCAGGCTTTTATGTGTTGCACAAAACCAGCATATAATGACCTCTCGGGCATTTTTGTGTTTAAACACAAGGCAGTTAGCACAGCTTAGGACAGGAACATAGCTTTAGCATTCTGAAAAACTTAATAGGGCAATTTGAGCTGCAGGTATTGATTATTTTAATTAGTTTGTTCGATTATCCGAGTAAGTAGTAAAGAAGACACATTATATCCTCAGTGCATACTTCAAGGAAAATAGTTGAAATAATTGATACAAATAATCAAAACATATTAAAATAATTCCATAAATAGATTTTTTTTTCAATTATCCTCATTCCTTTTTTCCTAATAAATGTAAATACAAATACAAAAAAACTGGAAAAAAAACAAACATTGTAGCCAGACAGATCACAGCACCCACGTATCACTGCTCTCATGTGTGCTCTATTGCAGCTGTCTTGTGGAAAACTATGTTTCGGGTAGAGATGTCCAATAATATCGGGCTGCCGATATTATCGGCTGATAAATCCTTTAAAATGTAATATCGCAATCTATCGGTATCGGTTTCAAAAAGTAAAATTCATGACTTTTTAAAGCGCAGCTGTATGGACTGGTACACGGACGTAGGGAGAAGCACAGAGCGCCAATAAACCTTAAAGGAACTGTCTTTGCATGTCGGCCCATTCACATAATACCTACGGCTTTTCACACACACAAGTGAATGCAATGCATACTTGGTCAACAGCGATACAGGTCACACTGAGGGTGGCCGTATAAACAACTTTAACACTGTTCCAAATATGAGCCACACTGTGAACCCACACCAAACAAGAATGACAAGCACATTTCGGAGAACATCTGGACCGTAACACAACATAAACACAACATAACAAATACCCAGGACCCCTTGCAGCACTAACTCTTCCGGGACGCTACAATATATACACCCCCAACCCCACCCACCTCAACCTCCTCATGCTCTCTCAGGGAGAACATGGCCCAAATTCCAAGCTGCTGTTTTGAGGCATGTTAAAAAAATATATACTTTGTGACTTCAATAATAAATATGGCAGTGCCATGTTGGGAATTTTTTCCATAACTTGTTTAATGCATTCAGCGGGGCCTCACAACAAAATTAGTCATAATAATATGTGGATTCCACGGTTGATATCGGAATCGGTAATGAAGAGTTGGACAATATCGGAATTTCGGATATCATCAAAAAAGCCATTATTGGACATCTCTAGTTCTGGGCACTCCTTGTGGCCTAAAATGTATTATTTTTTAATAGTTACACTTAAATTATTAATCAAAGCAACATGTTATCAATCAAACCTTTTCTGTCATCAAATTAATCAATTTTACTGATTAATGTTTGCACTCATCAGTTCAACGCTCTCATAATCACGTTTCAGTACGTACCCCAGTTTTAAGGTTCCAGTTCAGTTCATTTTCATCATAGTAGGGGAACTAAATGCAAAACATAAAACTGCTTAGCCTTTGTGTGAAAAACTTTAATTATTTTTAAAATTAACACAAAAAAAGACAAACTGTTAGGAATCTCTTGTAGCTTCGTTCCTAATGTCTACTGAAAACTGCTTTCGTCTGCTGGTCTTTGTCTGTTGACGTGTTTCATCGGAGAGGGGAAAGTAAAGTGTTCCCAAGCAGGACACTTGAAGAACAGAAGAGGATTTTCAAGCGCTGGTGTTGTAAGCCATGACTCTCACTGTACAAGGACTGGGCTGCACTGTTTTTGTTAACACAGCGACTATATCACCAGGCATTTCCTTTGTTGTCCACATAACATGTCATGGTGGTGCTTTGGTCAACATTTTCCAGACCAGACCACCTCCAAGCCGGTTTCTGACTGTCTTCTAAGAATCCACCGTTTTTTTGGGCGGTCTCATTCACATGCCGAAGACTTCCTCCGGGCAAAACCCCCTTCGACTGTATCTCCACCCTGTCAGCTATGTTATAGTTTTTAGCGTTTCCATTTCAAGTCGACGGACAGATATGTTAGAACTTAACGTTACTTTTTCATTAGAAATGGCAACAGGGGAGGATTTTTAGCATGCATGTGCATGAACGAGCCAGTGTGCCCCACAACAAGAGGAATTTACTGACTTATGGACAAAACTGATACCCCTCTATTTTTAGTCCAAATAGTGATATATGGTATATACCTGTATCTTAATCAAAACGTGCAAAATACACAAGGTTGCCCAAGTGTTTTATGGCTTTATACTGTGTTTTCAGAGTACTCAGATTATTTGTCTTGTGAGAAGTAACGTAACGTGTTGTTTATTCTTATAAAGTAGTTAGCCGTTTCTATGTCAAAGCAATTTTCGTGTATTTTGTTCGTTAACGTTTAGGTTTATGGCCTATGGAGAAAGGCCCTTTCAAGCCGAGGGGTAGCCAAACATTTGACACACGGAGCGAGTAGCAGAAAGGCACTACCACTAGCTGCTGTGCTAAATCGCTAACAACTCTGAACAACAGGTGAGATTAGTGATAAAGTCACTACAAGGAGAGATATACAGACGTGGTCAAAAGTTTACATACACTTGTAAAGAACATATTGTCATGGCTGTCTTGAAATTAAAATAATTTCTACAACTCTTATTTTTTCCTGATGGTGATTGGAGC
Organism: Nerophis ophidion; assembly: GCF_033978795.1. Classification (NCBI taxonomy): domain Eukaryota; kingdom Metazoa; phylum Chordata; class Actinopteri; order Syngnathiformes; family Syngnathidae; genus Nerophis; species Nerophis ophidion. The sequence continues at coordinate 10,416,526 of NC_084629.1, forward strand.
ATGTACTTGTTTGTCACAAAAAAACATTCATGAAGTCTGGTTCTTTTCTGAATTAATTATGAGTCTACTGGAAATGTGACCAAATCTGCTGGGGGTCAAAAGTATACATACAGCAATGTTAAAATGGGTTACATTTCCCTTGGCAAGTTTCACTGCAATAAGGCACTTTTGGTAGCCATTCACAAGCTACTGGCAAGCTTATGGACATATTGCTGGGTATTGTGGCCAAACAGCTCAATTTTTGTTTCATCTAACATCACATGGACCAAGATAAGACCTTCTGGAGGAAAGTTCTGTGGTCAGATGAAACAAAAATTAAGCTGTTTGGCCACAATACCCAGCAATATGTTTAAAGGAGAAAAGGTGAAGCCTTTAATCCTAGGAACACCATACCTACCGTCAAGCATGGTGGTGGTAGTATTATGCGCCGGGCCTGTCTTGCTGCCAATGTAACTGGTGCTTTACAGAGCGTAAATGGGACAATGAAAAAGAAGGATTACCTTCAAATTCTTCAGGACAACCTAAAATCATCAGCCCGGAGGTTGGGTCTTGGACGCTTTTGGGTGTGCCAACAGGACAATGACCCCAGACACACATCAGAAGTGGTAAAGGGAATGGCTAAATTAGGCTACAATTAAGGTTTTAGAATGGCCTTCCCAAAGTCCTGACTTAAACGTATGGACAATGCTGAAGCAACAAGTCCATGTCAGAAAACCAACAAATTTAGCTGAACAGCTTGTGTACGGCTACCAAAAGCGCCTTATTGCAGTGAAACTTGCCAAGGGACATGTGACCAAAAATTAACATTGCTGTATGTATACTTTTGACCCAGCAGATTTGGTCCCATTTTCAGTAGGCCCATAATAAAAGAACCAAACTTCATGAATGTTTTTTGTGACTAAGTGTGTGCTCCAATCACTCTATCATAAACAAATAAGAATTTTAGAAAGTATTGTAATAGGTCCCCTTTTAAAGCCTACATGTTTGAATTTTCCTCTTGTCAACGTGGGCAAAAGACCAGAACTCTTGGTTTGATTTGCTTGTTTGTTTTCAAATTTGACATTTCTAAATGCTATTAATTATAGTATGACGAAGAGATAATTGGTCATAGAGCCAATGCACTACAGTATATCAGAAAGCAACAGCTAGCACATTATTACTGCCAAAAAAAACTTTTATTTAGCAGTGGAGTTTATGACCATTTAATTATTTTGACATAGTTAAAAGAGAAAATGAAGCACTGTTTGTTAATTTAATAGTCTGCCTCTGACCAAGTGAAGCCAGAAGTCAGACCACATTGTCGTTACTTGTGCCTGATGAGTTTTAAAAAGAATAGTAAATAAATTGCAGTTTAAACGGTTTTGACCTGTTGCTGTGACATTCATTAGTGCTGAAAACCTCCCAGCATGCATTCATAAATACTTCTCAAAAGCTATGGAGTGAAAATTGTCAATGCCATTTTACATTCCGATCCTTCCATAGCAGAATTGGATGCCATCAGTCTAAATTGCCTCATTGTTGATCATCGATCTGACGCTGTATGTCACCTTCAGACGCTTTTCTGTCCTAACTAAATCCATGCCTGTAATTTATATTCCACAGCAAGTAACTTGGACATACTGGATGGATACCAAAAGCGCCTTATTGCAGTGAAACTTGCTAAGGGACATGTAACCAAAAATTAACATTGCTATATGTATACTTTTGACTCACCAGATTTGGTTACATTTTCAGTAGACCCATAATAAATTCATAAAAGAACCAAACTTCATGAATGTTTTTGTGACCAAGTATATGGTCCAATCACAAAAAAATAAGAGTTGTAAAGAACATAATGTCATGGCTGTCTTGAGTTTCCAATAGTTTGTACAAGTGTATGTAAACTTTTGACCACGACTGTAATGCATTTTGATAACATACTATGGCTAGAGATGTCCGATATTCTTATATTGTTGAACTCCCTGAGAGAGCATGAGGAGGTTGAGGTGGGCATGGTTGGGGTGGGGCAGGGTTAAGGTCTGTGTGTGTGTGTTGGGGGGGTGTATAGTGTAGCGTCCCGGAAGAGTTAATGCTGCAAGGGATTCTGGGTATTTGTTCTGTTGTGTTTATGTTGTTACGTTGCGGATGTCCTCCCGAAATATGTTTGTCATTCTTGTTTGGTGTGGGTTCACAGTGTGGCGCATATTTGTAACAGTGTTTATACGGCCACCCTCAGTTTGATCTGTATGGCTGTTTACCAAGTATGCGTTGCATTCACTTGTGTTTGAAAAGCCGTAGATATTATGTGATTGAGTCGGCACGCAAAGGCAGTGCTTTTAAGGTTTATCGCCGCTCTGTACTTCTCCTTACGTCCGTGTACACAGCGCCGTTTTAAAAAGTCATACATTTTACTTTTTGAAACCGATCCGATAATTTTGAAACATACTGATAATTTCCGATACTACATTTTAAAGCATTTGTCGGCCGATAATATCAGCAGTCCGATATTATCGGACATCTCTCCTATCATCTATAGTGGGCCCTCTATGGTCGTACACTATGCATACCTGGAAGCATGTTAACACACCTGTAATCCAACACAAATGCATTCTGACACGACCTGTCATTTTAGGTCTGACAATATTCTTGGATTTCCTTAGTTTTGTATTCTTTTCCTTAGTTTATCTTTATTTCCTGTTCAGCACTCTCGTTTTTCCACTACTGGTCTGGTTCCCTAAGCACCCTTCCCCGATTGGCAACCCGCGCACACCTGTTCATGTTTACCAATCAGACATCTGCATTTGCCAGCCTGCCCTGAAGTCAGAGCTGGAAGACAGTGTGTCTGCTCAATTATGGGAAACAATAATAATCCCCATTATTTTTTGATCAGTATTGAATATATCAATGTTGAAATCACGATTTCTAGGCGCAGTCAAGGCGTTGAGGGGATTTGGTTTGGTGGCTGCGGGATTAGGTCTCTGCTTTTTGCAGATGATGTGGTCCTGATGGCTTCATCAGGCCAGGATCTTTAGCTGTCACTAGATCGTTTCGCAGCTGAGTGTGAAGCGACTGGGATGAGAATCAAAACCTTCAAGTCAGAGTCCATGGTTCTCGCCCGGAAAAGGGTGGAGTGCCATTTATGGGTTGGGGTGGAGAAGTTCAAGTACCTCGGAGTCTTGTTCACGAGTGAGGGAAGAGTGGATCGTGAGATGACAGGCGGATCGGTGCGACGTCTTCAGTAATGCGGACGCTGTATTGATCCGTTGTGGTGAAGAAGGAGCTGAGCCGGAAGGCAAAGCTCTCAATTTACCGGTCGATCTACTTTCCCATCCTCACCTTTGGTCATGAGTTTTGGATTATGACCAAAAGGACTAAGGTGTCTCTTAGGGACGCTACTACTTCTCCAAACTCAAATAGCACCAGTTTGCGGGTGTGCTGTTTTGGAAAAGTGTATCTACCCGAACGAAAAGGGGATTGCTTCTTTATACTGCTGGCTTATGAAGCCTCCCTCGGTAAATTATTTCCCTCCTGCATGTAAATCTTGTAATCCGTGCACAAACCATGCACACCACCTGGCTCCTCGTTTTTTTTTTTTTTTTTTTCCTAGTGGAAAATGCTGACCTACAATAAAATACACTCAATCTTCCCATTGTAGACGCTTCTTAAATTGAGGCAGTAATGGCCACTTGCTCTAAGTGTTTGTCAGCTGTTGGCCAGCCCATCTAATGGAAGCTGAAGGCACGGCCGCTCCTTCTCGATTTGTTTCTGTGTCACGAGCACCTGTCTCACAGCTGGAAGGCATTTACACCTCAAAAGGAGCGGTTTCTTTTCCATAAAGAAACATGCCTTGTCCCTTATCTCTCTCTTAAAACGTAGTCCATATTATTTGCATTGTTGGAGACTGGTCAGACGTTGTTTAAGGCAGCCCTCCAGCCATGATTTATACAATTTAATGCACCGCGTGATTATCACCGCAGGAAGGACACGGCGTCATAACTGGGAGGACACGGCCTGAATTGTAATATGAGATGCTGCAGGGAGCTCATCAATCATATGTTCAAGAATGTGAGCAAGCCTGGAAATGAAATATGAAAGGGGAAAAGGGATTTGGTCCTGAAAGGAAAACAACTTCTAACAGTAGATCGATTGTGTTCGTCACGGCTTCTTTAAATGTTAGAGATGTTCTTTTTTTGAGTAAACCTGCTGACAGGTTCAGTCTTTGTCAGCATCTGTACTGAAAAAAAAAATTCTGAACACATATCTATGAGTTAAAACTTATAATAGTGTTTAACTCAAGGCGTTCGGAATGTCCTCAATTTACTCTACTTGTGTTACTATCATACTGTTTTGTGTCAAGTTTAAACTGGTTCTTTTGTAGTTATAACCAGTGATGTCCAGTAATGGCTTTTTTGCCGATGACCGATATTCCGATTTTGTCCAACTCCTAATTAAAGATATATACAGTCGTGGAATTACCTCATTATTATGCCTCATACTGTTGTGATGCCCCGCTGGATGGATTAAACAATGTAACAAGTTTTTCCAAAATAAATCAACTCAAGTTATGGAAAAAAAATGCCAACATGGCACTGCCATATTTATTATTGAAGTTACAAAGTGCATTTTTTTTTAAGCATGCCTCAAAACAGCAGCTTGGAATTTGGGACATGCTCTCCCTGAGAGAGCATGAGGGGATTGGGTGGGGGCGGAGTTGAGGTGGGGGATGGGGTAGAGGTTTAGCGGGGGGTGTATATTGTATGCAAAGTATACTATATAAACTTGCAAATGAGACTCAGTACAGTGTAAGAAATCAAGATAAAGCAACTGGAAAGCACAGCTATTGTCAGTAGAGATGTCCGATAATGGCTTTTTTTGCCGATATCCGATATTCTGGTATTGTCCAACTCTTAAATACCGATTCCGATATCAACCGATACCGATATATACAGTCGTGGAATTAACACATTAACACATTAAACAAATTAACAAGGTAATCCAAAATTAATCAACTCAAGTTATGGAAAAAATGCCAACATGGCACTGCTATATTTAATATTGAAGTCACAAAGTGCATTATTTTTTTTAACATGCCTCAAAACAGCAGCTTGGAATTTGGGACATGCTCTCCCTGAGAGAGCATGAGGAGGTTAAGGTGGGCAGGGTTGGGATGGGCGGGGGGTGTATATTGTAGCGTCCCGGAAAAGTTAGTGCTGCAAGGGATTCTGGGTATTTGTTCTGTTGTGTTTGTGTTGTGTTACGGTGCAGATGTTCTCCCGAAATATGTTTGTCATTCTTGGTGTGGGTTAACGGTGTGGCGCATATTTGTAACAGTGTTAAAGTGGTTTTTACGGCCACCCTCCGTGTGACCTGTATGGCTGTTGACCAAATATGGTTTATATTCACTTGTGTGTGTGATAAAAGCCCAGATATTATGTGACTGGGCCGGCACACAAAGGCTTTAAGGTTTATTGGCGCTCTGCACTTCTCTTTACGTCCGTGTACACAGCGGCGTTTAAAAAATTCATACATTTATTTTTTTTAAACTGAAACCGATACCGATAATTTCCGATATCAAATTTTATAGCATTTATCGGCCGATAATATCTGCAGTCCGATATTAACAAACATCTCGAGTTATAACAGATCGAGGCTCGGAACTGTACCAAGACTCCCTGTCTTCCTGCTTTTCCACTGATTTAGTCTGGGTCTGGTAACTGTATTGAAACCTGACCAAATGAACTACAACAAGGAAGAAAACTAACTTAGGCCCCGTTCACACTAAGCGGGATAAAGTTATCCAGGGTAAATCACGCCTAACCTTATCCGTGTCTACATACAACAATGCCACCCCATGCTGGGGGTCTGGGGTCTGGGAAACTATGCAACGAGTTCTTCAATGTAACTTATCTGAACAATATCCAGTGTTGTGGTATTTCAATGAACAGGAATCCAGTGTGCTGTGGGGCCCTGGTGTAGTGAATCACACCTGAAAAAATCATAACTTAATCAAATCTTTATTAGACACGTAAACAATGTGATAACGAACATTTAACATTAATCAATCTAGGGATGTAGATATCTGGTCATGACATTTCTCACCCTTTTACCTTCACCTTCATTGTCCATTCCTTTTTGGTGACTTTAGATACTCTGTACCGAAATGTTGAGTCGGCGACATACATGGTGGACAATAACTGATACAGTTTGCTCTGCCACTCCAGATGCATTCGGAACCAGCGTCTATTTTTTTTGTCTGAGTTGCAGGAGCGCTCTGCTGTTTTTAAGGATCTTCTGCAAAAAAGTTAGTTGAGGCTCATTTCTATACCAGCAATTTAAGAATCTCGGAGACTCTCACAATTTTATTAACTGAATGATGACAAATAAATAACCTAAAATGGAACCTTGAGTAACGGCTAATTTGAATTAAATTGAAATTTATTGAACAAACGACTACTGACTGCATTTGAAGTAAACAAGCTACAGCACCAGCTTAGTTACATAAATCACATTATGAAAAAAACGTGTAACTGTCAAAAAGGAGAGGATTTAAAGGGTTTGCCTAAGAAACCCATCAGTTATGTAAATAACAAATCTGGACACCAGTGTTCCATGTTTGCGAGCCGGATTAAAATGTCAATGCTAGGATCTGACAATGTTTTTACAGTGGACGTAGTTCCGCTAGACAAATGGAGCTCTCTTGTTTTTTAGGAATTTTCTGCACAAATGCTTGTCTCCCAAGTAGGGTGGTATGGTATACCGGTATTAGTATAGTATCGCTATACTAATGAATCATATTCAGTTCCATGCCACCTCTCAAAAGTACCGGTCCAGCGCCCCCTTAGTCGTCATGTCGTGTCATTGCCGGATTTATGGGCAGAGGAACATGTTCGGTAGCGCACAATCACAGATTACTTACAAGCAAACAGTGTTTAGACAGAAAAGGGAGAACGGATGCACTTTGGCTTGAAAATAATGATAAAGATAAAATTATAAACACTGGAACTCCCACCGGAAGAGGTGCTTTAAGACATGGGTAGCTAGTTAGCGGCTAACGTCCATCTGCCGTCGGCAGTGTTTTAGCTACTTCTCGATCAATAATCCTCGCCTCCATGATGACAAATAAAGTAAGTTTCTCACAAGTATCATCCCTGCTGGACGAGGAATAGCTTTGTAGCTCAACAGCGTCACAATGTAAACAAACACCATTAGTGGATCTACACCTGACATCCACTGTAATGATGCCAAGTACAATAGCGTATCTAGTCGATACTACTATGATTACGTCTAGTTTTTTGCATCACAACTTATTTTTTCTTTTTTTTAAATTTCATATTATGTTTATGAACTCAGGAAATATGAGGACATGAGGACTTTGAATATGACCAATGTATGATCTTGTAACGATGTGGTATCGGATTGATTCCCAAATTTGTGGTATAATCCTAAACGGATGTAAAGTATCAAACAGAAGAATAAGTGATTATTTCATTTTAACAGAACATGTAAAAAGAGAAAGTAAGCAGATTTTAACAGTTAATGAACAAGTAGATTAATAATTCATTTACTACCACATGTCCTAAATAATGTTGACAAAATAATAGAATGGAAAATGACACAATATGTTACTGCATATGTCAGCAGACTAAATTAAGAGCCTTTGTTTGCTCACTTACTACTAAAAGACAAGTTGTCTTGTATGTTCACTATTTTTGTCACAGCCGGGTCGCATGGTGATGCGGGATATGTTTTCCCAACATACAAAGGACGAGTCCGGACAGGACTTGCAGGTTAAGACATGATTTAATAATAAAAGAACACAGAACAGGTACAAAACAGAAAACAAACCGACTGGATAAAGTGCCGAGCACACCGGAAGCTAAGGCTATGATAACTAGCAGGGGGCTAAGAGACAAATAAACACTTACGTGACAGTCGTGTGACGCAAATAAAGAAGCCAGACTGACTGACTGGAAAAGACAGGTTTAAGTAATGTCAGTGATTACAAAACAGGTGCGCGTCCGGAACACAAGCGGCAGGTGAAAATAATAAGTAACTATGGTCACCAACTCAGAGGTGCTCAAACAGGAACCGAAGGAGGCCAAAACCAACAGAAAACACAGTGACTCGAAAACCCAAACAGGCAGCGGATCGTAACCATTTTATTTAAGGACAAACTTGCTATAAGAAATATATGTTTAATGTACCCTAAGATTTTTTGTTAAAATAAAGCCAATTCTGCAATTTTTTGTGTTCCCTTTTATGTGGAAAATTATCAAAAAGTAATGAAATAATCTTTGCACCGGAATCAAAATATTGGTATCAGGACAACACTACTCCCAAGTATTTCCAGCCAGTTAAATAGCATGGGTTTAGCACTCTGCGTTTTTCAGAGGTGTGTAGAGTAGCCAGAAATTGTACTCAAGTAAGAGTACTGTTACTTTAGAGATGTATTACTCAAATAAAAGTAAGAAGTAGTTACACAAATATTTACTTGAATAAAAGTAAAATGTATGTTGTGAAAAAACTACTCAAGTACTGAGTAACTGATGAGTAACCTGTTCGTTTAATGATGACGGCAACAAGTAATGCACAAAAACATAAAAATAGCAATGAACAAATTCAGAGCCAGAAATATCTCTTAAGCAACTAAAACAATGATATATATTAAGTAATATATATTTTGTTTTACACTGTATTGGAAAAAAATTGAAAATTAATTTCACCTTTGCAACCTCATTATACAATTGGCTAAGTTTTATATTCATAAATGTAAGTTTCTCAATACCCAACCTGTTTTTTGTGCCTTTAAAAAAGATTTAGAACTCTACATTAAAACACTCCAACAACCAAAAAGCTGTGAAAACAATGATGCTGTGTTCCAAATGTAAGTTATTTACTGAGATTGAGTGAGCATATGGCTTTGCACTTTATTTTATATATATATATATATATATATATATATATATTTTTTTTTTCTATTCTATTTTAGTTACTTTGAATTTACAACACCCGGGCGCTGTTTTGTACGGTTTTTGTACTTTGATTATTATTTTCAACTGTTTGTAAATGTTGAGAATTGTTAATAAAGGTTTATAAAAAAAAAAGTGTGCAGTTAATCATGCGACCGCCTGGATCTGTTTGATTGGTGAAACGGAGTCAAACGTCACCAGTGACTGTATTTGATTGCCGAAACGCAGGCATGTGATAGATCCTACTTTGAAGGTCTGTCTGACGAACCAAAACAAACAAAGCGTGCATTAACAGATCGATAAAAATCAGTAGCGAGTAGCGAGCTGAGTGTAGATAAATGGAGCGGAGTAAAAGTAGCGTTTCTTCTCTATAAATATACTCAAGTAAAAGTAAAAGTATGTTGCATTAAAACTACTCTTAGAAGTACAATATATCCCAAAAGTTACTCAAGTGGATGTAACGGAGTAAATGTAGCGCGTTACTACCCCATCTCTGGCGTTTTCACAATTATTGAACTGTTTGTCACAGGATTTAACAGAACTGCACTGTCCTTTAGTGCTACTGTTTGGGTGAAACAAAACTCGGGCTATAAGGTCAAGGGAAAAAATATAAGCAAACATCAAGATAAGGTCATGTTTCCATTCCACAGGCCCCCCAAAAATCGATTTAAAAGGCTGCAATTGAGAGTCACTGTCACGTCGGGATTGATCTTTCTAAATATAGACACCAGTAGGCTAATTTTGTCGGGCCCAGAAGACTGCCTTTTATACCTTTTCTACAAAGGACATTTTTAAGGCGCCTGCATTCATCATGCAACAATCTCTTCTTTCATTTGCAGGCAAGGCTGCATCGATTCTTAACTTGACCGCTGCAATCCATAAAATGCCACTCTTTCATCTGTTGGAATCTGCGTTACAGACTAATGCTAACAGGCGAGATGCTTTTCGAGCCATGCAGGGTAAAAAGGAGTTTTAAAGAAGCCCCGCTGTAACATCTCATGTTTGTCTTTGTCTAACACACATGTTCTGTGCTTGTAGATTATTTTAGTTCTGTGCATTTTTAATACCGTCGTTTTCTCTTTGTGGCTTCTCCCCTTTTTTCCTTCCCTGACGTCCTAACTTCTTTTCCCTCTTACCTCGCTGTCGGGAATGCTTTATAGGGTCTCAGATTTTGTGATGTGCCTGAACCTCCCCCAGGAGGGTACGATATTGACTGTGTTCACGTTTATAATTAATTCATCCACGGCTGGTTGGAGTTTAGTCTGCTGCCTGTCGCCAATTTCTCTTCTCCAAAAGTTTGCAGTCTAAAAGTTAATGAGTGTGGGAGGAAAATGTGTTCATTCACACAATAGAATATAGGCAGCACTGCTGTTATTATCTTTAGAAGCAAAATGACATCGTTATCATTCTTGTATTGTAGACTGTGGCAGTGTTATTTTTGGTGCAAAAGCTTGACATTTACTAATAGTAGGGATGGGCGATATGGCCTTTTTTTTAATATCTCGATATTTTTAGGCCATGTCACGATACACGATATATATCTCGATATTTTTCCTTAGCCTTGAATGAACACTTGATGCATATAATCACAGCAGTATGATGATTCTATGTGTCTACATTAAAACATTCTTTTTCCTACTGCATTAATATATACTCATTTGAAACTTTCATGCACAGAAGGAAATCACAACTACGTCAATTTGCCATAACTGTATTGATTAAACAGTTATTAAGTAGCGGCACAAACATTCACGTCATTTCCAAGCAAAGGGCAAGATTGTCAGAGACATTTTAAGTGAAGTGAAGTGAATTATATTTGTATAGCGCTTTTCTCTAGTGACTCAACGCGCTTTACATAGTGAAACCCAATATCTAAGTTACATTAAAACCAATGTGGATGGCACTGGGAGCAGGTGGGTAAAGTGTCTTGCCCAAGGACACAACGGCAGTGACTAGGATGGCAAAAGCCGGGATCGAACCTGGAACCCTCAAGTTGCTGGCATGGCCACTCTACCAACCAAGTTATACCGCCCATAACAAGCTATGAGTGCACTTTTGTGCATGATGTCACTAAGATGACATATCAAAACAACACTAAATTAAAGTGCACTTTTTGTACAGATCGCCACTACAATATTTTAAAACAAAGTGCATGTGACAGCCTTTCGCTGTCGTGTGGGTTCCATGGACCACCAAGGATTGACATTACTGCGCGAGCAGGGTTGACTTTCTTTATTTTTCAATAAAGCTCCGTCTTCCGTCGGGTCGCTTTTCAGCCGTCCCCGTGCCTGCTCTGCTCTTCTGCTTGCTTTTCAGCTTTCCGTGTCGGTGTCTTCCTTTAGTTGTCCGTCTCTTGCGCTCAGCATCCGCTTCTGCCTCTCCAACTCTTTCTGCCATGTTGTTCTCTGCTGCTGCTGCCCTTTTACACATCGCGAGATTAGATGATTGTGCCCAGCTGGGCGATCCATTTAGTCCATAGGGTTTCTGCTCGAAAGGATCCTTTATTCAGCACTTTAAACAACGTTTGTAAGTTTTACAGTATAACTAAAACAATTCATGCTTACTAAACCGTCCTATGCGTGATGTCCTTAGGAGTGTTTTCATGCATATTTGTACACATTATCGTTTTGTAATCAAGTTAACATCTTTAGCATTAGCGAATATGCTAAGTTGCAGTTACAAGTGTCTTGGGTTGGTATAATTAACTTACCATGGCATTCTTTTTGCATTGTTTCAGTTTTATAAATTCACCAAAACGCCATCGTGGAGTTATTTAGTCGTTTTAGTTGATTGGAGAGCCAGCTTCCACTGCTCGTGGGTCCATGATGATGACTTTTGCTTTGTTTGGTCAGTTTGAACACCATAGCATAACAAGATGTAAAAATAACAATAGAACAACAATAACAACAACGAGGTAACACACAGACTCATTGAGAACATCTATTACATAGACTGACCCTACGTCCTCTTTCTCCTGGCTGTCTGGGCTGTCTGGGCGGAGTTTCTTAAATGCCTCAAATGTCCGGCATTTTGAGTTAGGGTTGGGTGTATTTTCAATGTACGTTCAGGGCTAAGAAGGGGTTAAAAACAAAACAAAATGTGAAGGTGTGCGCATGCAGCAGCATTCGTGAGGGAGGGGCAGAGACAGAGCAAGTGAGAGAGTTATGATAAACGCGCATGCTTTTTATCGATAGATTAATCAGATTACATTTTTTATTATCTATAGCAAGGGTGTCAAAAGTGTGCCCCGCAGGCCACAGCTAATGTTTTAAAGGCCCACGGCACATTCTAAAAATATCAATAAAATTTACAGAAACATAACAAAAGTGAAATAAAAAAGCTTAAAGGTGAAATGTAATTTAGAAAAAGTTGCATGTTGACTAATAAAATAAAGCAGTTTTTTCTTTCATTGCTCAAAACATATTATTGAATCAAAATCAATGTTGTTATGAATTATTGAATTATCCAAGATTACTTCAAATCAAATATTCCACTTTGAAAACTATTTTTGGTGACAGATTTTGCATATGTTGTGTGTTTCTCATTAAAAACATTGTTTTGTTGGACAAAAAGGGCAGAAAACAAACAAACAAAAAAACGACATAAAAAAAAAAACTAAAACATTTTGAAATGAGGGATAGATCTGAAGTTTATGTAGACTACAGAGATTTAGCCGTTAAATATAAAATGTATGTTTGCCCTGGCACACCATCATCATCATTTCATGACCGAAGCAAAACACTTTTTACACTTTTTATACTGAAATAAATACACCTATAACTTATTAGATAAAAACATAGAAAAAACTACCAGCAGTGGCAAAGTTTAGATCCATGAAGGAAAGAAGAAAGTGAAATAAATGTTTATAACTGAATACATTTACATATGTATACATATTTGTTTTCTTTTTTTATCTTTTTTTTTTTATGAATTAATGTTAATGACAACATTTTTCCAAAACACAATATAGAATGTGACATATAACAGGATAATGTTCATATTTTTTCTTCAAAACGCTTACAAAAAAGTAGGACCACAAAAAATGTATTTTGGGACCCCATTTTGAAAATTCCTAGCGCCAACACTGCTGTCAACAGAGGAGAAAAAATGCTTTATTTAAATAAATATATTATTTATAAAGCAAGTTCGAGTATCATTGGCAAATTTTCACCTAGTCCTGGCCTTGGCGTGCGGTCCACCTTGACACGTCGCATATATGTGTCCTTTTTTGGGATGTCAGAATATGGTCAGCCTGTATTACTGAATTATGGTATTTGCAAGTGGCCCTGTGGTAAATGCTGCAGAAGTGAACTACCGGTATGATTTTCTGTCAATCCAAAGTGTGCACTGTTTAACTTGTGCACTGCATAGGCTGGGGTTGCTGCCGCTGCTCTCCCCTCTTTTGACTTGCAGTCCCGCTTTGAAAGACCAACTATGCTGCTGACTGCATGACAGGCGGGCGGTTCCTTTTGGCCGATATTGGCTCAATGACGGCTCTGCCTACAGACTCCAAATAATGTGCCGCCTGTAACCTTTTGTGCCACACCAACAATTGGAGAAGACAACGGCTGATTAGACTCTCTTATTTGGTTGCATGGCAAAACATTTTTTTGTGAAACTGCAGCAGAGTATCTTTAGATCAAACAGGCTGTCTGCACTTGTTTGATTTGATGTAATGTCAGACATGCATACAAAATGTTTACTCGCATGCTTGCACGCATTTGCAACGTTTGTTTTACAAACCCCGTTTCCATAGGAGTTGGGAAATTGTGTTAGATGTAAATATAAACAGAATACAATGATTTGCAAATCCTTTTCAACCCATATTCAATTTATTGCACTACAAAGACAAGATGTTTTATGTTCAAACTCATAAACTTTATTTTTTTTTGCAAATAATAATTAACTTAGAATTTCATGGCTACAACACGTGTCAAAGTATTTGGGAAAGGGCATGTTACATCACCTTTTCTTTTAACAACACTCAAAAAAAGTTTGGGAACTGAGGAAACTAATTGTTGAAGCTTTGAAAGTGGAATTCTTTCCCATTCTTGTTTTATGTAGAGCTTCAATCGTTCAACAGTCCGGGGTCTCCGCTGTCGTATTTTACTCATCATAATGCGCATCACATTTTCGATGGGAGACAGGTCTGGACTGCAGGCAGGCCAGGAAACTACCCACACTTTTTTTTACGAAGCCTCGCTGTTGTAACACGTGCTAAATGTGGCTTGGCATTGTCTTGCTGAAATAAGCAGGGGTGTCCATGAAAAACACGGCGCTTAGATGGCAGCGTATGTTATTCCAAAACCTGTATGTACCCTTCAGCATTAATTGTGCCTTCACAGATGTGTAAGTTACCCCTGCCTTGAGGAGTAATGCACCCCAATACCATCACAGATGCTGGCTTTTTAACTTTGCGTCGATTACAGTCTGGATGGTTCGCTTCCCCTTTGGTCCGGATGACACAATGTCGAATATTTCCAAAAACAATTTGAAATGTGGACTCGTCAGACCACAGAACACTTTTCCACATTGCATCAGTCCATCTTAGATGATCTCGGGCCGAAAGAAGCCAGCGGCGTTTCCGAATGTTGTTGATAAATGACTTTCGCTTTGCATAGTAGAGCTTTAACTTGCACTTACAGATGTAGCGACCAACTGTATTTAGTGACAGTGTTTTTCTGAAGTGTTCCTGAGCGCATGTGGTGATATCCTTTAGAGTTTGATGTCAGTTTTTGATACGGTGCCATCTGAGGGATCGAAGGTCACAGTCATTCAATGTTGGTTTCCGGCCATGCCGCTTACGTAGAGTGATTTCTCCAGATTCTATGAACCTTTTGATTATATTACAGACCGTAGATGTTGAAATCCCTAAATTTCTTGCAATTGCACTTTGAGAAACGTTGTTCTCAAACTATTTGAGTATTTGCTCACGCAGCTGTGAACAAAGGGGTGTACCTCGCCCCATCCTTTCTTGTGAAAGACTGAGCAATTTTTGGGAAGCTGTTTTTATACCCAATCATGGCACCCACCTGTTCCCAATTAGCCTGCACACCTGTGGGATTTACCATATAAGGGTTTGATGAGCATTCCTCAACTTTATCAGTATTTATTGCCACCCTTCCCAACTTCTTTGTCACGTGTTGCTGGCATCAAATTCTAAAGTTAATGATTATTTGCACAAAAAAAAAATGTTATCAGTGTGAACATCAAATATGTTGTCTTTGTAGCATATTCAACCGAATATGGGTTGAAAATGATTTGCAAATCATTGTATTCCGTTTATATTTACATCTAACACAATTTCCCAACTCATAAGGAAACAGGGTTTGTACATAAATAATTGCTTTATCTTGCAACTTTGTACATACAACATCTAGCATAAGTGAAATGTTTGTATGCTGCTCAAATGTGTCAGTGCACCCATGTGCTCATGCAATATATTATATGTAACCACGTCCACACTATGTCACTACCAACTCAATAACAGGGTTTTTATTGCAAGTTATTGGCAGGTTTTTCCGATAGTATCTGGTAATTGAGGGGTCAAATTACACCTCTATATTATGATTTGCACATATTGCAAAGGGAAATGCGTGGATTAATTTGGTTTTAAAGAAAAAATTATTATAAAAGAACAGGTTTACATTATATCAAATAATGACCATTATAAAAGGAGTTAATAGGGGACAAAATGGCCTATATTGTAGTCTAACTGTACGACTCATGCTAAAAATAACATAGGTAAAAAATGTTTGGATTCATTCCTTTACAACTCCTTTGGCCATATTTCATCCCGCTAATTTTTTAAATGAAAATTCTGTTGAATTTCATCTTCAAAAGCAAAAAAAGGAGCAGCACCTGGATCGCCCTGAGGGTTAAAATGTAAGTATAGCTTTATTTATTCATTAAAAAAAACATCTAACACCATGCAAAGACTGACATGATATGAGCAATCTAAATTTGTTTTAAAATACGAAACCTCAACTGTTGTAATGTTGAGCAACCTCCGTTTTGTTCCATCCTCTTCTTAACCTTCATGCACGGAGCTTTATTCAATGTTTGGAAGTAAAGTTTGACATCTTTTTCTTTACATTTTTAGACCTAAATTGGTAGACTCATGTGTTATTGAATGTGTTATAAAGTTGTGACTGGAACAGTTGTTCTTTTTTCAATAATTTATTAGAGATGTCCGATAATATCGGCCGATAAATGCTTTAAAATGTAATATCAGAAATTATCGGTATCGGTTTTAGAGAGTAAAATTTATGACTTTTTAAAACGCCGCTGTACGGAGTGGTACATGGACGTAGGGAAAAGTACAGAGCAGTTGCGTCTCCCAGTTATACTTGCCAACCGATTTCCCCCGGAGACGCCCGAATTTCAGTGCCCCTCCCTAAAATCTCCCGGGGCAACTATTCTCCCGAATTTCTCCCAGTTTCCACCCAGACAACAATATTTGGGGCGTGGCTTAAAGGCACTGCTTTTGCATGCCGGCCCAATCACATAATATCTACGGCTTTTCACACACATGTGAATGCAAGTCATACATGGTCAACAGCCATACAGGTCACACTGAGGGTGGCCGAATAAACAACTTTAACACTGTTACAAATATGCACCACACTGTGAACCCACACCAAACAAGAATGGCAATCATATTTCAGTAGAACATTCGCACTGTAACACAACCTTGTTACATTGTTTAATGCATCCAGCGGGGCATCACAACAAAATTAGGCATTATAATGTGTTAATTCCACGACTGTTTGTATCGGTATCGCTAATTAAGAGTCGGACAATATCGGATATTGGCTAAAAAGCCATTATCGGACATCTCTAATAAAAAAGATTGAAAGTCCATCCATCTGTCCGTTTTCTAGCGCCTGTCTCTTTTGGGGGTTGCAGTAGGTGCTGTAGCCTATCTCAGCTGCATTCGGGCGGAAGGCGTTTTTACACCCTGGACAAGTCGCCACCTCTTGGCAGGGCCAACACAGAAAGACAGGCAACATTCACACACTAGGGCCAATTTAGTGTTGCCAATCAACCTATCCCCAGGTGCATGTTGAAGCCGAAGTACCCGGAGGGAACCCACGCAGCCACAGGGAGAACATGCAAACTCCACACAGACAGATCCCGTGCCCGGGATTGAACTCGGGACCTTCAAATTGTGAGGCACATGCACTAAGTCAAGTTAGCATATTTTGACTCCTTCAGTAAAAAACATTAATTTACAATTGTGAAGTCCTTTCACGACATCATCTAGAAAAGCTCCCTTGGAAGGATGCTACTCCGCAATTAGAACAGCACAAGTGTTTGTCAACAATGAAAAAGCCATATTTAAAGGCCTACTGAAATTAGATTTTTTTGTTTAAACGGGGATAGTAGGTCCATTCTATGTGTCATACTTGATGATTTCGCGATAATGCCATATTTTTGCTGAAAGGATTTAGTAGAGAACATCGACGATAAAGTTTGCAAATTTTGGTCGTTAATAAAAAAGCCCTGCCTGTACCGGAAGTAGCAGACGATGTGTGCGTGATGTCACGGGTTGTGGAGCTCCTCACAATTGTTTACAATCATGGCCACCAGCAGCGAGAGCGATTCGGACCGAGAAAGCTACGTTTTCCCGATTAATTTGAGCGAGGATGAAAAAATTGTGGATGAGGATAGTGAGAGTGAAGGCCTAGAAAAAAAA
The DNA here is from genome assembly GCF_033978795.1 of Nerophis ophidion. NCBI lineage: Eukaryota > Metazoa > Chordata > Actinopteri > Syngnathiformes > Syngnathidae > Nerophis > Nerophis ophidion. The sequence goes on from NC_084629.1 coordinate 10,434,172, forward strand.
AAGACAGGGTAGTGGGAGCGATTCGGATGTTATTAGACACATTTGCTCGGATAATTCTGGAAAATCCCTTATCTGCTTATAGTGTTGCTAGTGTTGTAGTGAGATTATGGGACGGCGTGGCGCAGTGGGAGAGTGTCTGTGCGCAACCCGAGGGTCCCTGGTTCAATCGCACCTAGTACCAACCTCGTCACGTCCGTTGTGTCCTGAGCAAGACACTTCACCCTTGCTCTTTATGGGTGCTGGTTAGCGCCTTGCATGACAGCTCCCTCCATCAGTGTGTGAATCTGTGTGTGAATGGGTAAATGTGGAAGTAGTGTCAAAGCGCTTTGAGTACCTTGAAGGTAGAAAAGCGCTATACAAGTACAAACCATTTATCATTATACTGTCGTACCTGAAAGTCGGAGGGGTGTGGCCACGGGTGTGGTGACCGCCAGTGTCTCTGAGGGAAGCCACGTTTCTCGACGAGGCGAAGCAAAGGCAGCCGGTCGGGCCGGGCTGAGGTTTTTTTTCCCCCCTCCTCCACGGTGGAAGCATTCCACGTTCGGGGGCGGCCGGTCGGAGGAGGCAAGACAGTCCGCAGCTGCCTCTTTGACAGGTGCACGAGGAACGACGCAAGCTCCGTTCATGTCTATGGTAAGAGCCGACTTATTACCACAATTTTCTCACCGAAACCTGCCGGTTGACATGTGGTCGGGAACCATGTTCGCTTGACCGCTCTGTTCCATAATAAAGCTTCACCTTCGGGAATGTAAACAAGTTAACACTGGCTGTGTTTGTGTTGCTAAAGGCAATCCAATCCAATCCACTCCACTTTATTTATATAGCACATTTAAAAAACAATAACGTTTCCAAAGTGCTGCACAGCCATATTAAAAACAATATTAAAAAAAACAATATTATGCTCCACTAATGACTGAATAAAAACTAAAAATAAATAAATATAAAACCAATATAAAAAAAACAATATAAAGAAAAATGATTAAAAACTATTTTAAAGGGTAAAATCAATTAAAACAGTAAAATAGAAATCAAAGTGTATAAAAAACACAGAGGACAACAGAGGACAGAAGACCACACAACTCACGTAGTGTTAAAAGCCAAAGAATAAAAGTGGGTCTTAAGACGAGACTTAAAACACTCCACTGTGGAAGCAGTTTGAACATGGAGGGGCAGAGTGTTCCAGAGCTTAGGGCCGACCACAGAGAAGGCCCTGTCTCCCTTGGTCTTAAGTCTGGTCTTGGGCACCATGAGCTGGAACTGGCTCTCGGACCTCAGAGCGCGTGCAGGAATTTTAAATTGGATGAGGTCCGAGATATATTGAGGTGCCAGTCCATGTAAAGATTTAAAAACAAACAGCAATGTTTTGAAATCAATTCTAAAGTGAACAGGGAGCCAGTGCAAACTCTGAAGAATTGGGCTTATATGCTGGCGTTTCCTGGCCCCTGTTAAAAGTCCTGCTGCCGCGTTCTGGACTAACTGCAACCGGGAGAGAGCATTTTGGCTAATGCCAGCATAAAGTGCATTGCAGTAGTCCAGGTGACTTGAAATAAAAGCATGCACGACTTGTTCAAAAAGGTTAAAAGATAAAAACGGTTTAACCTTTACTAAAAGACGAAGGTGATAAAAACACTATTTTGAAACGCCATTGACTTGTTTGTCTAGTTTAAAATCGCTGTCTATAGTGACGCCAAGGCTGGTGACTTTGGGACGCACATAATTTTGCAATGGTCCCAAGTCAGTGAGGGCCGGAACAAAAACTAAAATTTCCGTTTTTCCCTCATTCATTATTAAAAAATTCTGGGCTACCCAAGTCTTGACGTCGCATAGACAGTTAAGAAGGGATGTCAGGGGGCCGTGGCCTTTTGAAATCGGCATATAAATTTGGCAGTCATCTGCGTAAAAGTGATAAAACACTCCATGTTTCGTAAAAATATCTCCAAGAAGGAGGAGATAAAGAGCGAACAGGATGGGGCCTAAAATAGATCCCTGGGGGACACCACAGTAAAGCGGGGCAGAAGAAGAGGTGGCCTCCCCCAGCCTGACAGAGAAGGACCTCTCAGACAGGTAAATCTGAACCACTCTAACGCAGTCCCCCTGACACCCACACAGTCTCTCAGGCGGTCTAAAAGAATTGTGTGGTCGACTGTGTCAAAGGAAGCTGTAAGATCTAAAAGCACTAAAATGGCAGAGCTGCCAGAATCAGACATTAAAAGCAAGCCATTAAAAACCTTTAAAAGTGCAGCTGCAATACACCGCTTCCCAACTACATCTTTCTTCTTTGACGTCTCCATTATTAATTGAACAAATTGCAAAAGATTAAGCAACACAGATGTCCAGAACACTGTGTAATTATGCGATTAAAGCAGACTACTTATAGCTGGGATCGGGCTGGAAAAAAATGTCCGCTACAATCCGTGACGTCACGCGCACGCGTCATCATACCGACTTTTTCAACAGGATACTTCGTGCGAAATAAAAAATTGCAATTTAGTAAACTAAAAAGGCCGTATTGGCATGTGTTGCAATGTTAATATTTCCTCATTGATATATAAACTGTCAGACTGCATGGTCGGTAGTAGTGGGTTTCAGTAGGCCTTTAAGGATGAGGTGGACCAATTGCGTGCTTTTGTCTAATTTTGCAAGTTGGGCTTTTTCATGTTCATTTAGCACTCTTCTCTAATTACACAACCTGTATAAAAAAAGTTGCCGAGGGTGTTCAAAGAGATGTTTGATCAAACCGATCAATATGCTATAAGGTCGTACATTTATGCTGTAATTTTTTATTTTTTTTTTATTTTTTTTTTACTACCCGGCACTTTGAAACCCACTTAAAAACTGCTTCAGCTGGCATTGTGCGTGTGTTGAGTTTGACGAGAAGTGAGAGTGTCTTTTGCAATTATTCTCTGCACGCACGAGGCTCTGCGTCGTACCCCTCGCTCACTTGCGCTGTGCGTGTCGGCTCTAAAATAACGAGTCAACGGCAACCGAGTTAGACCGTGACAGTGCAGTGTTTTTTTTTTAAATGGAGTCCGTGCTTCCTCTCAAAAATGAAAGGAGAATGTCACATCAGTAATAAAGACACACATTTGCTTTAGTGCAGCGGTTCTCAAACGTCTTTCACCAATTACCACCTCAGAAAACACTTGGCTCTCCAGCATTGCCCAGCATTAAAATACAGTAGCGTAATAGGTCTAAATATTCATTAAAAAAAGTCATACGTTTTCGGGCCTTGAATTTTAACTTAGGGGTTCGGTGAGTCGGCCTCAGGCCACACCCGACTCATCGGGTACATACAAACTTCTCCCAATCGGCATATTATGGATACGGCAACAGCAGAAGTCAAACTGATTTGCAGGTGTGTAATTTGTTGTGAGCACTGTGTTGGTTTTGGTCTTTGAACAAGGTATTGTTCACGCACGGTTCATTTTGTGTACCAGTAAAAAAATAATATAGCTCTGTCTTGCCGATTGTATTGTACCGTATGTCCCGGCAAGAAATCTGCGTTCAAAAGACTCCGGCTTATTAGTGATTCCTAGAGCTCAAAAAAAGTCTGCGGGCTATAAAGCGTTTTCCGTTCGGGCTCCAGTACTCTGGAATGCCCTCCCGGTAACAGTTCGAGATGCTACCTCAGTAGAAGCATTTAAGTCTCACCTTAAAACTCATCTGTAAACTCTAGCCTTTAAATAGACCTCCTTTTTAGACCAGTTGATCTGCCGCTTCTTTTCTTTCTCCTATGTCCCCCCCTCCCTTGTGGAGGGGGTCCGGTCCGATGACCATGGATGAAGTACTGGCTGTCCAGAGTCGAGACCCAGGATGGACCGCTCGTCGGGACCCAGGATGGACCGCTCGCCTGTATCGGTTGGGGACATCTCTACGCTGCTGATCCGCTTGAGATGGTTTCCTGTGGACGGGACTCTCGCTGCTGTCTTGGAGCCACTATGGATTGAACTTTCACAGTATCATGTTAGACCCGCTCGACATCCATTGCTTTCGGTCCCCTAGAGGGGGGGGGGTTGCCCACATCTGAGGTCCTCTCCAAGGTTTCTCATAGTCAGCATTGTCACTGGCGTCCCACTGGATGTGAATTCTCCCTGCCCACTGGGTGTGAGTTTTCCTTGCCCTTTTGTGGGTTCTTCCGAGGATGTTGTAGTCGTAATGATTTGTGCAGTCCTTTGAGACATTTGTGATTTGGGGCTATATAAATAAACATTGATTGATTGATTGACTGTCTTGAATTAAAAAAAAAATATATATATATATTTTTCACTAAAGAAGGGTTCGGTGAATGCGCTTATGAAGCTGATGGGGTTAAGAACCACTGGGTTAGAGTGTCCGCCCTGAGATCAGTAGGTTGTGAGTTCAATCCCCGGCCGAGTCATACCAACGACTATAAAAATGGGAGCCATTACCTCCCTGCTTGGCACTCTTGATTGATTGATTGATACTTTTATTAGTAAATTGCACAGTACAGTACATATTCCGTACAATTGATCACTAAATGGTAACACCCAAATACGTTTTTCAACTTGTTTAAGTCGGGGTCCACGTAAATTAATTCATGGTTAAAAAAAACTCAGCATCAAGGGTTTGAATTAGGGGTTAAATCACCCCAAAAATTATTCCCGGGCGCGGCCACCGCTGCTGCTCACTGCTCCCCTCACCTCCCAGGGAGCGATCAAGAGGACGGATCAAATGCAGAGGAAAAATTTCACCACACCCAGTTTGTGTGTGACAATCATTGGGACTTTAACTTAACTTAAGGGCGGGCACGGCCTGTTCTTGCCGCAAATGTTAGTCTCTTTTTTTTGGGCATTATGATGAAAGACGAGGGCGGTCAAATTTCAGCCACGCGTTTTATTTAACAAGTGTATTTGTTTCAATCAATCAATCAATGTTTATTTCTATACCCCTAAATCACAAATGTCTCAGACTGTACAAACCACTACGACTACGACATCCTCGGAAGAACCCACATAAGGGCAAGGAAAACTCACACCCAGTGGGACGCCAGTGACAATGATGACTATGAGAACCTTGGAGAGGACTTCAAATGTGGCCAACCCCGCCCTCTCTAGGAGACCGAAAGCAATGGATGTCGAGCGGATCTAACATGATACTGTGAAAGTTCAATCCATAGTGGCTCCAACACAGCCGCGAGAGTTCAGTTCAAAGCGGATCCAAGACAGCAGCGAGAGTCCCGTCCACAGGAAACCATCTCAAGCGGAGGCGGATCAGCATCGTAGAGATGTCCCCAACCGATACACAGGCGAGCGGTCCATCCTGGGTCCCGACTCTGGACAGTCAGTACTTCATCCATGGTCATCGGACCGGACCCCCTCCGCAAGGGAGGGGTAGGACAGAGGAGAAAAAGAAAAGAAGCGGCAGATCAACTGGTCTAAAAAGGAGGTCCATTTAAAGGCTAGAGTATACAAATGAGTTTTAAGGTCAGACTTAAATGCTTCTACTGCGGTAGCATCTCGAACTTCCAGAGTACATTCCAGAGTTTGAACAATATGATGTGTTTTGATATTTCGTGAAGTGATTTTTTAGCGTACCACTGTTTGAGAATTACTGCTCTAGTAGAAAGGTTATTCCAGGTTCCGGTTCTTTGTTTCGTCTTCATTTGTGCCTTTGCGGCGGCGGAGCTCTGAAAATTGCACATTAGCGCATCTGCTTTTGTTGTCTGGGTGCCCGCCATGTCACTTACCCCCCGCTGTGCTTTTATTATACACCTTCCTAGGTGTGTAATTATCACGTGTCATAGAAGAGTGATGATTAGGCTAGGCAGGAGCGCCAGTTGCCTCACTCCTGTTTCCACTGAGAGTACGACAGTGGCCACAAATGATTGGATTAGTACGTCCCCCCTCGCTTCTTCTTAGCATAATCCTCTTTTTGCAGCTTCCCATATGAGTGTGTGTGTGTGTGTGTTTGTGTTTGTGTGGTTTCGAGTCCGCTCCCGTCTCGGTCTGGTGGTGGACATCCAGCATGAGGCGCGATTTGGTCAGATGCAGCCTTGATAGGCAGGAAATGTGATCTCGGACTCTGGGAGATAGGCCTTGGTCCTCTTGCATGGGACTTCTGGTGTGGTTGGGTTTCACCTGAGTGGAAATGTGAACAAGAACAACAAATGTAGGATCTCCCCCGGGGATTGACGCAAGTGAGTGCAGTGGATAGGAAGTTGCGAAATGGAGATGAAGGTCTGCAGGGTTTGGTGTGTCATTGTCAGCCTCTCTAAATGGCCCAGAGAGCGACGGGCACTTTGAAGTCTGGTAGAGCTAAATCCTGCCTGAAAAGACGCACACAAGCACAGAGGAGAGACATAAGAGAAGGCTTGGAGGAAGATGATGGAGGAAGGAGGTTACAATGTAATCAGAAGTGCAACTTTTTGCCTCAGCAGATGCCGGGTGGTATGAGTCGTCGGCTGTCTTGCTTTTCTCGTGGGGGTATATGAGTAATACAGTGTGTTTGGAGATGAGTGGCTGTTACATGAGAAGCAGTGATGCAGCAGCGGTGCAGCCCTGAGATGAAGCGAGCGCCGCCAGATTAGCGCTCTGACTTCCCAGCAAAGTAAAACGGGAATCGGGGCTGAGTCAGAATTAGACAGCGGATCCTTTTTTCCAAATGTATCCTATAACATGCTGGAAGTCTATGCTGTATTCATAGTCACATTTTATAAGACGCAGGCTGAACTCTGAGACCCACCCGGTAAGTCTCAGGATACACTTTTAGGAACAAGTATTTTGCCTTAAAGGCCTACTGAAATTAGATTTTCTTATTTAAACGGGGATAGCAGGTCCATTCTGTGTCATACTTGATTATTTCGCGATATTGCCATATTTTTGCTGAAAGGATTTAGTAGAGAACATCCACGATAAAGTTCGCAACTTTTGGTCGCTAATAAAAAAGCCTTGCCTGTACCGGAAGTAGCAGACAATGTGTGCGTGACGTCACTGGTTGTAGAGCTCCTCACATCCTCACATTGTTTACAATCATGGGCACCAGCAGCTAGAGCGATTCGGACCGAGAAAGCGACAATTTCCTCATTAATTTGAGCGAGGATGAAAGATTTGTGGATGAGGATAGTGAGAGTGAAGGACTAGAAGAAAAAAAGAAGACGAGGGCAGTGGGAGCAATTCAGATGTTATTAGACACATTTACCAGGATAATTGTGGAAACTCCCTTATCTGCTTATTGTGTTACTAGTGTTTTAGTGAGCTTATATA
>NC_084629.1:10446394-10551394 GCF_033978795.1 Nerophis ophidion
TATTGTCCAACTCTTAACTACGTATTCCGATATCAACCGATACCGATATATACGTCGTGGAATTAACACATTAGTATGCCTAATTTTGTTGTGATGCCCCGCTGGATGCATAAGACAATGTAACAAGGTTTTCCAAAATAAATCAACTCAAGTTATGGAAAAAAATGCCAACATGGCACTGCCAGATTTATTATTGAAGTCACAAAGTGCATTTTTTTTTAAATCATGCCTCAAAACAGCAGCTTGGAATTTTGGACATGCTCTCCCTGAGAGAGCATGAAGAGGTTGAGGTGGGGGCGGATGCATATTGCAGCGTTCTGGAAGAGTTAGTGCTGCAAGGGGATCTTGGTATTCAGTGTTTTCCCCAGAAAATGTGTTAGTTAAGGTGGTGTCTCATCAGCAAGAAGGGGGCTCCGCCCGGGACAGTCGGAGAAGGGGCTTGGGTGGGTGTAAGGAACGGTGTAATTTGGCCTGTCGCCACCATCACGTCTTCATGTCTCCCAAGCCTGGGGTCGGGGGGCAATAAACTACAGACTGTGGTGAAGGAGGTCAATTTTTGGTTGTTTTTTCTGCTCCGTATGCTAAATGGCAATATACAATATATATCTCAATTTTTTCCCGTAAAGCAAAAACAAAACACAAAACAGTCCTAGTTACCTGAGATACTAAGTATGTCATTGTTTTGACTTAGTAAATATTGATTTACTAAGACAAAATAATTACTAAGTGAAATTAATGACTTACTGTAAATAAGCGTTTGCAATAAGTGTTTTGTCTTAGTAAGTCAATATTTACTAACCGGGCGGTCTAGCTCGGTTGGTAGAGTGGCCGGGCCAGCAACTTGAGGGTTGCAGGTTCGATTCCCGCTTCCGCCATCCTAGTCAATGCCGTTGTGTCCTTGAGCAAGACACTTTACCCACCTGCTCCCAGTGCCACCCACACTGGTTTAAATGTAACTTGGATATTGGGTTTCACTATGTAAAGCGCTTTGAGTCACTAGAGAAAAGCGCTATATAAATATAATTCACAATTCACTTCACTTTGAAAAATTGTTAAAAGTGGGGCCACATGCTGACATGCTCAACTCATCATGCCTAATTTACAGGACAAAAAAATATATATAAGACTTTAGGCGGTGGCCCTTTGTTGTTAAGGCGGCCGCCTTAACAACAAAGCGCTGCGGGAAATCCTGGTATTTGTTAAATAAATAAATAATGATGAATGGGTTGTAGTTGTATAGCGTTTTTCTACCTTCAAGGTAGGGCTGGGCGATATTGCCTTTTTTTAATATCGCAACATTTTTAGGCCATATCGGGATATACGATATATATTATGATATTTTGCCTTGGCCTTGAATGAACACTTGATGCATATAATCACAGCAGTATGATGATTCTATGTGTATACCTTAAAACATTCTTCCTCATACTGCATTAATATATGCTACTTTTAAACTTTCATGAGGAGAGGGAAATCACAACTACGTCAATTGTATTTATTAAAGTTATTAAGCAATGGCACAAACATTGAAGTCATTTCCAAAACATAAATTGCAAGATTGTCAGAGACATTTTAAGTGTCAAATAAAAATGAGCTCTATAGTAGGAAATCAAATAGTATTCATCCTTCATTATGTGGTATGTTACTAAGGTTATGAAATTCTCTTCATTCTCTAGCGAGTGACTTTACAAATGATGCTACATATTAGCAGTAATGCTACTTTTTATAGCAAAACTTTTTCCCCCACACTTGACAAATTACGGTTGTCTGTACGACATATTCCAACTTGAAGCCGAACCACCGCCAGACAAAGGACTCCCTGCTGTTGTTATTGGGAATTAAGTCTTCCTTCATTTGCTACCAGATCCGCACCATCTTTCTCTCGTACGGGTACGTTAGCAGCTAACGTTAGCCACGCCGCTACCTCTCTGCTGGGCGAGGGTGTGTATGTGACGTATGACGTGACAGTTTGTGACGTATTTAAGAATGTGCGCCTGCTAGTCGGTGTGAATGAGACACAGGAGAGAGCGAGGAGAGCCTGAAGTGTACGCCCGCAGCTAAAAGTTCTGCGTGAGAAAGTATACTCGAATATTACGATATAGTCATTTTCTATATTGCACAGAGACAAACCCGCGATATATCGTATATATCAATATATCGCCCAAGGTACTCAGAGCGCTTTGACACTACTTCCACATTTACCCATTCACACACACATTTACACACTGATGGAGGGAGCTGCCATGCAAGGCGCTAACAAGCACCCATCAGGAGCAAGGGTGAAGTGTCTTGCTCAGGACACAATGGATGTGACGAGGTTGGTACTCGGTGGGGATTGAACCAGGGACCCTCGGGTTGCGCACGGCCACTCTCTCACTGCGCCACGCCGTCCCTGTTTTTTCTGTTTTATTTACCGGTATATTGTGTTACGGTGCAGATGTTCACCCAAAATGTTTGTCATTCTTGTTTGGTGTGGGTTCACAGTGTGGCGCATATTTGTAACAGTGTTAAAGTTGTTTATAAGACCACCCTCAGTTTGACCTGTATGGCTGTTGACCAAGTATGCGCGCATTCACTTGTGTGTGTGAAAAGCCGTAGATATTATCTGATTGAGCCGGTACGCAAAGGCAGTGCCTCCAAGGTTTATTGGCGCTCTGTACTTCTCCCTACGTCAGTGTACCACTCCGTACAGCGCCGTTTTAAAAGTCATACATTTTACCTTTTGAAACCGATGCCGATAATTTCTGATATTGCATTTTAAAGCATTTATCGGCCGCTAATATCGGCAGTCTGATATTATCAAACATCTCTAGTACTGATCCATCAAGATCTTCAAAGTGTCCTCATCATTTGAACCAATTCTTATCGAGATCTGAATTTGTGGAACGGAGTTACAAAGGTTGAACGTTTTTGGGCGAACCATCAGATCAAAGTTTGGCGCCTACGAAAAGTTTGTTAAAGTACGACCCCAAAAATATTTTTTTTCACCAGACTGTACGCGCTTGCAAAAATCAGAGCGTTTTCGTGCATGTTAAGTGTCTAAAATGTGATCAAAGTAGGACAATATTGATATGGTCTAAAACTTTGATGGATAGATAACACACACTCACTCGCTGCAATGACACTGCATTGACACTGAGTTTGCTCTTTCACAATGGCACCATTTGCTGGATTTTAAAAACATGTCACTACAGTTCGGAATCAGAATCAGAAATACTTTAATATATTCCCTGAAGGGAAATTATGATTTTCAGCACAATCCCATTCAAGAGCAGACAAACATTACAGGGAGACAGAATAGGAGCGCTGACGGGTCTGCCAACTTCCGGCGTCCCTTACAAAAAAGGGGAGGAACAACTAAATGCTGGGGAAAAGCGGGTCCAGACTTAGGCCAAGGCAAACAAACCTCATAGCCATAGCACACGGAAAAAAATGTGTGTAAGTGGGAAACTTTAAAGAAGACAAATGACATTAAAGACAAGACGCCACTTCTACACAGCCACAAAAGTAAAACAACAACAAAACAACATCATCTGCTGGGTTGGGGGAGCCATGAATTGATTAACGTGGACCCCGACTTAAGTTGAAAAACTTATTCGGGTGTTACCATTTAGTGGCCAATTGTACGGAATATGTACTGAACTGTGCAATCTACTAATAAAAGTATCAATCAATCAATCAATCAAAGGGCCAGAGACAGGAGCAGACCCAACAAAGCAACAAAGAGAGCCGACTCCACCCTAGGCCGCCCACCAACTCTCGGCCAGTGTCCAGTCTGCATGGATGAGCGAGGATTCGAGGTGTTGGATACTTGCTCCCCAGCCCTGTCTCTTCATCCGCATCTCCTCTAGTCTCTCCAAACGGACTCTGGCATGGCAGAGACCCAGCAGCTGGTATCCATGGCCAAAAGACTCCCGGGAGGCAGATCCAGAAGTTCACAAAAAAGCACAGCAGAAGTCACTTAAGTGCCACCCCTTGTCACACAGTCCCAAAGGACTCCGAACCAAAAGGCAAAAAAACCCCAAATGAAACCAAGAGGGAAACATCAGGAACACAAAAAGATGACAAGAGCACAGAGCTCCTGCCACCAGCTTTCCATCTTGGAAAAAACAAATTATATGCAATTAATATTATTAGATTTTTTTTTTCTTTCAACGAATAGCTGTGCAGAATGACAAATGCAACATTTAACTCGGCCCAATGCACCAAATAGTAAGCAGGAAAAGAGAATTCGCCTTTTGTCGGTATTAGATCAAATTTATCCCACACTTGGGAATTAACTCCATTTAGATTGATGATGGTGATGAATACAGCACGCCACACTGCTATAAGTCTGTGATCAAAAATTGTAAAAATTATGAGTATTTTATTTGTACTAAGCAAACTTGTCTGCCAATAGAACAAGAACATTTGGCTTGTCAAGACTTTCGAAAACAAGTAAAATTAGCTAACCTCAATGAACCCAAAAACACCTTTAATTAAGTATACTCTCACTAATAAATAAGTGCACTTTTCTTGGTAGAAAAAAAAGAGACCTTTTTGCTCAAAATGTTGAAATATATTCTTAAATTAAGCAAAGCCATTATCTTGACATAATATGTGCTCGGCATCGTGATCTTTTTTTTCATGCTTGAAGTAAGAAATTCTTACTTTAAAAAAAGTAGTTTTATACTTGAGTGTTGATGACACAGCTTTCCTTCAGTTGATATTCTAGTTCCAAACATGTTTTACTCAATATAGGTCATAACATCAAAATCAAGCTGTGATATCTTACTTAGATCATTTAGGACCATAACACTAAAAATAAGTAAAACACTCTGTTTCGTGAGAAGAATTATCTTAGCAGACAGACAATAAGCAAATTTCACCCTTATTTGAGATATATAATCTTACTTAGATTTCAGTTCTTGCAGTGCACTCCTCTAGCTTTCTTTTCAGCTGTCACTTGCGGACCAAAAGAAGTGCTTCCTGATAAAGACAAGTTGCCGCTTTAAAGTCGAAGGACACAGCAGCTGTATCGATCACTTCACGTCGTTCATTTCTCAAAGTGATACGCACATCAGGGCATGGCGGGATACAGTATCATTCCTTGTTTCATAATGCGTCGATGCCCCAGTATCGTTTGGTCAGTGTCAGGACTATGACATGGACTGGTTTTGCTCCTTCGACGCAGAGGGATTACAAGACGAGCCAGGCGTGAATTCAGGTACATGATGATAATTTATTAATACGCAAAATAATCAAAACAAAGGGCGCTCACAAGGAGGTATATTACTAGACTACAAAATACAAACAGGAAACAAAAACACTTGCACGATGGCATGAATGAACTATGAACATAAACAGCAAGATGGCATGACTATAAACAACTAAAACAAAACACTGTGACAAAAAAAACAGGAGGCAAGAATAGCAAGGTGCGTGGCAGGTGATCGTGGGCATGGAGAATGAGTAGCATATATCGGCAATGCAATAGCAGGCATGAAGGCAGAAAGCAAATAGCAAAGTTCCCAGGACGAGGACAGAAACAAAATGGTATAAATAGCAGCCACGATGATTAGAAACAGGGCTAGGCGTGACTTGGAGACCAGGTGGAAACTAATGGGTTACTATGGAAACAAACAAAACCAGGAAATGTAAAACGGGAAACAAGAGTCCAAAAACAAAACAAACATGATCAAACTTAAAACTGAATTACAGGCATGACAGTCAGTGCACTGCTTGTGTCACCGTATCGATTTAGTAGCCCCTGAAAACGACTCAAAACACAGCCAATACTACTACTAATAATAATAATATATTTTATTCGGTATAGTGCTTTTATGGGTACTCATTGACGCTTTACAGGATACAAATTTAAATATAATGCAGTTCAAAGTAATTGATTGATTGAAATTTGATTGATTGAAACTTTTATTAGTAGATTGCACAGTACATATTCCGTACAACTGACCACTAAATGGTAACACCCCAATAAGTTTTTCAACTTGTTTAAGTCGGGGTCCAAGTTAATCAATCCATGGTACAAATATATACTATCCGCATAATACAATCATCACACAAGTTAATCATCAGAATATGTACATTTAATTATTAACATTATTTACAATCCGGGGGGTTAGGTTTGGTTGATATCAGCACTTTGGTCATCAACAATTGCATCGTCAGAAGAAATGGACATTGAAACAGTGTAGGTCTGACTGGGTAGGTTATGTACAGCGAACAGTGAACATAGTGAGTTCAGAAAGCATAAGATCAGGTATATACATTCGATTATTTACAATGTGGGATGTGGATGAGGGAGGGTGTTAGTCTAGGGTTGCAGTTGCCTGGAGGTGTTCTTTTAGTGCGCTTTTGAAGGAGGGTCGAGATGCATTTTCTTTTACACATGTTGGAAGTGCATTCTGAATTGATGTGGCATAGAAGGAGAATGAGTTAAGACCTTTGTTAGATCGGAATCCGGGTTTAGCGTGGTTTTTGGAGCTCCCCCTGGTGTTGTGGTCATGACGGTCATTTACGTTCTGGAAGTAGTTTGACATGTACTTCGGGATCAGGGAGATGTAGCTGATTTTATAAACTAGGCTCAGTGCAAGTTGTTTTACTCTGTCCTCCACCCTGAGCCTGCCCACTTTGGAGAAGTGGGTAGGAGTGAGGTGGGATCTGGGGTGGAGGTCTAAAAGTAACCTGACAAGCTTGTTCTGGGATGTTTAGAGTCTAGATTTGAGGGTTTTGGAGGTGCTAGGGTACCAGGAGGTGAGTACATAATAATAATACATCCATCCATCCATTTTCTACCGCTTATTCCCTTTCGGGGTCGCGGGGGGTGCTGGCGCCTATCCCAGCTACAATCGGGCTGAAGGCGGGGTACACCCTGGACAAGTCGCCACCTCATTGCAGGGCCAACACAGATAGACAGACAACATTCACACTCACATTCAAACACTAGGGCCAATTTAGTGTTGCCAATCAACCTATCCCCAGGTGCATGTCTTTGGAAGTGGGAGGAAGCCGGAGTACCCGGAGGGAACCCACGCATTCACGGGGAGAACATGCAAACTCCACACAGAAAGATCCCGAGCCTGGATTTGAACCCAGGACTGCAGGGACTTCGTATTGTGAGGCAGACGCACTAACCCCTCTGCCACCGTGAAGCCCTATATAATAATACATAACACAGGAAATATAAAAGCAGTACATAGTAAAATACATAACAACACTGGACATTACAAGACACAGAACACTAATCACAGGTTAAAAGCAGATCTGAAGAGGTGTGTTTTGAGAAGGCCTTTGAAGTTCGGAAGGTCTTGCCACGTGATTTACAACAGGAGCAAAGTTGGTGGGTCCGTACAGCTGGACCGTCTTAAGGCTTTGATGGTAAGCGTCCAGAATGCCCTCCATGCCATTGCAGTAGGGGTTCTCGATGTTTCCATTTAGAGGAAGCTCATACTGTCTTGAAGGGGTGTAACGGTACACAAAAATTTCGGTTCGGTACGTACCTCGGTTCAGAGGCCATGGTTCGGTTCATTTTCGGTACAGTAAGAAAACAACAAAATATACATTTTTTGGTTATTTATTTACCAAATTTGCTAAATCTTCCACCAAAAATATTTTTCATAGTGGAATATTTGATGTGAAGTAATCAGAAACTTGGAAAGGTCAATAATTCAGAATTACATTGATTTTGATTCAATATTATGTTTTGAGCAATGACAGTTTGAAATAAAATTAAAAAAAAAACAGCTTTGTTTTATTAGCCAACGTTGCAACTTTTTCTAAAATACATTTAGCCTTTAAGCTTTTTTATTTCACTTTTGTTTATGTTTTTGTTTATTTTAATAGTATTTTTAGAATTCCTTTAAAACATTAGCTGTGGGCCGCAAATGGCCTCCAGGGCACACTTTTGACACCGCTGCTATAGATGATAAAAAATAAAATCGTATAAATCTATGGATTTATGCGTTTATCATAACTCTCTTGCTCTCTCTGTCTCTGGCCCTCCCTCACGAATGTTGCTGCGCACAATTAGTTTTGTTTTTAACCCCTTCTTAACCCTGAAAGTACATTGAAAATACACGTAACCCTAAGTTAAAATGACATTTGAGGCATTTAAGAAATTCCACCCGGACAGCCCCGCAAAAGAGGACATGTCCGGTGAAAAGTGGAGGTATGGTCAGTCTATCGTAGCTCGGTCGCTACTAGCATGCCGTGTGTTTTTTTTTTTTTTTGATTGATTGAAACTTGTATTAGTAGATTGCACAGTACACTACATATTCCGTACAATTGACCACTAAATGGTAAGACCCCAATAAGTTTTTCAACTTGTTTAAGTCGGGGTCCACGTAAATTAATTCATGGTGCCTCTGTGTGCATTGTTTACACAACGTGCGGTGCGCTACTTAATATGTCCGTGTGAAACTCGTTCGGTACGCCTCCGAACCGAACCGAAACCCCCGTACCGAAACGGTTCAATACAAATACACGTACCGTTACACCCCTACTGTCTTGTAACACACCAGAAATTGTGTCACGTGTGAATATTTAGTGTGAGTACCATTTGTATCCTACAGTAGCACTGCCTTAATACTCTTGGGCATGGAAATTACCAGAGCTATGCAGGTTTTTACTGGAATCCTCCTCCACTCCTCTTCTGAAGACATTGTAGATGTGCTCCTCATCCTTTCTCCCTTCCGTTTGAGGATGTCCCACCGGCCCTCAATTAGGTTCAAGTCTGCAGGAGGCACACTTGGCCGCCTCATCACCCTCTCTTTCTCAGCACTTGTCATTTTAGAGGTCGGTTGGGCTCCTTATGTCGAAAATCTGCATTGTGGCCCAGTTTTTGCTTCACAGTTTCACAGTACAAGTTGGAATTTATGTGTCCCCTCAATAAACTTCAGCTTATACCAGCATTTCCACACTATGGCCACCAATTATTTTGGATTTTACTTGCCCGGACAATAATGGCTGCGTGTTGACTCATTTTGTAAATATAAACTGCTATTCAGGTTGTACACTGTCTACGATAAAGTATATCCATGTTATTTCTAGGGATGGATCAATCGATCGGCCACTCAATTGACACATTTGGCTGGTTTTGGTGAAAAAGTATGTGTTCGCCATTGCTGATAAATGCATTTTAAACTCCAATCCTCTTTGGTTGACACTGTATTTATTATTAGTACCACAGCTGACAAGTGACTAACATTTAATTGTAGCACACAATATGTTTTAGGGCCGATATTAATTATTAGTAGTCAAGGATAACCGATATCTGGAGCTGATATTAATTTGCAGTAAAAGTTTTTAAACAGTAATAGAATATGTCAGTAAATAGCTGGACCTTTATCACCCCCTTGGAGGTGAGGGGAGCAGTGAGCAGCAGAGGTGGTCATGCCCAGGAATCATTTTGGTGATTAAACCCCGAATTCCAACCTTTGATGCTGAGTGTCAAGCATGGAGGTAATGAGTCCCATTTTTAGAGTCTTTGGTATGACTTGGTTCGAACCATGGATCAAATGCGGAGGATAATTAATTTCAACTCACCTGGTGTGTGTGCGACAATCATTGGTACTTTAACTTTTTAACTTTAAGATGTTTTTTTGTTTCAATAATTTTTAAGGAAACGTCGGACAAGTACCGACATAGGGCCTGATCTACAAACCCCGTTTCCATATGAGTTGGGAGATTGTGTTTGATGTAAATATAAACGAAATACAATGATTTGCAAATCCTTTTCAACCCATATTCAGTTGAATACGCTACAAAGACAAGATATTTGTTGTTCAAACTCATAAACGTAATTTTTTTTTTTTTTTTGCAAATAAAAATTAACTTGTAATTTAATGGCTGCAACACGTGCCAAAGTAGTTGGGAAAGGGCATGTTCACCACTGTGTTACATCACCTTTTCTTTCAACAACACTCAAACGTTTGGGAACTGAGGAAACTAATTGTTGAAGCTTTGAAAGTGGAATTCTTTCCCATTGTTGTTTTATGTAGAGCTTCAGTCGTTCAACAGTCTGGTGTCCCCGCTGTCGTATTTTACTCTTCATAATGCACCACACATTTTCAATGGGAGACAGGTCTGGACTGCAGGCGGGCCAGGAACGTACCCGCACTCTTTTTTTTATGACTCCACGCTGTTGTAACATGTGCTGAATGTGGCTTGGCAGTGTTTTGCTGAAATAAGCAGGGGCGTCCATAAAAAAGACGGCGCTTAGATAGCAGCATATGTTGTTCTAAAACCTGTATGTACCTTTCAAAATTAATGGTGCCTTCACAGGTGTGTAAGTTACCCATGCCTTGGGCAATAATGCACCCCCATACCATCACAGATGCTGGCTTTTGAACTTTGCGTCGATAACAGTCTGGATGGTTCGCTTTCCCTTTGGTCCGGATGACACGATGTCGAATATTTCCAAAAACAATTTGAAATTTGGACTCATCAGACCACAGAACACATTTCCACTTTGCATCAGTCCATCTTAGATTATCTCGGGCCCAGAAGCCGGCGGCGTTTCTGGATGTTGTTAAGTGGCTTTCGCTTTGCATAGTAGAGCTTTAACTTGCACTTACAGATGTAGCGTCGAACTGTATTTAGTGACAGTGGTTTTCTGAAGTGTTCCTGAGCCCATGTGGTGATATCCTTTAGAGATTGATGTCTGTTTTGATACGGTGATGTCTGAGGGATCGAAGGTCACGGTCATTCAATGTTGTTTTCGGGCCATGCCGCTTACGTGGAGTGATTTCTCCAGATTCTCTAAACCTTTTGATGATATTATGGACCTTAGGTGTTGAAATCCCTAAATTTCTATCAATTGCACTCTGAGAAAAGTTGTTCTTAAACTGTTTGACTACTTGCTCACACAGTTGTGGACAAAGCGGTGTACCTCGCCCCATCCTTTCTTGTGAAAGACTGAGCCTTTTTTGGGAAGTTGTTTTTATAGCCAATCATGGCACCCACCTGTTCCCAATTAGCCTGCACTCCTGTGGAATGTTCCAAATAACTGTTTAATGAGCATTCCTCAACTTTATCAGTATTTATTGCCACCTTTCCCAACTTCTTTGTCACGTGTTTCTGGCATCAAATTCTAAAGTTGATGATTATTTGCAAAAAAAAAATGTGTATCAGTTTGAACATCAAATATGTTGTCTTTGTAGCATATTCAACTGAATATGGGTTGAAAATGATTTGCAAATCATTGTAGTCCGTTTATATTTACATCTAACACAATTTCCCAACTCATGGAAACAGGGTTTGTACTAAGATCCAAATACCACAGAGTAAACGGCGTGTACGAGCTATAAAATAGTGTGTAATATTTTTTGGAATGTTGCCTGCAAACTACTAACACTGTGTCCGCAATTGTGCTGTTTTTGAGAGCGCCTTATTTGAATGAGGATTTGGCGTGTACTAAACTGGGCATCACCACAGAGCGGTTTGTTATTGTTTTCAAACATGCAGAAGACATATAGTACTTTTTATGGGCATTTTAAAAGCGTGCAGTGCAGGAATGAAATAACTTTTCATTCTTTTCTTTTTTTAGCACTGGAGGTGCACTCATTAGATCAGACCTTGGCAAATTGAGGCCCGGGGGCCACATGCGGCCCGTTAAGCTTTTCAATCTGGCTTGCCAGACATTCCCAAATAATTGTTTTAGACGTTTAAGATGTAAAGTGTAGCTGCCATTATGATGTGCACTCATGTTTTCTAATGACCGTAATTCTCAACTATACTAGGTCTTTCAATGGTTGGAATCTGCACTTTTGGATGCTATACCAGTTACTATGGTAATCTAATTAGTTACTACAGTAATCTAATTAGTATATATGGTCATCTAATTAGTTAGCATGGTAATCTACGTCACAGCAGCTCAGACGAGGCACCAAGCAGTGTGGGCGGAAAGCATTTCCACAAACAACGGAAGGAGATTTTCTCAACAAAGTTCTTAAGCTTAGGATAGGTCTTTATTGTCATTGCATTAGTACAACGAAACTTTGTTTTCAGCACAAACCTGTTCAAGATTAGAAAAACAAACAGTGTATAGGGTTACAGAACAAGAACGCTGATGGGTCGCCATAAGGCGCACCGTAAAAGATGGGGAAAAGGTAAACGCTGGGGAAGGATGAGTAAAAAAAATACCATCTAGACTGGGCTCTAAGGGGGCCCAGTCTGGAGTGGGAAAAAGCCTCCATAGCAAAGCACATATCAATCAATCAATCAATCAATGTTTACTTATATAGCCCTAAATCACTAGTGTCTCAAAGGGCTGCACAAACCACTACGACATCCTCGGTAGGCCCACATAAGGGCAAGGAAAACTCACACCCAGTGGGACATCGGTGACAATAATGACCCAGTGGGACGTCGGTGACAATGATGACTATGAGAACCTTAGAGAGGAGGAAAGCAATGGATGTCGAGCGGGTCTAACATGATACTGTGAAAGTTCAATCCCCAATGGATCCAACACAGTCGCGAGAGTCCAGTCCAAAGCGGATCCACCTAGCGGCAGCATGTAGATGCTGAAGAGTGCAGGGCCAAGGACCGAACCCTGGGGAACTCCACACGTTACCTTAACGTAGTCCGAGGTCACACTGTTATGGGAGACGCACTGCATCCTATCAGTAAGATAAGAGTTAAACCAAGACAGGGCTAAGTCTGACATACCAATTCGTGTTTTGATACGTTCTAATAAAATATTATGATCGACGGTATCGAAAGCAGCGCTAAGATCGAGGAGCAGCAACATAGATGACTCATCAGAATCCATCGTTAGCAATAGATCATTAGTCATTTTTGCGAGGGCTGTCTCCGTGGAGTGATTTGCCCTGAAACCGGATTGAAAGGTTTCACATAGATTGTTAGACGCTAAGTGTTCATTTAACTGCTCCGCAACAATTTTTTCAAGGATTTTTGAAATAAAGGGAAGGTGAGACACCGGTCGGTAGTTTACCATGAGGTCAGGATCGAGGTTAGGTCATAGAACCCCGTTGTAGCTGGTACGCATTGTCTTTAATCTCCTTTCTAATGACTTCAATTTTCTTACTAAAGAATTGCATAAAGTCATCAGCTGAGTGGGTTGAGCTACTGGAAGGGGTCCCTTGTTGGGTTAGCGATGCTACCGTACTAAACAAAAATTTAGGATCGTTTTTATTATATACATATTACAACATACATCTCGAGATATCTAGCAACAGAAGGAAGGGAGTTTGGGGTCATTATGGTAGGCCGCAGCTCTCAGGCGCTGACCATCCATTCATCACCCCTATGGGATTTGCGTCAAGGGTGTTGGGTTGGGGAGATGGGGTGTGTAAGTGTGGCGTATATTTTTGTGGATGTTTGTGTGTAAGCCCGTAGTGTGTCTCTGTTCCGCGTCCTTGATGTATTGTGCAGTCGCTAGTCCAAATTCAACAAAAACAGGTGTGTGTCCATGAGAGACAAAAAGGGCGTTTGTTGTGTCTTCACTACACCGTCCTTCGGGAGAGTCTCGAAGCCAGGGAAACAATCCAAGTTAGAATGTTTTGTATGCGGGTGAAAATAAAATTTGCATTTCACTCTAAATTGTCTATGACTGGTCCTCAAAACTGCGGGGTAGACAGTCCGATGTGATCCACAGTTCTTTCCGCATCCTCCAATCATTTGTGGCAGCTTTGGGGTACTTTGAAGACTGCCAGCAACTTTCAATTTGTCGACAAATTGCAGATGTCCTGTTGTCATAATTCCGAATAGTTGGATATCTTCGAGAAAAGCTTAGTGATGTATCAGATATATCAGATTGTAGGTGGGTTTATTTTGTACCCTTCGCGTTCATATTTCACTGTTTGTTGCATTTTTGTTGCGTTTCACTTGATTGTAAAATATGTCGATCGAAACGGGGTGTGACATTCATAATTTGTCAATATTCAGTGTTTTATCGTTCATAGAAAAATGTAAATTTCCATTGTTTTTTAAGGCGGTCTGTCATAACGTTTTTAGCACTCAATCAGACATCGTGAGGTTTTTTATTTGTGTTCCTAAAAATAAATAACCAGCCCCCGGACACATTTTTCTCTCTAAATGTGGCCCCCGAGTCAATATAATTGCCTAGAGGTAGGCTGCACTGACTTACTCCGCCCAAAATGCAAAAAAAAAAAAAAAAATGCGTAATTCAGTGTTTTCCATATAAGAAATATTTTATTGTGTTGTGTTGTGTTTATATGTATTGTTTTGTTATCGGCCGATCTCACTCACTGTTGATCGGTATCCGAAATAAGCATTGAATTAACATAAAACCCTGATAAAAATTTCCCTTTTTTATTTCTGCAGCATTGTCCTTTGAAAAGTTATTATACAATAAAAATGCCTGTTGGAAAGTGGTAGTGCTCACCGAATCTGCAAATGCACAACGGTGCATTTGCGAGTGGATATACTTTTATTAAAATGAACACACATGCACAAACGCACGCACGCACGCATACGAATGGGCTTACACTCATGAATAGAATAAAAAAGAGGGCCGTGCAAGTGGTGTGAGGGAAAGTTACTATGAGAGGAGAGGAGGATGTAAAAGATAAAAAGCTGTCTGGTGAATTATTAATGCTCAAGCATTGTGTCCACCGCCTCATAAAGACACACACACACACACACACACACACACACACACACACACACACACAGCTGCGCACCCCAGTTGTTTGTGCAGACAGGAAATAGCATACTTGTCGCTCTGTCTGGATTTCGGGCATGTGTAACTGCTCTGTCGTGTCCGGACCAAAAAGTGGGCAGGACGTGTGTGTGTGTGTGTGTGTGTGTGTGTGTGTGTGTGTCGTGCGTGTGTTTGCGTGTTGGCTGAATGGTGAGTGTTGTGTGTATCTATTGGGTGCACATGAGGCAACATTCACACACTGCCTGCCAGCGAACACCGCAACAACGTAGCAAACCCAGCTTACATTTATGCAATATTCAGCATTAAGTTTGCTGTAATAATATGGGCGATTCGGCGCCATCCGTTCGTGATTAGATGAAAAACATGACTTATTTATTCACGCTATAACATAAAATGTGTAAAGGTTTAATTTAATATGTCTTTTATTGGTTAAAAACAGACATGTTTATCGCCCTAGTGTTTATTTATTACCCCACACTCCGTTTACGCACACAATGCATCCGTTAAAGCAGTGTTTTTCAACCACTGTGCCGCGGCACACTAATGTGCCGTGAGAGACAGTCTGGTGTGTCATGGGAGATTATGCAGTTTCACCTATTTGGGTTAAAAATATTTTTTGCAAACCAGATATTAGAATCTGCGAATAAGGTGCCGTTGTTGAGTGTCGGTGCTGTCTAGAGCTCGGCAGAGTAACCATTTGCGGAGGTCTTGCACTCCTGGGTTCTTCGGACCACCCAATGACAGGCTTGACGGTTTTGTGATTTTGTTTATTTTGCAATAAACTCATCGCTAGGCTTTCCAGCAATCGCCTCATGTGACAGTTTTGTTCTTCTGGTTGCTTTTCAGCCATCCGCTCTGGTCTCGCTCTCGCTCGTGCTTGTGCTCGGGTTCTTTCTCCACCCTCTACCACTTCAACAACCTTCTTGCCGGCTGTTGCCCTTTCACAGAGTGACAGGTGATCAGACAAACGCGCCCAGGTGGGCCATCTACGCACCTGTCGCCGATCTCTGTCGCCTCGCTGCAGGTTCGCAGGCCACTCCCCCTCACAACATGTTATACTATATCAGTAGGTGGAAGCCAGTAGCTAATTGCTTTGAAGATGTCGGGAACACGTTGTGTGAGACAACAATGTTTTGTCGTGATGACAATATGCAGGCGACAGCGGGAGGCAGGGTGCAGGTAAAAAGGTATCCAATGCTTAAGCCAAAAATAAACAAAAGGTGAGTGCCCCTAAGAAAAGGCATTGAAGCTTAGGGATGGTTATGTAGAACAAAACTAAACTGAACTGGCTACAAAGTAAAGAAAAACAGAATGCTGGACGACAGCAAAAACCTACAGCATGCGGAGCAGAGACGGCGTCCACAAAGTACGTACATGACATGACAACAATGTCCACACAAAAAAAGATAGCGACAACTGATTGGTAAAACAAAGCAAGTGCAGGTAGGGGTGTAACGGTACGTGTATTTGTATTGAACCGTTTCGGTACGGGGGTTTCGGTTCGGTTCGGAGGTGTACCGAACGAGTAGACATGCTAGCAGGCTAGGACAACATGTTAAAGCCAGAGCTGGAAGACCCTCCTGCCTCGTTAAGATCTCCCGTTTGGGAACACTTTGGCTGCGCGATACAAGAATGGAGGACGGAGGTTTGCCAAGATTGTTCAGCAGCGGCTTCTGACAACACGTCAAACATGTGTTGCACCTTTACTGCTTCCTGCTCCCGTAGTGTCTCCCTTGCGCGCACAACCCTTCACTCTACCCGGCAGTGGGTCTCCACAGCTCCGGACTCCAGCATAAATGAAGAGTCCAGTGATTAGTTGCAAATCTTGGCTTTATTGAGGTCTTGCACACAGCCAATCCAACAAAACACTAGCCACTCCTGCGCTCTATCGCTCCCTCACCTCGCTCGCCCGCACACTCACTGACGTCACATGCTGTCACATATTAAAGGGCCCCACACACACATACGCTACTCTCATAACACAGTGGTTCTCAACCTTTTTTTCAGTGATGTACCCCCTGTGAACATTTTTTTAATTCAAGTACCCCCTAATCAGAGCAAAGCATTTTTGGTTGAAAAAAACGGATAAAGAAGTAAAATACAGCACTATGTCATCAGTTTCTGATTTATTAAATTGTATAACAGTGCAAAATATTGCACATTTGTAGTGGTCTTTCTTGAACTATTTGGAAAGAAAGATATATAAAAATAACTAAAAACTTGTTGAAAAATAAACAAGTGATTCAATTATGAATACAGATTTCTACACATAGAAGTGAAGTGAATTATATTTATATAGCGCTTTTCTCTAGTGACTCAAAGCACTTTACATAGTGAAACCCCAATATCTAAGTTACATTTTTTTTTTTTTAAACCAGTGTGGATGGCACTGGGAGCAGGTGGGTAATAAAGTGTCTTGCCCATGGACACAACGGCAGTGACTAGGATGGCGAAGGCGAGGATCAAACCAGGAACCCTCAAGTTGCTGGCACGGCCACTCTACCAACCGAGCTATATCTATGTAGGGTCATTGTCTTGTTGGAAGGTGAACCTTTGGCCCAATCTGAGGTCCCGAGCACTCTGGAAGAAGTTTTCTTTTTAGGATATGTTTGTACTTGACTGCATTCATCTTTTTTTCAATTGCAACCAGTCATCCTCTCCCTGCCACTGAACCCCCCTCCACCTCCCCCATAGTATGATATTGCCACCACTATGTTTCACCGTTGGGATTGATTGAAGTAATCATCAACTTAAAGTGCCCTCTTTGGGGATTGTAATAGAGATCCATCTGGATTCATGAACTTCATTCTAAACATTTCTTCACAAAAAAAGAAATCTTTATCATCAATATTTATGGAACATGTCTACAAAAAACGGCGGGCGGTGTTGATGAACGTGGACTCCGACTTAAACAAGTTGAAAAACTTATTGGGGTGTTAGTAGGGGTGTAACGGTACACAAAAATTTCCGTTCGGTACGTACCTCGGTTTAGAGGTCACGGTTCGGTTCATTTTCAGTACAGTAAGAAAACAACAAAATATAAATTTTATGGTTATTTATTTACCAAATTTGTAAACAATGGCTTTGTCCTTTTAACATTGGGAACAGTATAATAATTCTACCCACGTTAATCCACATTAAACTGCCTCAAGTTGTTGCTTTGATAAAATAAAATGAAAAAACCTTTCTTCTACATATAAAAAGTGCAACATTAAACAGTTTCCATTGAAACTGTTTCAAGTCAACTCATCATGCTTAATTTATTACAGCATTTGGGAAGCCTGTAGTTGACTTTTATTATGTAAATGTTGTATTTTTATCAACATGTGATAGCAGGGACCCTGCTATTCAAAACTAGGCTGCTACATTACTAATGATTCATGTAACTATGGCTGAAAAAATAGTACAATTGCAATAGAAGAGACTATTCATCCCTAAACACAACGGAGTTCAATGAAAAAACAGACAGACAGGGTTTTGCTGCCCCTAAAACACGCACACACACACACACGCGCGCACACACAGCAAAATTAGCTAACGTTACGCTAAAAGCTAATTAGCCCTCACCTCAAGCCTATACTGTGAGCTAGCTGAGCTGCAGTTGAAGTTTCTAGAAGGTCAACGGGCTCATAGAGATGTTAGTAATAGTTGTGACTGGGAAGTGTTTTTTATAATTTGGGTAGAGTCCGCTCCTCCCCTGCTAAACGAATATCTCTGCTCGACGCTAAAGCATTGACTACATCGTTCTGAAGTCTGAATACGCACTGCTGATTGGCTGTTACATCACTCTGAATGCGCACTGCTGATTGGCTTTGTATGTAAAAAATCAGATGGTTGTGTGGGCGGGACAATGCTTGCTGCTGAGACAGAGCCACAGAGGCAGAAAGCAGAGCAGCTTGTAAAGACTTCTGCTTCTAAACTCGTTCGGTACGCCCGCATGCCGAACCGAAACCCCCGTACCGAAACGGTTCGATACAAATACACGTACCGTTACAACCCTAGGTGTTAGCATTTAGTGGTCAATTGTATGTACTGTACTGTGCAATCTACTAATAAAAGTCTCAATGGTCAATTGTATGTACTGTACTGTGCAATCTACCAATAAAAGTCTCAATCAATCAATCAAAAAAAGCACTTTATATGTAGAAAGGTTTTGTTAAGAAACCATTCTCAGCCTTAACTTATTTAGTTTTTGTTTTATATAAGTTATATATGTATTAACCCTGGCAATGGACCCTGTGTGTATATGTATGTTATGCCATTGTTTACAAATTTGGTAAATAAATAAACAAACAAATTATATTTTGTTGTTTTCTTACTGTACCGAAAATGAACCGAACCGTGACCTCTAAACTGAGGTACGTACCGAACCGAACTTTTTGAGTACTTCTAAGGTGCAGGGAATAGCGCTGAAAGGAAGACATGAAACTGCAACATAAAAAGCCACCAAAACAGGAGTGCAAGACAAGAACTAAAACGCTACAACACAGGAAAACACCAAAATACTCAAAATAAGTCATGGTGTGATGTGACAGGATGTGACAGTACACCTACTTTGAGACAAGAGCTATAGTAATGCATGGTTTGTTATGGTTTGAATTCATATCCAACAATTGCGTCAACGACTTTTTATTGTCCACGGAGTTTCATTTTTTAATAATTTCTGCTGGTGACGTGCCTCCGGAAAATGTGGCTTGTCTCAAAAAAGGTTGCAAAACACTGCATTAAAGCAGATAGCAGTGAGCACGGTTGGATGGCAGTTGTTAAAAAAAAAAAGAGAATAATTCAAGTGTTAAGCCGTGTTGAGAAGCACACCTCCAGAGAATGTGTACCTGCAAGATGTTACTTTATTTCCTGCGAGAGGTGCGGTGCGCCAACACGACCTGTGCTAAATATTTCAGCCGGCAGTTTTGTAACACATGTTCTCCGTCTCCCTGTCTTTCCGCAGCAGGTGCCGCCGTGGCCCAGAGAGTGGTGACGGTGCAAAGCGGGCCGCTCGTCCGGACCGAGGGCTCCCACGTGACCATCTGGTGCAACGTGACGGGCTACAAAGACGGTGTGGAGCAGGACTTCGAGTGGTCCATGTACCTGGCGTCCGCCGCGGACCGGGAGATCCGCATCGTGAGCACGGCCCAGCCCAACTACGCCTACGCCGTCTACGCCCAGAGGGTGAACAGCAAAGATATCTACGTGGAGAGGCTGAGTCGCGACTCGGCCTTGCTGCACATCACCAAGGTGCAGGCCAAGGACCAGGGCCTGTTTGAGTGTTACACGCCCAACACGGACGGCCGCTACCTGGGCTCCTACAGTGCACGCACCAACCTCACCGGTGAGTCTCAAAGACTACAAATGCTGCTCTGTTACCACAAATGCTCACATATTTCCAACTAAAAAGTGTTCTTAATGTAAAGCTGTTTTTAATCAGGGTTTTCCAAAACCGATCATCCATGTGTGAGATCGGATACCAAAACCGATACCAGTCACACGTATTAACTGTACATTTTTCAATGAATTTGTGTGAGGGCTATACAGCTTAACAATATCAATCAATCAATGTTTATTTATATAGCCCTTAATCACAAATGTCTCAAAGGACTGCACAAACCACTACAACTACGACATCGTCGCACATAAGGGCAAGGAAAACTCACACCCAGTGGGACGCCAGTGACAATGATGACTATGAGAAACCTTGGAGAGGACCTCAAATGTGGGCAACCCACCCTCTTCTAGGGGGACCGAAAGCAATGGATGTTGAGCGGGTCTAACATGATACTGTGAAAGTTCAATCCATAGTGGCTCCAACACAGCCGCGAGAGTTCAGTTCAAAGCGGATCCAAGACAGCAGCGAGAGTCCCGTCCACAGGAAACCATCCCAAGTGGAGGCGGATCAGCATCGTAGAGATGTCCCCAACAGATACACAGGCGAGCGGTCCATCCTTGGTCTCGACTCTGGACAGCCAGTACTTCATCCATGGTCATCGGACCGAACCCCCTCCACAAGGGAGGGGGGGGCAGAGGAGAAAAAGAAAAGCGGCAGATCAACTGGTCTAAAAAGGAGGTCTATTTAAAGGCTAGAGTATACAAATGAGTTTTAAGGTGAGACTTAAATGCTTCTACTGAGGTAGCATCTCGAACTGTTACCGGGAGGGCATTCCAGAGTACTGGAGCCCGAACGGAAAACGCTCTATAGCCCGCAGCCTTTTTTTGGGCTCTAGGAATCACTAATAAGCCGGAGTCTTTTGAACGCAGATTTCTTGCCGGCGGGACATATGGTAAAATACAATCGGCAAGATAGGCTGGAGCTAGACCGTGTAGTATTTTATACGTAAGTAGTAAAACCTTAAAGTCACATCTTAAGTGCACGGGAAGCCAGTGCAGGTGAGCCAGTACAGGCGTAATATGATCAAACTTTCTTGTTCTTGTCAAAAGTCTAGCAGCCGCATTTTGTACCAACTGTAATCGTTAAACTCAGTCGATCAGTCAGTTTCAGTTTATTTTGAACATGCAGACAATACATTGTTATACATCCCGTATTTCTAGTTGTTTTATTACAGAATGTCCAAAAAAGAGTAGAAGGAAGCAGAGGTTATTTAATCCTACCCCTAACACGTGTTTGTTCTCTATTTGTTACAGAACATTGAGTGAATAAACGAGTAAATAAATTAATATACAATAAGTTAAAGTGCCAATGATTGTCACACATACACTAGTTGTGGCAAAATTATCCTCTGGATTTGACCCATCACCCTTGATCACTCCCTGGGAGGTGAGGAGAGCAGTGAGCAGTAGCGGTGGCCGCGCCTAAGAATCATTTTGGTCATTTAACCCCCAATTCCAACCCTTGATGCTGAGTGCCAAGCAGGGAGGTAATGGGTCCCATTTTTTATATGTACCGTATTTTTCGGACTATAAGTCGCAGTTTTTTCATAGTTTGGCCAGGGGTGCGACTTATAATCAGGAGCGAGTTATGTGTGAATTTATTAACACATTACCGTAAAATATCAGATAATATTATTTAGCTCATTCACGTAAGAGACTAAACTTATAAGACTTCATGGGATTTATCGATTAAGAGTGACAGATTGTTTGGTAAACGAATAGCATGTTCTATATGCTATAGTTATTTGAATGGCTCCATCCATCCATTTTCTACGGCATATTCCCTTTGGAGTCGCGGGGGGGCGCTGGTGCCTATCTCAGCTACAATCAGGCGGAAGGCGGGGTATACCCTGGATAAGTCGCCACCTCATCGCAGGGCATATTTGAATGACTCTTACCATAATATGTTACGTTTACATACCAGGCACTTTCTCAGTTAGTTATTTATGCCTCATATAAGGTACACTTATTCAGCCTGTTGTTCACTATTCTTTATTTATTTTAAATTGCCTTTCAAATGTCTATTCTTGGTGTTGGGTTTTATCAAATACATTTCCTCCAAAAATGCGAGTTATATATGTTTCCTTCTGCATTATGCATTTTCGACAGGTGCGACTTATACTCTGGAGCGACTTATACTCCGAAAAATACGGTAGATGCTTCAGAGGGGCTGAGGAAATGTCAAATTTGAACAGGATTGAGTGGAAAAATATGTTGTCTTTACTGGGGTACTTGGCAAGTGATGGTCTATGAGTCACCGACAATTTGTCCAAAAATAATCACACTTTGAATATATTTGTATTACATGTATGTATGTTGGGCTTCACGGTGGCAGAGGGGTTAGTGCGTCTGCCTCACAATACGAAGTTCCTGCAGTCCTGGGTTCAAATCTAGGCTCAGGTTCTTTCTGTGTGGAGTTTGCATGTTCTCCCCGTGAATGCGTGGGTTCCCTCCGGGTACTCCGGCTTCCTCCCACTTCCAAAGACATGCACCTGGGGATAGGTTGATTGGCAACACTAAATTGGCCCTAGTGTGTGAATGTGAGTGTGAATGTTGTCTGTCTCTCTGTGTTGGCCCTGCGATGAGGTGGCGACTTGTCCAGGGTGTACCCCGCCTTCCGCCCGATTGTAGCTGAGATAGGCGCCAGCGCCCCCCGCGACCCCGAAAGGGAATAAGCGGTAGAAAATGGATGGATGGATGGATACATGTATGTTAGGATGTTTCTTCCAAATTATAACTAGCTCAACTCATAGGGGTCGCCACAATTGTCACTTACAGTATTTTTGTCTCCAATCTCCACTTTTGTCGGTGTCCATGCTCTCATCTTGAACAAAATGTAAAGTAAAAGGAGGACTATCTGGTTGTAGTCCGCCATTGGTTTATATCTTGGTGATTTTCATTGCATTAGCAGCGCTGATGATTTAATCCTGTTTGTGCCACGAGCACCCATGTGTCCAAAACATTTGGCTGCCATTCCTAAACAAATGTCAGATTAGGAGTGTTGCTGCAAGTATGACTGGAATGCCATCAGCTGTTCCAAACTTTGTTCAACTAGTTTTCTTTCTTGTGCCCTGCATGGGTCTCACCTGTTCGCTAGCTTACAACACACATCTGACCACATTGTGTCTGTCCAACAGGCCCACACAGCTGTCATACTTGGAAACTCCCCACCGAATCCTGGCGTAATTATGAATGCAGACCTCTGCTGGCCTTTGTATCTGGGTTAAAGTGCAAATTATCCAGCCAAAAGTTCCTAATTCACTTACATAGCATTTCCTGTGCACAGTATTGACTGTGTTTGGTTTTATTTGATGTCAAAATAGTATAATTTGCCCAAAAATATTGTATTCTCATTAGTCGGAATAAGTCATGCTAAGAAACAACAACAATGAGTAAAATGAGGCCTCTCGTATTAATTTCTTGAAACATTTTGTTCCAGAAGAAACGGGAGGTTCTGCAGAAAACTAGAAACAAGGGTTGTACGGTATACCGGTATTAGTATAGTACCGCGATACTTATGAATCATATTCGGTACTATACCACCTCTGAAAAGTACCAGTCTGTGATCTCCAAATTTGTGGTATCATCCAAAACTAGAGATGTCCGATAATAGCTTTTTTTTTTTGCCGAAATCCGATATTCCGATGTTGTCCAACTCTTAATTACTGATTCCGATATCAACCGATATATACAGTCGTGGAATGAACACATTATTTTGCATCATTTTGTTGTGATGTCCCGCTGGATGCATCAAACAATGTAACAAGATTTTCCAAAATAAATCAACTCAAATTATGGAAAAAAATGCCAACGTGACACTGACATATTTATTGTGGAAGTCACAAATATGCCTCAAAACAGCAGCTTGGAATTTGGGACATGCTCTACCTGAGAGAGCATGAGGAGGTGCGCGCTGGGTTTTGTAGGGGGTAGCTGGGGGTGTATATTGTAGCGTCCTGGAAGAGTTAGTGCTGCAAGGGATTCTGGGTACTTGTTCTATTGTGTTTATGTTGTGTTACGGTGCGTATGTTCTCCCGAAATGTGTTTGTTGTTCTTGTTTAGTTGTGGGTTCACAGTGTGGCGCATATTTGTAACAGTGTTAAAGTTGTTTATAAGGCCACCCTCAGTGTGACCTGTATGGCTGTTGACCAAGTATGCTTTGCATTCACTTGTGTGTGTGAAAAGCCATAGATATTATGTGATTGGGCCGGCACGCAAAGTCAGTGCCTTTAAGGTTTATTGGCGCTGTGTACTTCTCCCTACGTCCGTGTACCACATCGTACAGCGGCGTTTTAAAAAGTAATACACTTTACTTTTTGAAACCGATACCGATAATTTCCGATATTACATTTTAAAGCATTTATCGGCCGATAATATCAGCAGTCCGATATTATCGGACATCTCTATCCAAAACTAATGTAAAGTATCAAACAGAAGAGTAAGTGATTATTACATTTTAACAGAAGTGTAGATAGAACATGTTAAAAGATAAAGTGAGCAGATATCAACAGTAAATGAACAGGTCGATTAATAATTCATTTTTTACCACTTGTCCTTAATAATTTTGACAAAATAATAGAATGGAAAATAACACAATATGTTACTGCATATGTCAGCAGACTAAATTAAGAGCCTTTGTTTGCTTACTTACTAATTAAAGGCTAGTTTTCTTGTATGTTCACTATTTTATTTAAGGACAAACTCGCAATAAGAAATATATGTTTAATATACCTTAAGATTTGTCGTTAAAATTTAGAAAAGTACCGAAAAATATCGAAGTAATTTTGGTACCGGTACCAAAATATTGGTATCGGGACAACACTAGTAGAGACTAAATTACATTTTGGATTATAGCAAGTTGAGCTGTGTGAAAAAATTCAAGTCAACCCCATTTCTGGGGTCAAAACATATTTGTGTCTTTTAATACAGTTTGTCGTTGTTCTAACCCAGGGGTCACCAACGCGGTGCCCGCGGGAACCAGGTAGCCTGTAAGGACCAGATGAGTCGCCCGCTGGCCTGTTCTAAAAATAGCTCAAATAGTAGCACTTACCAGTGAGCTGCCTCAATTTTTAAAATTGTATTTATTTACTAGCATAGCTGGTCTCGCTTTGCTCGAAATCTCTAATTCTAAGAGAGACACAACTCAAATAGAATTGGAAAATCCAAGAAAATATCTTAAAGACTTGGTCTTCACTTGTTTAAATAAATGCATTTATTTTTTTACTTTGCTTCTTATAACTTTCATAAAGACAATTTTAGAGAAAAAATATAACCTTAAAAATTATTTTAGGGTTTTTAAACACATTTACCTTTTTACCTTTTATATTCCTTCCTCTTCTTTCCTGACAATTTAAATCATTTTACTGTAAAGTTTGGTGACCCCTTTTCTAACCGATGCAGTTTTGTTAACTGTGAATAGTGTGATAGTGCACTGTATTAATAGACGTGTGCATGAGCTTTTTGAGACTTTATCTCCTTTTTCCTTCCGTATCTGTAACCCCGTGACCTACTTTTTACATGTCAGGGCCAAGGCTTCTCTTGGTCCTTGTCATTGGTCTCTCTGAAGTTAATTTGTGACCCAAGAACAGCTGCACAACTTTTTTAAAGCTTTGTGAACAAATGAGGCCTTGACACTCCCACCGTCTGTTCTCTACTATTCCTTTTCCAGTTATCTGTCCTTGACTCTTGTAAGATGTGTTTCTCTTCTTTTGATAGTGTGGCCCTTTTTATGAAGGGAGTGCTACAAAGGCGCCACACTAAAGCTAGCATAACCTCTAAAGGCCAATTTAATTTGAATTCAATTTGAGAAAATCTTACATGTGTGGTTATATCATACATGTTTCTAATATAATTGTAACTTTATTAAAACATAATATATTTTTTTTTATAATCATTGCTCAAAAGTATCATCAAATGATTACTTAGCATTTTGCTTTTTATTTGGGTATATGCAACACATCCAAAATAATGAACATCAATGAAGGGTACATGTCATTTTAATCTTCCATGTGGTCCAGATAATACGTATTGAATATGCTTTGGTGTCAATTTTGCATATATGTTGCTCCACAGTCACTTTTATAACCCGTGTTTTGAGTCCGTCTGCATAATGTTCGTTTTTAGAGTCGTTCCCAGATAATGAAAATTAAAACATGCCCCACCTTAAAGTATCATAGCGTATTTCGCGGACTATAAGACGCACTTTAAATCCTTTTTTTTTCTCAAAATTTGACAGTGAACCTTTTAACCAATGCGCCTAATGTAAGGAACAAGTTTAGTTGAGCTTACCCACCTCGAAACTATTTTATTAGGTAAATGCTGTACTGATAAGGGTTTCTCCTTCCGTATGTACAGACGCTTGTGGAAATCACACATAAATACCTTAAGACAAGAAAATGTGCAATTGCAGCTATTTTGGATACAACACATCTCAGACGGCAATAGAACTTTCGAATGTCCCGGTCAGCTGTCCATTTGTCGAAGGAGAGACAACGAAAATGCGGGCTACTGTTGATGTGATAAAATAATTATTGACTACGAAGGAATACTACGAAAAAAGGTGAATGCTTTTGGACTGGCGAAGCCTACTGTATCAGTTATTGTCCCCCATGTATGTCGCGGAGTCAACGTCTAGGTCCAGAGTATATAAAGTCACCAAAAAGGAATGGACAATGAAGGTGAACGCAAAAGAGTGAGGAGTGTCCTGACCAGATATCTAGATCCCCAGTTTGACTGATGTAAAACCGGGGTCTCAAAATCAATTTACCTGGGGGCCACTGGATGCAGAAACTGGGTGAAGCTGGGCCGCGAGAAAAGATTGCGGTGGCAGAGGGGTTAGTGCGTCTGCCTCACAATACGAAGGTCCTGGAGTCCTGGGTTCAAATCCAGGCTCGGGATCTTTCTGTGTGGAGTTTGCATGTTCTCCCCGTGAATGCGTGGCTTCCTCCCACTTCCAAAGACATGCACCTGGGGATAGGTTGATTGGCAACACTAAATTGGCCCTAGTGTGTGAATGTGAGTGTGAATGTTGTCTGTCTATCTGTGTTGGCCCTGCGATGAGGTGGCGACTTGTCCAGGGTGTACCCCGCCTTCCGCCAGATTGTAGCTGAGATAGGCGCCAGCGCCCCCCGCGACCCCGAAAGGGAATAAGCGGTAGAAAATGGATGGATGGATGGATGCACTTTTTAATGAATTCACCTTCTTTGAATGGCTTTCCCGCCCTAGCAACATACTTGCCAACTCTCGCGATCTTTCCGGGAAACACCCGAATATCAGTGCCCCTCCCGACAATCTCCCGGAGTAATCATTCTACCAGTCTTCACCCGGACAACAATATTAAAGGGGAACATTATCACAATTTCAAAAGGGTTAAAAACAATAAAAAATCAGTTCCCAGTGGCTTGTCTTATTTTTCAAATTTTTTTTCAAAATTTGACACCTCCCGGAATATCCCTAAAAAAGCTTTAAAGTTCTTGATTTTCGCTATTTGCGATGCGACTGTCCATTTCCCTGTGACGTCATACAGTGCTGCCAATACAAACAACATGGCGGTTACCACAGCAAGATATAGCGACATTAGCTCGGATTCAGACTCAGATTTCAGCTGCTTAAGCGATTCAACAGATTACGAATGTATTGAAACAGATGGTCGGAGTATGGAGGCAGATAGCGAAAACTAAATTGAAGAAGAAACTGAAGCTATTGAGCGAATAGCTATTGACGCTATTCGGCCATAGCATGGGTGTACCTAATGAAGTGGCCCATAGCATGGCTGCCTTATTAGCATCGCCGGTAAAATATGCGGACCAAACGATCAGGACTTTCGCATCTTGTTACACTGGAGCAACTTAAATATGTCGGTTGGTAAGTGTTTGTTTCGCATTAAATGTGGGTATCTAGTTTCAAATGTACATACAGCTAGCGTAAATAGCATGTTAGCAACGATTAGCGTAGCATGTTAGCATCGATTAGCTGGCAGTCATCCCATGACCAAATATGTCTGATTAGCACATAAGTCAACAACATCAACAAAACTCACCTTTGTGATTTCGTTGACTTAGTCGTTGCAAATGCATCTGCAGGTTATCCATACATCTCTGTGCCATGTCTGTCTTAGCATTGCCGGTAAAACGTGCAAACACTCTGGCACATTCAATGGGGGTCTGGCGGCAGATTTCTTGCCGGTGTTGCAACTTGAATCCCTCCCTGTTAGTGTTGTTACACCCTCCGACAACACACCGACGAGGCATGATGTCTCCAAGGTTCCAAAAAATAGTCGAAAAAACGGAAAATAACAGAGCTGAGACTCAGTGTTTGTAATGTGTTGAAAATGAAAATGGCGGGTGTATTACCTTGGTGACGTCACATTCTGACGTCATCGCCACAAGACCGATAAACAGAAAGGCGTTTAATTCGCCAAAATTCACCCATTCAGAGTTCGGAAATCGGTTAAAAAAATACATGGTCTTTTTTCTGCAACATCAAGGTATGACGCTTGCATAGGTTTGGTGATAATGTCCCCCTACAACCTGCCGTCACGTCCACTTTTCCACCATACAAACAATGTGTTGGCCCAGTCACATATTGTATGAGGCTTCTGCAGACCCACGGAAGTGACTGCAAGACAAACTTGATCAACAGCCATACAGGTCACACTGAGGGTGGCCATATAAACAACTTTATCACTATTACAAATATTCGCTACACTGTGAACCCACACCAAACAAGATTGACAAACACATTCTGGGAGAATATCCGCACTGTAACAAGACATTAACACAACAGAACAAATACCCAGAATCCAATGCAGCCCTATCTCTTACGGGCTACAATAGGGGGCGGGGTGGTGTATATTGTAGCCCGGAAGAGTTAGGCCTGCATGGGATTCTGGGTATTTGTTCTGTTGTGTTTATGTTGTGTTACGGTGCGGATGTTCTCCCAAAATGTGTTTGTCATTCTTGTTTGGTGTGGGTTGACAGTGTGGCACATATTTGTAACAGTGTTAAAGTTGTTTATACGGTCTAATCAGTGTGACCTGAATGGCTGTTGATCAAGTATGTCTTGGAGTCGCTTACTGTGTCTACAGAACCCAAATACAACATGTGGCTGGGCTGGCACACTGTTTGTACATGTTGTAGAGCACGCTAAAGGAAGTGCCTCCAGTTTGCCCACTTATTTTTGTGGTTAGGCTGGAATTCGGGAGAATGATTACCCCTGGAGGGGCACTGAAAGTTGTGAGTCTCCAGGAAAAATCGAGGGTATACAAGTATGACGCTGTAAAGCCCAATTCATATAAAACTCGCGGGCCGCACCAACATTAAATTTTCATTCTAAGGTGCAGGCTGCAAAATAACTGCCGCGTGTTTGAGACCACTGATGTAAAATGTTCACGTGTCCATTCAAGATTTGATTAAGTTATGATGTCTCAGGTTTGATTCACTACAATAGGGCCCCACAGCACACTGGATTCCAGTTAATTGAAATACCACACTGGATATTGTTCAGATAAGTTAAATTTAAGAACTTGCACACAAAGCAACACTGGAGGTGACTGACGTGCACATTTTCCACGCATGCGTACTAGGTTGTGTTGCGTTGGCGTACGGAGTGGGAGAGGGGTTCTTAAACGACCATTGAGTGTGCCTGGACAAGGATAAGGTTTTGTGGGATTTGACCTGTATTAGTGTAGAAGGGGACTTAGATCAATCTATTAAAAACAAAACAAAAAAAAAGCAATTCTGCCCAGGTTGATCTGCATGGCATTGCAATGCTGCTACCTTGGACGCTGCAGTAACATCCATGAGAATGTTGTAATTGGCTATCATGGCACCAATTCGCGATTATTTCCACATAATCACAAGGGAATGGTAGCGGCAGGGAGGGTTATGCAATGGGGACATCACCTTCACGCAATGCTGGAAAAGGTTACTTTTCACTTTTCATTTGGGGGTTTTGCCTCTGAAAAGTTGAAGTCCATGATCAAAACATGGATTTATTGATTGAGTTCAGAATTCATTGTAGAGCTATTACTCAGATTAAATATGACAACCTCGATTAATGATTTGCTGTGACACTTCCAAAGGGCGCATATTATAGTACCATTCAACAGTTTTATGTAAGTCTCAGAGGTACCACAATTTGGAACAATCTAGCCGCGTTGCTGTATTCAGACAAAAGTGCTGCTATAAAAGCCCTACTGGGAACACTCCGTTTTGTTTGTCTGCACCTTTCACAAAACAGTTTTCTGCTTTTTACATGTAGACTGTAACTCTGCACTTGTCTAACGTGATGGATGCCATATATCACATACAACCACCTAACTACCAGGGGGACAGGAGGACACAGATGTTAGCAACACTAGCTAAAGTGCTAACATTAAACTCACAGGTTATCTTATTTGCTGAAGATAAAGAAAATGATCAAACTCACAGCTTGACAGTTAAAGAATGGATGGTTGGTGGAGCCCCAGGCTTTATTTTTGAGTGACAGTTTCAGTGCCTCTTCCCGCAAAAGTGGAGAAAACAAGTGAGAGAGATGATGGATTTTTCTCATGTTTAGTGCTCACAGGTACGATTCTTTTAAGAACATTATTACCGCCGCCAGGAGGTTATGTACTTGTTGCCGTTGGTCTGTCGGTCAGTTGAGACGTTTGCACGGGCGTTTTTAGGAAATGTCTGGAATGGGATAAGTAACATTCAGTTCAGGCCTGATCCAGACAAGTTCTATAATGCATCATAACTTCTATGTTAGACAAATAAGGTAGAAACAGACAAGAGTGTTTGCTCCGGTTCTTTAATTCCGCTATATATTGATTATATGCAGATTTTCATCTACCTTTAGGAAATGTCGAAAATAGGATAAGGAACAAAACATTCAATTTTGGGGATGTTCTTAATTTCTTTTAAGTTACCTCACGTTTATGTTACAAGCTTCAGCTTTTGTGTGCTTGTATGTACACCATATTTGGCCACCTGCCTTGACTCACATATGAAATGGATGTGCCATCCCATTCCCAACCAATAGGGTTCAATATGATGTCGGTCCACCTTTTGCAGCTATTACAGCCTGGTCAAGTTTGAAGAGGAAGGGGCTCGGTCCGAACTGTTCCCACAATAGTCCATTCATAGTTTTGTCCTACTAATTTTGGCAGTTCTTGAACTCACCATAGTGTGGACTGTGACGTTTGTTTGTAAAATCTTCCATTCCTTCTTTCTCTCATTTTGTCCACCAAACATTTTAAACTGTGCGTGAATGCACAAAGGTGAGCTTTGTTGATGTTATTGACTTGTTGGAGTGCCAATTCAGGCATATTTGGTGAGTGCATGACTGCAAGCTAATCAATGCTAACATGCTATTTAGGCTAGCTGTGTGTACATATTACATCAGTATGCCTCATTTGTAGGTATATTTTGGCTAATTTAATTTCCTTTACTTTTATCCTCTTTGTATACAATTTAGTTTTGCATGTCTCGTGACACATTATCTGTATGAAATATTGGCTGCATTTCAGATAGCTGTTGGTGTGTGCCATGTTGTTCCAGACCACAGCAAACATCACCTCGCTGGCCAAAGATTGTTATAGATCTATTAAAAGAAGACAGCCTGCCGTTTCCTTTTACTTGGACACACACCTTTACCTTTGGCCATTAAAAAAACAGTACCGTATTTTTCAGAGTATAAGTCGCTGCGGAGTATAAGTCGCACCTGCCGAAAATGCATAATAAAGAAGGAAAACAACATATATAAGTCGCACTGAAGTATAAGTCGCATTTTTTGGGGAAATTTATTTGATAAAACCCAACACCAAGAATAGACATTTGAAAGGCAATTAAAAAAAATAAAGAATAGTGAACAACAGGCTGAATAAGTGTACGTTATATGACGCATTAATAACCAACTGAGAAGGTGCCTGGTATGTTAACTAACATATTATGGTAAGAGTCATTCAAATAACTATAACATATAGAACATGTTCTACGTTTACCAAACAATCTGTCACTCCTAATTGCTAAATCCGATGAAATCTTATACGTCTAGTCTCTTACGTAAATGAGCTAAATAATATTATTTGATATTTTACGGTAATGTGTTAATAATTTCACACATAAGTCGCTCCTGAGTATAAGTCGCATGAAAAAAAACAGTAATTTCCAGGAGTTATCTCAGCTTCTGGGTAGCCTCTGATTTACTAATGTTTTGTAATGTTGTAAAAATGTGTAAAATACATTTTAAATTTCAACATTTCTGTCAACAACGATTTGCTTCAGCCTGTGACACATAGTCATTTTGATAGTAGGCTATTATAGCTAATATATACACTTGCATCATTGTACGACTTATGTATGGCTTTTCAATTTTTGCTGCTCCAGACGATTTGTTTTTTGTATTTTTGGTCCAATATAGCTCTTTCGACGTTGCTGCCCCCTGGCCTCGCAGTAGTCTGCACACTCTCCCTGTGTTTTAATAAGTGACGCGTTATGTAACTGAAAGCCCATATACCCATTTTGCTGTATCGTGATAGTATTGTTTATATATGTGAAAATATCGTAAAAATATCATCTTGTCAATTACTTAATCCAGCAGGTCGATTATATTAAGTTACTGGTACATGATGAGCAGTTGGCAATATTTGCCAGCTACCTCAGCATCACCTGAATTGGCTGTTATTAACATTCTTTAATGAGATGTGCGTTTAAAGTGTGTGATTTTGTACTGCACAAGCTCTACGGGGCCGGTGTTATTAGCATATTAATTTGAATTTCCCAGCAGATGTACTGAGCATACGTATCACGGTTGGGTGTGTGGAAGCTACTTTTACACTGGGTTTACAGTGTATTCGGCCATGGTCTAAGGCTGCATTAGACCTGGGTGATATGGCCTGAAAATAAAATCCCAGATTTATTCACAAAAAAAAAAAAAAACGATTTCCGATTTTTTTCCCTCTACTTAAAAAAAGAAGAAGAAAAAAAAAAAAATATATATATATATATATATATATATATAATACAAATGACAAAGAATTCAAAATAAGTTCTTCTTTTATTTAATCAAAAACTAGTACCTTATTTTTAGGACTATAAATCGCAGTTTTGGCCGGGGGTGCGACATATACTCCGGAGCGACTTAATGTGTGAATTATTGACACATTACTGTAAAATATCAAATAATATTTTTTATCTCATTCGTGGAAGAGATGAACAAAATGTCAGCAATCATCACACACACGTCAGCAATCGTCACACACACGTCAACCAATAAGAATTCGGCGGGGGAGGGTCATGGCAGAAGGCGGGCCCGACCAACGCTGCTTGAAGCTTTAATTTTTTCTTCTTCTTTGTAGTCCTTCACTCTCACTATCCTCATCCACGAATCTTTCATCCTCGCTCAAATTAATGGGGAAATTGTCACTTTCTCGGTCCGAATCACTCTAGCTGCTGGTGGTTATGATTGTAAACAATGTGAGGATGTGAGGAGCCCTACAACCCGTGACATCACGCGCACATCGCCTGCTACTTTCGGTACAGGCAAGGCTTTTTTATTAGCGATCAAAAATTGCGAACTTTATCGTCGATGTTCTCTACTAAATCCTTTCAGCAAAAATATGGCAATATCTCGAAATGATCAAGTATGACACACAGAATGGACCTGCTATCCCCGTTTAAATAAGAAAATCTCATTTCAGTGAGCCTTTAAACAAGTTGAAAAACGTATTCGGGTGTTACCATTTAGTGGTCGATTGTACTGTACTGTGCAATTTACTAATAAGTTTCAATCAATCAATCAATCAAAAGCTTGGAGCAGATGGACGCTCAGGTGGATTTTTAATTATTTAACTAGGTCGCGTCGCGCCGACAGACAGGGTAGCGGGGGTCTTAAACAGTGGCAGTTTTGGGTGTGGACACAGATAAGGTTAGGTGTGATTTACCCTGAACAACCTTATCCGGCTTAGTGTAAACGGGTCCTCAGTGGGCTGCCTCATCAGTGATGCTCAGCAGGGGAGATCTACACTCAATTATGAGTGAGACGTCTGTCCGCTGACTGACAGCTCGCCGCAGTGTGACAAAGCGGAATGTGTGTTTGTGGACACGGCGAGAGTAGTGTCGCAGAACCTCGGCCACTAACGCCGCCGGGATGTGCGAGGAAAATGGCGAGCCAGACACAGTGATAAGAATCTATCTCCATCTGGACTCCTGCCTGGTGTGCAGCTTAAGAGTCGCTACAAGAGGGCCGGGTGGGGGAATGAAACGGAGAGGTGAGGGTGAGGGCAGGCAAGGGAAAGCTGCCAGTGTGTCCCTCCAAGGAGAGACGGCAGAGATAAAATGCCTCACATACACACAGTCCTCCAGTCCTGATCAATAGCAACAGACTCAGAAATACAACTTCCCTTGTCTGTTCATCTCTACTTTCTAACTTCCATCCACCAATCCCACTGTTTCTCCACTTGTCAACACACGACTTCCCACTCATCTCTCCAAAGACGCTTATCTGCATTTTTCCCCGCACTCCATTCTTTCACCTGGGTGTCTATTGAATCTCTGGCTCCCTCCTTCGTTCTGCACTCTGCTGCTTCAATCAGCCCTATTGACAAAACGGTGCCTACCTGGCCAGCGCCAGCTTAAGGCTGAGCGAGGCGCAGACCAGGGATAAATTGACTCTGGAGAATTGAATTGATAGAGAGAGCAGGAGTCAGAAAGAGGGGGAAAAAAAGTTGGGAGATTGTCAGTGGCTAAGTTCAACAAGGGCAATGTGATTCAGGAGAACTTGGGAGGAAATCTCCCGGAGAAGTTACTGATTATGTTTCGGTATATATTATAAGACCAAAAAATGTGTATCAAACGGAAGAAACCTCGACTGGTAATTTACCAAAAATGTTCTAAAAAGTTTGACTCTATTAACCTACTCAGTGGTTGGAGTGGCCACCCTGAGATCAGTAGGTTGTGAGTTCAAACCCTGGCCGAGTCATACCAAAGTCTATAAACCTCCCTGCTTGGCACTCAGCATCAAGAGTTGGAATTGGGGGTTCTATCCATCCATCCATTTTATACGGCTTATTCCCTTTGGTGTCGCGGGGGTACACCCTGGACAAGTGGCCACCTCATCACAGGGCCAACACAGATAGACAGACAACATTCACACACTAGGGACAATTTTTTAGTGTTGCCAATCAACCTATCCCCAGGTGCATGTCTTTGGAAGTGGGAGGAAGCCGGAGTACTCGGAGGGAACCCACGCATTCACGGGGAGGACATGCAACTCCACACAGAAAATTGAACCTCAGACTACTCAGGACCTTCGTAGATGCACTAACCGTGAAGCCCCCCAAAATGAGGAATGCTTCACGAATTTCGCTAATCTTCTCTGTATCGTTCCAATTTTAGTATATGCGTTACAGAAGTAACGCATATAAATCAGCAAAATGATTCCAAGGCGCGACCACCACTGCTGCCCACTGCTCCCCTCACCTCCCAGGGGATGAACAAGGGGATGGGTCAAATGCAGAGGACATATTTCACCACACCTAGTGTGTGTGTGACAATCATTGGTACTTTAAGTTTAACTTTAGCTATATGTTATTTTGTCAACCTTTGTAATTGAAATGTTGATAAATATATTAATCTGTACTGACAGTAGGTCATGTTTGGCAGACTACTATATGAGGGGGATTACCAATCAAATTGCATCAAGCTCTAATCATTCTTGCCTTCACAAAAACAGTACACGAGAGCAGTGTTTTTCAACCAATGTGTGCTGTAAGAGACAGTGTGGTGTGCCGTGGGAGATTACACAGTTTTTTCACCTATTTGGGTTAAAAATATTTTTTGCAAACAAGTAATTATTATCTGCACATAATATGCAATTATGGGGTGGTATAGCTCGGTTGGTAGAGTGGCCGTGCCAGCAACTTGGGGGTTGCATGTTCGATTCCCACTTCCGCCATCCTAGTCACTGCCGTTGTGTCCTTGGGCAAGACACTTTACCCACCTGCTCCCAGTGCCACCCACACTGGTTTAAATGCAACTTAAATATTGAGGGCTTCACGGTGGAAGAGGGGTTAGTGCGTCTGCCTCACAATACGAAGTTCCTGCAGTCCTGGGTTCAAATCCAGGCTCGGGATCTTTCTGTGTGGAGTTTGCATGTTCTCCCCGTGAATGCGTGGGTTCCCTCCGGGTACTCCGGCTTCCTCCCACTTCCAAAGACATGCACCTGGGGATAGGTTGATTGGCAGCACTAAATTGGCCCTAGTGTGTGAATGTGAGTGTGAAAGTTGTCTGTCTATCCGTGTTGGCCCTGCGATGAGGTGGCGACTTGTCCAGGGTGTACCCCACCTTCCGCCCGATTGTAGCTGAGATAGGCACCAGCGCCCCCCGCAACCCCAAAAGGGAATTAGCGGTAGAAAATGGATGGATAGATGGATAATATGCAATTGATGAGTGTCTGTGCTGTCTAGCGCTCAGCAGAGTAACAATGTTATACCATATGATATCAGTAGGTGGCAGCCAGTAGCTAATTGCTTTGTAGATGTCGGGAACACGTCGTGTGAGACGATGATGAATTTTCGTGATCACAATATGCAGGCGACAGTGGGAAGCAGCGTGCAGGTAAAAAGGTATCTAATGCTTAAACCAAAAATAAACAAAGTGCCCCTAAGAAAAGGCATTACAACTTAGGGATGGCTACGTAGAGCTAAACTAAAACTGAACTGGCTACAAAGTAAACAAAAAACTGAATGCTGGACGACAGCAAAAACTTACAGCGTGTGGAGCAGAGACGGCATCTACAGAGTACATCCGTACATGACAAGACGACGTCCACAAAAGAAAAGATAGCAACAACATAAATATTCTTGATTGCTTAAACAAAGCAGGTGCGGGGAATAGCGCTGAAAGGAAGACATGAAACTGCAACAGGAAAAGCCACCAAAATAGGAGCGCAAGACAAGAACTAAAACACTACACAAGGGGAAACAGCAAAAAACTTCAAATAAGTCACGGCGTGATGTGATAGGTGGTGACAGTACACCTACTTTGAGACAAAAGCTATAGTGATGCATGCTTGGTTATGGTTTAAATTCCAACCCCCACAATTGTGATGACGACTTTTTATTGTATACTGAGTTTCATTTTTTTAAGGATTTCTAATTGTGGCAGTACGCTCCCTGTATGATCAGTGTCAGAGCTTGGTCCGCATTGTAAATCGGACACATTTCCATTGAGGGTTGGACTCCGCCAAGGCTGCCCTTTGTCACCGATTCTGTTCATAAGTTTTATGGACAGAATTTCTAGGCGCAGTCAAGGCGTTGAGGGGTTCCGGTTGGGTGGCCGCGGGATTAGGTCTCTGCTTTTTGCAGATGATGTGGTCCTGATGGCTTCATCTGGCCGGGATCTTCAGCTCTCACTGGATTGGTTCGCAGCCGAGTGTGAAGCGATCTCCAAGTCCGAGTCTATGCTTTTCGCCCGGAAAAGGGTGGAGTGCCATCTCCGGGTTAGGAAGGAGACCCTGCCCCAAATGGAGGAGTTCAAGTACCTAGGAGTCTTGTTCACGAGTGGGGGAAGTGTGGATCGTGAGATCGACAGGCGGATCGGTGCGGCGTTTTCAGTAATGCGGACGTTGTACTGATCCGTTGTGGT
The DNA here is from genome assembly GCF_033978795.1 of Nerophis ophidion. Classification (NCBI taxonomy): domain Eukaryota; kingdom Metazoa; phylum Chordata; class Actinopteri; order Syngnathiformes; family Syngnathidae; genus Nerophis; species Nerophis ophidion. The sequence goes on from NC_084629.1 coordinate 10,484,051, forward strand.
GAAGAAGGAGCTGAGCCGGAAGGCAAAGCTCTCAATTGACCGGTCGATCTACATTCCCACCTGTCATGAGCTTTGGGTCATGACCGAAAGGACAAGATCACGGGTACAAGCGGCCGAAATGAGTTTCCTCCGCCGGGTGGCGGTGCTCTCCCTTAGAGATAGGGTGAGAAGCTCTGCCATCCGGGAGGAACTCAAAGTAAAGCCGCTGCTCCTCCACATCGAGAGGAGCCAGATGAGGTGGTTCGGGCATCTGGTCAGGATGCCACCCGAACCCCTCCCTAGGGAGGTGTTTAGGGCACGTCCAACCGGTAGGAGGCCACGGGAAAGACCCAGGACATGTTGGGAAGACTATGTCTCCCGGCTGGCCTGGGAACGCCTCGGGAACCCCCGGGAAGAGCTAGACTAAGTGGCTGGGAAGAGGGAAGTCTGGGCTTCCCTGCTTAGGCTGCTGCCCCTGCGACCCGACCTCGGTTAAGCGGAAGAAGATGGATGGATGGATATATATATGTATGTATGTATGTATGTATGTATGTATGAATAATGAATATAAATGTATTCTATTTGTGTACCACATCAAAAGTTAACGTCCTCTCCAAACTCAGTTTGTAAACAATCAATGAGTCCATACAAAACAAAGTGCCGGAGATTCCAGAAATACACGGCGCACTTAGCCGTGTAAAAAATGGTCCCAGGAGGGAGACCTTAAACGCTGGTTTAGTGTGGCTGAAACGGGGCTTAGGCTAAATAATTATTTGTTTAAGGAGTTAAATGACTTAGTGTAGACATGGCCTTTATGCAACTCTACCACTGTGACGACCGGCATTCCTACATAAGTGTTCTGAAAAGTGAAATTGTACAAATGGGCATTTTGACATTATTTTTCTCAATGGTACTGTAACTGCAGAAAATGTGTACCATACATAACTGAATCGAAATGAACCAAAATCGAGGTTGAAGGTTTTAATTAATTGTGACTCTTACTATAATCGCCTAGCCGTACTACAGGTTGCATATTTCTGACTCTTTGTGTTGGGAACACTAAACAAATCTGTACCCAACTGAATCGAACTTAATTGCAAACATGCTTAAAAAGTAAAAGCATTCAGGCCAATTAATTTCAGACATTCACAAAGGCAATGTGAATCTTACCGAACTGCACTTCTTGGCGGATTAAGGGCAGGACATGTGAAAAAACCTGAAGGACAGTAATCTTGTGTTCCCATTGTTTAGCTTATAACCGGGTCACATTCTCACATATCATTGAATTTATTTTTTTCTCCGATGAGGATGGAGGAAAAAAGAAGTAGGCCATAAAAATGAAGAAAATCAATTGTTCAACTGGAGAAATGTGGCATCTTGCAGGCGCCTGTTTAAAAAAATGATTTGCCCGCCAGCTTTAGAGAGCCTCAATTGAAATTCTCTACCATTTTTCTCCCTATTTAAGTCTTCTCCATTTGTAAAGGCTACCGGCAATTGGAAACCGTGTGATGGGAAGTTACCGTGTAAGCAGCCACATTGGGTGGAGAATATTTAAAATGCACCTATGTGTTTTGCCGGTTGTGTGAGTGATAAAGCCTGGGGTGTAACCAATCACATTGCACTCGAGTAGAAGAGCTCATTATTTGTTGGTCACACACGAGTCAGCATCGCCCCACTAACCATCTTCACTGCTGCTTCTGCCTCTGTCTCCTTTGTCTTTCATTCAGCATTTATCCTGCTTTTATACACCTGTCACTTTCAGTATTCCCCAAATTCTCACGTTTGAAAAAAGATGGGGCATTTTCTTTCTCTGTGTAATTAAGCTTTCGCCAATGAACAAAGAGCTTTCTGCTGTGGGCTTCCAACAAATGTAAGGGGCTTGATTCTTGTATGTCGGCCAGGACTGGTTGACTCCAATGGTGCTTTTTATACAACAGTGACGGGTGAAATGTGACTTCTTGAGCTTAAGCAGTGTGATACTCGGTCGTCCCACCGCTTGTTGGACTCGCTCACACACAGCCTGGTGCGTAGGATAAGGACGGCCATGTCAGCCTGTTGTCCTTTTCTTCGCCAATCTGATGTGTAGGAGGAAGTCGAAGTGACTTAAGTGGGGAAAACGTGCAACAGATGGAGCTTAGTCAATGGCCCTGGACCCAAACATTGCAAGGTTTTGCTTCCGCGAATGTAAGTTGGTGTTAGTCCACAATTCCAATAGCTGTAAATCTAGCAGAACCAATATGAGTTCACGTGACCTTTGAACCTCAAAGGCCTGAAGTTAAATGCTGGGATCGCTATGGAAACAAAAAATGAACACGAGTAATAGACATATGTAATACATTTACAAAAAAAAGGGAAATAATATCCACCAGTGTTGTCCCGATACCAATATTTTGGTACCGGTACCAAATTTATTTCGACACTTTTCGGTACTTTTTGAAATAAATGGGACCACAAAAAATTGCATTATTGGCTTTATTTTAACAAAAAAATCTTAGGGTACATTAAACATATGTTTTTTTTATTGCAAGTGTGTCCTTAAAAAAATAGTGAACATACAAGACAACTCGTCTTTTATTAGTAAGTAAGCAAACAAAGGCTCCTAATTTAGTCTGCTGATGTATGCAGTAACATATTGTGTCATTTTCCATTCTGTTATTTTGTCAAAATTATTGGACAAGTGGTCGAAAATTAATTATTATGCTACTTGTTCATTTACTTGTTCATTTTAATTTTCCTGAGAGAACTCTACCGATGGAATCAATAAAGATCTATCTATCTATCTATCTATCTATCTATCTATCTATCTATCTATCTATCTATCTATCTATCTATCTATCTATCTATCTATCTATCTATCTGTCCATCCATCTATCTATTGTTAATATCTGCTTTCTTTCTCTTTTCACATGTTCTATCTACACTTCTGTTAAAATATAATAATAATAGGGCTGGGTGATATATATCGATATACTCGATATATCTTGGGTTTGTCTCTGTGCGATATAGAAAATGACTAAATCGTGATATATATACGTTCTCACGCAGTTGCTTTTAGCTGTGAGCATTACACTACAGGCGTTTCTCGCTCTTTCTTGTCTCTCCTCAATAAAACAATTGCACCTTCTTACATACGTCACATACTGTCACGTCATACGTCACTCACGTATACACCCTCGCGGAGCAGAGAGGTAGCGGCATGGTTAACGTTAGCTGTGGTGCAAGAGAAAGTGCGAATATGGTAACAAATGAAGGAAGAATTAATTCCCAAGAAAAACAGCAGGGGGTCCATCGCCTTGGCTTCAAGCGAGAATATGTCAAACAGACAACCGTAATATGTCAAGTGTGAGGCAAAAGCGTTGCTACAAAAAGTAGCATTACTGCTAATATGTAGCATCATTTGAAAAGTCACCCGCTAGAGAATGAAGACTGCTTGAAACACCGCATGTCAACATCCCTGTTTGGTACCACACCTACAAAATGCCGAGGCAACCATTTCCAGATCAACACCGTATGAAATAAGTAGTCAAAACTTGAAGGCGATAATGTCTGCAGGAACCTACCACATAGCGAAGGACATACACTATTTGATTTCCTGTCATGCAGCTCATTTTTATTTGACAGTTATTGAAATATCTTGTGTGACATCATGCACAAAAGTGCACTTTATTTGTTTTAAACTATTGTAGTGGCATTCTGTACAAAAAGTGCACTTTAAAGGCCTACTGAAATGAGATTTTTTTATTTAAACGGGGATAGCAGGTCCATTCTATGTGTCATACTTGATCATTCGCGATATTGCCATATTTTTGCTGAAAGGATTTAGTAGAGAACATCGACGATAAAGTTTGCAACTTTTGGCGGCAAATAAAAAAGCTTTGCCTTTACCGGAAGATGTGCGTGTGACGTCACTGGTTGTAGGGCTCCCCACATCCTCACATTGTTTACCATGTGAGCCTCAAGCAGCAAGAGGTATTCGGACCGAGAAAGCGACAATTTCCCCATTAATTTGAGCGAGGATGAAAGATTCGTGGATGAAGAAATTTAAAAGTGACGGACTAGGAAAAAAAATGTTAAATAAAAAAGTTAAAAAAAAAAAGGCGATTGCATTGGGAGCGATTCAGATGTTTTTAGACACATTTACTAGGATAATTCTGGGAAATCCCTTATCTTTCTATTGTGTTGCTAGTGTTTTAGTGAGTTAAATAGTACCTAGGAGGGGTGTGTCCACGGGTGTCTTGACGCCAGTCTCTGAGGGAATTAGTCACGGCAGCTGTACCACGACAGAAGCTCCGCTGGACTCCGGTAAGAGGCGACTTATTTCCACAATTTTCTCACCGAAAACTGCTGGTCGACATGTAGTCGTGATCCATGTTTGCTTGACCGCTCTGATCCATAGTAAAGCTTCACCTCCGGGAATTTTAAACAAGGAAACACTGTGTTTGTGTGGCTAAAGGCTAAAGCTTCCCACCTCCATCTTTTTACTTTGACTTCTTCATTATTAATTGAACAAATTGCAAAAGATTTAGCAACACAGATGTCCAGAATACTGTGTAATTGCGCGATGAAAAGAGACTACTTTTAGCCTCAAGTGGTGCTGCGCTAATATGTCCCCTCCACCCGAGACGTCACACGCACGCGTCATCATTCCGCAACGTTTTCAACAAGAAACCGTAAGAAAATTTTAAATTGTAATTTAGTCAACTAAAAAGGACGTATTGGCATGTGTTGCAATGTTAATATTTCATCATTGATATATAAACTATCAGACTGCGTGGTGGGTAGTAGTGGGTTTCAGTAGGCCATTAATTTAGTGTTGTTTTGATTTGTCATCTTAGTGACATAATGCACAAAAGTGCACTCATAGCTTGTTTTAAAATGTCTCTGACAATCTTGCACTTTCTGTTTTAAAATGACATGAATGTTTGTGCCACTGCTTAATAACTCATTAATAAATACAGTTTTGGACAATTGACTTAGTTGTGATTTCCCTACCTGCATGGAAGTTTAAAATGAGCATATATTAATGCAGTATGAACAAGAATGTTTTAATGTAGACACATATAATCATTAATCTGCTGTGATTATATACATCAAGTGTTCATTCAAGGCTAAGGCAAAATATCGAGACATATATCGTGTATCTTGACATGGCCTAAAAATATCGAGATATTTAAAAAAAGGCCATAACGGTACCCTTCCCTACATTAGAAAATTACTAAGGTTAGTGTCCACCTGTCCCTCTAATTAATGTTACATTGTATATAAAAAGTGGTTGAATTGCATAATTGTGCTTCTTGGATACACAGACCCTGTCAGACACAGACTGCTTCTTGCTCCAAATAACCAATCGATCCAATCTAAGCTTAAGCAGATTCTCCCTCTCAATTGTACACCTCTGAAAATATAAAGGATGTCAAACCCTCTATACCAGGGGTGCCCGCACTTTTTCTGCAGGCGAGCTACTTTTCAATTGACCAACTCGAGGGGATCTACCTCATTTATATATATCATTTATATTTATTTATTTATGAAAGAGACATTTTTGTAAACAAGTTAAATGTGTTTAATGATAATACAAGCATGTGTAACACATATAGATGTCTTTCTTTCACAAAGACAAAAATATAAGTTGGTGTATTACCTGATTCTGATGACTTGCATTGATTGGAATCAGACAGTAATGTTAATAAGGCCGGTTTTTGGCATTTAATTCATCCAGCTTCCATACACTTTACAAGAAAAACATTGGTGGCAAATTCCGTAGCTTGCTTGATTGACATTCACGGCACCCAAGGGTCTTGTGAGATGACGCTGGCTGCTGCCAGTTCATTATTATGAAAAAATGACAGAGAGGAAGGCGAGAAACACTTTTTATTTCAACAGACTTTCGCGCCGTCCCTTCCGTCAAAACTCTAAAGGCCGACTGCACATTTCCTATCTTCACAATAAAAGCCCTGCTTCATGCTGCCTGCGCTAACAAAATAAGAGTCTCGGAAAGCTGGCGTGCACAAGTGATGTGCACGCCAGCTTTCTGAGGGATCGCTTGTGCACGCCAGTTTTCCAAGACTCTGTATTTAGTTAGCGCAGGCAGCATGAAGCAGGGCTTTTATTGTGAAGATAGGAAATTTGCAGTCGGCCTTTAGAGTTTTGACGGAAGGTACGGCGCGAGAGTCTGTTGAAATAAAAAGTGTTTCTCGCCTTCCTCTCGGTCATATTTTCATAATAATGATCTTGCAGCAGCCAGCGTCATCTCACAAGACCCTCCGGTACCGTGAATGTCATTTAAGTGACGTCTTGGTGAAGATTGATGATCACTAATTTTTAGGTCTATTTTTTTTTAAAAGCCTGGCTGGAGATCGACTGACACACCCCCCGCGGTCGACTGGTAGCTCGCGATCGACGTAATGGGCACCCCTGCTCTATACATTTAGCTTTGTCCAACATACACCGTACCGCACAAGAGTAATGAGAAACATATTTAAAATGTTTGCAAATGCATGTGTTGGTGTGCTCTATATGTTTATTAATGTTTATTTAATGGGCTAAAGATGCAGCACTGTTCCTTTAGTTGATTTGATTAGTTAAGCTGAGCACCAACCCCTCCAGGGGTCCCTGCTGCCTCTTTTTCGTGAGATTACCACAGCACGGCTACAGTTTGAATATGAATACAACATGAATATGGATGTGCTAACGAGTATTTGTGTTCATGCCTTTAAAAAAAAAAGTGGTGCAAGTCAAGTACGGAACTTGCTGCATAATAGCCTCCAGGAAACGTGCGGTTGGTAGACTAGTCAAGGATGGGCTGCCGGCGCATTCTCCACGCTTTGAAGCCTTATCTGAGCATGGTGGGGTCAGCGGGGGTTTTTCTTGCTCGGTGTTTGACAATGTATCTGGGAAAAAAAACAAAAAACATGTACACATGTGTTTTCCAAAGAGTACCCACAGGCATTCACAAGCTGGGTTATTGTAACACTTAACACAATGCCGCGAGACACATTTCTTCAGGGATTTTAAACCGTGTGAGGAGCCAGTAACCTTTTCCCTTTGTAACCCTGCTATATCAACCAGTGGGTAAAAATTTGCACCAAAAGTGCAACACACAGTTGTGGCATGAAGTCAACAGGCACCTTTAGTATAGGATCAAGTATTCTAAAATGTTACTGCTGTAATCTTGACTACTGCAATGTTAAAGCTAGGATGGCTTTCCAAAAATGTTGAACTTGGACACACTGGAAGAGCCTGTGACGTGTCTAAGCCCACCACTTTACGGAGGACAGCTTTGTAAAAAAAAGGAAAAAAGTAGGATTTACTGCACATCTAAAAATATAGGCTGGAGCTCTGCCAGCTATCTGCCAGTCAACTTCAGGTGTGGGAGCTGTCATTTTGTGCTCAGTGCATAGGCTAACTTCAAAGACTTCAAATATTATGCAGTGTCTATTCCTTAATGCACGCAAGACATTAGGACAAATCAGGAGACCGTTTCTCTTTTGCCTATACTCTTAAACAAATTACCCTAACTCGGGGAGAGACTGGCCACTGAGTCCAACCTATCAACCTATTCGATTCAAGAATTCCTTCATTCCGCACTCCATCCAGCTGTCTAATCACACGCCATACAGCAATACATTTACCTGACACCTGGCACACATACTGTAATATTCCATCCATTTTCTACCGCTTATTCCCTTTTGGGGTCGCGGGGGGCGCTGGCGCCTATCTCAGCTACAATCGAGCGGAAGGCGGGGTACACCCTGGACAAGTCGCCACCTCATCGCAGGGCCAACACAGATAGACAGACAACATTCACACTCACATTCACACACTAGGGCCAATTTTAGTGTTGCCAATCAACCTATCCCCAGGTGCATGTTTTTGGAAGTGGGAGGAAGCCGGAGTACCCGGAGGGAACCCACGCATTCACGGGGAGAACATGCAAACTCCACACAGAAAGATCCCGAGCCTGGGTTTGAACCCAGGACTGCAGGACCTTGGTATTGTGAGGCAGACGCACTAACCCCTCTGCCACCGTGAAGCCCTACTGTAATATTGTACATGGTAATTGTTATATACAGTATATATGATACAGACATAATATACTATTATATATCTGTATATATAATATACTGTACATATATTATGTAAATATTACAATACATATGTTTTATTTTACACCGCTATATTTAGTTTATTTATACCTGCATTGTCCTTTCGAATCCTTACACTTTCCATCATAGTAACTGAGCTACTGTGTGGAACAATTTCCCTTGTGGATCATTAAAGTTAGTCTAAGTCAGGGGTGCCCATTACGTCAACCGCGATCGACTGGTCGATCTCGGAGGGTGTGTCAGTCGATCTCAAGCCAGGCATTAAAAAATAGACATAAAAATGAGCAATCATCAATCATACCAAGACTTCACTTTCGTCAGTTGTTTGACATTCTCGGCACCCGAGGATCTTGTGAGATGACGCTGGCTGCTGCGAGCTCATATTTAAGAAAAAAATCACTAACAGGGCGGACGCAGAGAAACACATTTTATTTCTAGAGACTCCGTACCTACTGTCAAAACTCTAAAGACCGACTGCACAGTTCCTGTCTTCACCATAAAAGACCTGTTTCATCCTGCCTGTGCTAACAATATAAGAGTCTCAGAAAGCTAGCGTGCACAAGCTAGCAAGCTACGGAGTTTGATGCCAATGTATTTCTCCCCCGCCCTCAGCGACCGCTTTCTCACTTGCTTGCCCACCCGCACTCTCACTGACGTCACTCACCTGCTGCCAGACATTAAAGGGCCACACACATATGCTACTCTCATAACAACGTGTTTAAAAACGAGTATGCAAGTTGGACAAATGAGATGCCAAATCCAACCACTTTCATGTGGTATTGGACAGAAAGGAGGACTTTTTTTTTCCTCCATTTGAAAATGCGGACGTTTTCAGCACCACTGTCTAATTCCAATCAATGCAAGTCATCAGAATCAAATACACCAACTTATATTCTTGTCTTCATGAAAGAAAGGAATCTATGTGTGTTAAACATGCTTGTATTATCATTAAACACCATTAACTTGTTAACAAAAATGTATCTTTCATAAATAAATAAATATAAATTATAAATAGGAATGAGGTAGATCTCCTCGACTTGGTCAATTGAAAAGTAGCTCGCCTGCAGAAAAAGTGTGAGCGCCCCTGGTCTAAGTCTATCAAGACGAAAATACCAACACACACACCGAAGCGTAAAGGTAAGGTAATCGGATTAGTCCTAAAATCGAATCAGTGGTTCCTTTCGCCAATTCAGACATTTCCTGAAAGCAGTGTTGGCACTGGGAATTTTCAAAATGGGGTCCCAGGGACCACATCAAGTCATAAAAATAGGGTCCCATAGTACATTTTTGGGGTCCCACTTTTTTGTAGTTTTGAAAACAAATGATAAATGTATGCAATATCCTGTTACAGTGGGGCAAAAAAGTATTTAGTCAGCCACCGATTGTGCAAGTTCTCCCACTTAAAATGATGACAGAGGTCTGTAATTTTCATCATAGGTACACTTCAACTGTGAGAGACAGAATGTGAAAAAAAAAATCCAGGAATTCACATTGTAGGAATTTTAAATAATTTATTTGTACATTATGGTGGAAAATAAGTATTTGGTCAACCATTCAAAGCTCCCACTGATGTAAGGAGGTTTTGGCACAAAATCTCACGATACATGGCCCCATTCATTCTTTCCTTAACACGGATCAATCGTCCTGTCCCCTTAGCAGAAAAACAGCCCCAAAGCATGATGTTTTCACCCCCATGCTCCACAGTAGGTGTGGTGTTCTTGGGATGCAACTCAGTATTCTTCTTCCTCCAAACACGACGAGTTGAGTTTATACCAAAAAGTTCTATTTTGGTTTCATCTGACCACATGACATTCTCCCAATCCTCTGCTGTATCATCCATGTATCCATTCTGGTATAAACTCAACTCGTCGTGTTTGGAGGAAGAAGAATACTGAGTTGCATCCCAAGAACACCACACCTACTGTGAAGCATGGGGGTGGAACTATCATGCTTTGGGGCTGTTTGTCTGGTAAGGGGAGAGGACGATTGATCCGTGTTAAGGAAAGAATGAATGGAGCCATGTATCGTGAGATTTTGAGCTAAAACCTCCTTCCATCAGTGAGAGCTTTGAATGGTTGACCAAATACTTATTTTCCACCATAATTTACTAATACATTCTTTAAAATTCCTACAATGTGAATTCCTGGATTTTTTTTTCACATTCTGTCTCTCACAGTTGAAGTGTACCTATGATGAAAATTACAGACATCTGTCATCATTTTAAGTGGGAGAACTTGCACAATCGGTGGCTGACTAAATACTTTTTTGCCCCACTGTAAATCTCACATTCTATTTTGTGTTTTGAAAAACGTTACTTAATTCATTAAAAAAAAAAAAAATACAAAAGAAAACCAATTTTTATGCAGGTGTAAATGTATTCAGGTATAAACATTCATTCACTTTCTTCTTTCAGTCATGGATCTAAACATTACGGCTGCTGGTAGTTTTTTCTGTATTTTAATTTTTATTTTATTGATTTCAATCAAACAATCAATCAATGTGTATTTATATAGCCCTAAATCACAAGTGTCTCAAAGGCCTGCACAAGCCAAAATGACATCCTCGGTTCAGATCCCATATAAGGGCAAGGAAAAACTCAACCCAGTGGGATGATTATGAAACCTTGGAGAGGACCGCAGATGTGGGGGACCCCCCCACCCCCCACCCCCCATGTGTTGTGATGTGAGCATTTTAGCTAACATAGCTATGCTAGTGTTAGTGTAACTTGTACAACGTGGATACAAAATACAATATGGCTTAGAGCTGTTGGAAACCACCGTGGAAAAACATGGCTCATTACCATCATAGCTACAGACGAGGCTATGATCCTGCATGCGACCCACCCAATGTACACTATATTGCCTAAAGTATTTGGCCACCCTTCCAAATGATCAGAATCAGGTGTCCTAATCACTTGCCGTATAGGTGTACAGGTGTAAAAAAAATCAAGCACTTAGGCATGGAGAGTGTTAGTCAAACATTTGTGAAAGAATAGACCGCTCTCAGGAGCTCAGTGATTTCCAGCGTGGGACTGTCATAGGATGCCAGCTTGCAACAAATCCAGTCGTGAAATGTCCTCGCTCCTAAATATTTCCAAGTCAACTGGGGGCTTTATTATAAGAAAATGGAAGAGTTTGGGAACAACAGCAACTCAGCCATGAAGCGGTAGGCCATGTAAACTGACAGAGAGGGGTCAGTGGATGCTGAAGCGCATAGTGCAAAGACTTTCTGCACAGTCAGTTGGTAGTTCATGCTCAAACTTCATGTGGCCTTCCAATTAGCCCATAAAGTGTACGCTGAGAGCTTCATGGAATGGGTTTCCATGGCTGAGCAATTGCATCGAAGCCAGACTTCACCAAGTCCGTCTGATGCAGTGGTGTGATGAATCACGCTTTTCAATCTGGCAATCTGATGGATCAGTCTGTGTTTGGAGGTTGCCAGGAGAACGGTACATTTCGGACTGCTTTGTGCCCAGTGTGAAATTTGGTGGAGGAGGAATTATGGTGTGGGGTTGTTTTTCAGGAGTTGGGCTTGGCCCCTTAGTTCTAATGAAAGGAACTTTGAATGCTCCAGGATACCAAAACCTTTTGGACTATTGTGGGAACAGTTTGGAGCGAGCCCCTTCCTCTTCAAACATGACCAGAAGAGTTGAAGCTGTAAAAGCTGCAAAAGGTGGACTGACATCATTTTGAACCCTATGGGTTAGGAATGGGATGGCACTTCGAGTTCATATGTAAGTCAAGGCAGGTGGCCAAATACTTTCGGCAATATAGTCTATAGGCCAACCACTTTACGGAGGACAACTTTCTTAAAAAAAAGCTAAAACACCAGAAAGTTCCCCGTCAACCATCACCATGTCCCCATTTTTGGCTTTTCCTCCCTCCAGGACTGCTTATAACAGTTTATGGATTAGCATAGCAGCCACCTCATTAACGGTGTAATCTAGTCACAATCTCAGTGTTTGCTGGGGAAAACAGAGGTGGCATTAGAAAGAAAAGTAAAAGTGAAAATACTTGACATTTTCTGTATAATTATTGTATTCCCACTGGCGATAAGTCCAGTGTGTTCTCACCTTAGGTCAGCTGGGATGGACCCCAAACTCACCTGTGACCCTGACCAGGATATGTGCTATAGAAAATATGGATGGCAATGCTTCACAATTTTCAGTAGTGATTATTTGTTCTGTGTAACCTTCAGTTTAGACTGCTTGTGATTTTACACTCACAACTCACATTTGTACCAAAACAAAACTGTGTATACAATGATTCCTAGAAATATTCGTCACATTTAATATGCAGATTTTTTTGAGACACAATAATGCTGATTGATTGATTGAAACTTTTATTAGTAGATTGCACAGTACAGTACTTATTCCGCACAATTGACCACCAAACGGTAACACCCGAATAAGTTTTTCCATACATCCATCCATCCATCTTCTTCCGCTTATCAGAGGTCGGGTCGCGGGGGCAACAGCCTAAGCAGGGAAACCCAGACTTCCCTCTCCCCAGCCACTTCGTCTAGCTCTTCCCGGGGGATCCCGAGGCGATCCCAGGCCAGCCGGGAGACATAGTCTTCCCAACGTGTCCTGGGTCTTCCCCGTGGCCTCCTACCAGCTGGACGTGCCCTAAACACCTCCCTAGGGACGCGTTCGGGTGGCATCCTGACCAGATGCCCGAACCACCTCATCTGGCTCCTCTCGATGTGGAGGAGCAGCGGCTTTACTTTGAGTTCCTCCCGGATGGCAGAGCTTCTCACCCTATCTCTAAGGGAGAGCCCCGCCACACGGCGGAGGAAACTCATTTCGGCCGCTTGTACCCGTGATCTTATCCTTTCGGTCATGACCCAAAGCTCATGACCATAGGTGAGGATGGGAACGTAGATCGACCGGTAAATTGAGAGCTTTGCCTTCCGGCTCAGCTCCTTCTTCACCACAACAGATCGGTACAACGTCCGCATTACTATCGATCTCACGATCCACTCTTCCCCCACTCGTGAACAAGACTCCTAGGTACTTGAACTCCTCCACTTGGGGCAGGGTCTCCTCCCCAACCCGGAGATGGCATTCCACCCTTTTCCGGGCGAGAACCATGGACTTGGACTTGGAGGTGCTGATTCTCATTCCGGTCGCTTCACACTCTGCTGCGAACCGATCCAGTGAATACGTTTTTCAACTTGTTTAAGTCGGGGTCCACGTTAATCAATTCATGGTAAAATGTAATTCATGCTTTCACTGAAAATATAAGGTTTCCGTGAAAAATGCAAGTGATTTTGGACATATTGGATACAATTGAAGACCTCAGCCTGCATCTGACAAAAAAACAACAACAAAAACAAAGATTGAATCTACCTACTCTGTAGGTTCAGTTCAGTTCAGTTTCAGTTTATTTCGAACTTGCATACTATACAGTGTAATCCATCCATCCATTTTCTACCGCTTATTCCCTTTCGGGGTCGCGGGGGGTGCTGGCGCCTATCTCAGCTACAATCGGGCGGAAGGCGGGGTACACCCTGGACAAGTCGCCACCTCATCACAGCTATACAGTGTAATGCTTCACATATTTCCAGTTGTTTCATTACAGCACGTACGAAAAGGAGTCTGAATAAGCAGATCTTTTTTAATCCTACCCCTTTTCATACCATAGCAATGTCATCCAATGTTCTTGTTCTCTGTAACAGAACATTGAACACATACATAATAAATAATTAATATACCAGAGTAAGCAAACACATGTTAAATACATAAAAAATCATTGTTTCCATTAACAAAAACGGGTTCAAGATGTTCATCATAATTCTTGTTCTGTGTACTTTGTGAAGACTTTTAGTTTGAACAGTCTCTTAAACTGAAACATATTGGTGCTTTGTTTAATTTATTCGGTTAATCCCTTCCATAATTTAATACCACATACAGATATGCTAAAGGTTTTAAGTGTTGTACGTGCATACACATGTTTTGAATTTGATTTTCCTCTAAGGTTATATATATATTTCTAGGTGGAGTTCATGTTCTGCATGTATTTAGATTCTCACCAAAATGGAATAGAATCTTGCTTCATACTATCCACCCCTCTGCAATGTTTGGGGGAAATTGGTTATTTGGTGTTTGCATAATTCCGATAACAAACAAACAAGTAAATGGCGATCAAAGCAATACCTCTATGCAAAATGTTGTATTTGACTTGTAATTGCAAGCCAATTCCGATCATTTTTTGTAGGGATGTCCGATAATTGCTTTTTAACCGATATCCAATATTCCGATATTGTCCAACTCTTAATTACCGTTTCCGATATCAACCGATACCGATATATACAGTCCTGGAATTAACACAATATTATGCCTAATTTTGTTGCGATGCCCCGCTGCTTGCATTAAACGTAACTGTAACAAGGTTTTCCAAAATAAATCAACTCAAGTTATGGAAAAAAATGCCAACATGGCACTGCCATATTTATTCTTGGATTTGAATTTAACATGCCTCAAAACAGCAGCTTAGAATTTGGGACATGCTCTTCCTGAGAGATCATGAGGAAGTTGAGTGGGGTGGGGTTGAGGTAGGGGGTAGCGGGGGGGGGGGGGGCATATTGTAGCGTCCTGCAAGAGTTAGTGCTGCAAGGGGTTCTGGGTATTCGTTCTGTTTTGTTTATGTTGTGTTACGTTGCGGATGTTCTGCCGAAATGTGTTTGTCATTCTTGTTTTGGTGTGGGTTCACAGTGTGGCACATATTTGTAACAGTGTTAAAGTTGTTTATACGGCCACCCTCATTGTGACCTGTATGGCTGTTGACCAAATATGCCTTGCATTCACTTGTGTGTGTGTGTGTGTGTGTGTGTGTGTGTGTGTGTGAGAAAAGTCGTTACTATTATGTGATTGGTCCAGCACGCAAAGGCAGTGCCTTTGAGGTTTATTGGCGCTCTGTACTTCTCCCTACATCCGTGTACTACTCCATACTGCGGCGCTTTAAAAAGTCATACATTTTATTTTTTGAAACCGATACCGATAATTCCCGGTATTACATTTCAAAGCATTTATCGGCCGATAATATCGGTAGTCCAATATTATCGGACATCCCTAATTTTTTGTAATAAATCAGACTAAATCTTAATGGGAACATACTACTCGCATGACCCAAAATCTTCAACGGATATGCAAAAGGTCATGAATAAAAAACCCACAAGAGACATTGCTAACAGAAAGACAAACATACAAACCTCGTTTCCGTATGAGTTGGGAATTTGTGTTAGATGTAAATATAAACGAAATACAATGATTTGCAAATAATTTTCAACCCATATTCAATTGAATGCACTACAAAGACAAGATATTTGATGTTCAAACTCATAAAGTTTATTTTTTATTTTTTGCAAATATTTAACTTGGAATTTCATGGCTGCAACACGTGCCAAAGTAGTTGGGAAAGGGCATGTTCACCACTGTGTTACATCACCTTTTCTTTTAACAACACTCAAATGTTTGGGAACTGAGGAAACTAATGGTTGAAGCTTTGAAAGTGGAATTCTTGGAATTTTTGTTTTATGTAGAGCTTCAGTCGTTCAACAGTCCGGGGTTTCCGCTGTCGTAGTTCACGCTTCATATTGCGCCACACATTTTCGATAGGAGACAGATCTGGACTGCAGGCGGGCCAAAAACGTACCCACACTCTTTTTTTACGAAGCCATGCTTTTGTAACATGCTGAATGTGGCTTGGCATTGTCTTGCTGAAATAAGCAGGGGCGTCCATGAAAAAGACGGTGCTTAGATGGCCGCATATGTTGTTTCAAAACCTGTATGTACTTTTCAGCATTAATGGTGCCTTCACAGATGTGTAAGTTACCTATGCCTTGGGCACTAATGCACCCCCATACCATCACAGATGCTGGCTTTTGAACTTTGCCTCGATAACAGTCTGGATGGTTCGCTTCCCCTTTGGTCCCGATGACACAATGTCGTATATTTCCAAAAGCAACATCTTTATGTTGTCTTTTTAGCATATTCAACTGAATATGGGTTGAAAATGATTTACAAATCATTGTATTCCGTTTATATTTACATCTAACACAAGTTCCCAACTCCTATGAAAACGGGGTTTGTATCTTAGCCCTGTGCACAGGAAGCCATATTAGAATGAGGGTGTGTCTTTTCAATTGTGTGGGATGGAGTGAAGGTCTGTTTATTCCACAAAAAAAAACAAAAAACTGGCAACTCAAGTTGGCAATGGCTCCTTTGCCTCAACCTGCTGCCGTGTTGGATGCTAACCAAGCGACTTTACACTGAACCCCTCCTTCCAACCATGTTGTGTCCCCTTCACCTCTTATCTCTTCTTCAGTTTATAGTTTCACCTCATTATTTTGCAAAAAAATATTTCGTAGCCTATTTCATTCTTTTACTCTGGAATGCCCTCCCGGTAACAGTTCGAGATGCTACCTCAGTAGAAGCATTTAAATCTCATCTTAAAACTCATCTGTATACTCTAGCCTTTTAAATACACCTCCTTTTTAGACCAGTTGATCTGCCGCTTCTTTTCTTTCTCCTATGTCCCCCCCTCCCTTGTGGAGGGGGTCCGGTCCGATGACCATGGATGAAGTACTGACTGTCCAGAGTCGAGACCCAGGATGGACCGCTCGTCGGGACCCAGGATGGACCGCTCGCCTGTATCGGTTGGGGACATCTCTACGCTGCTGATCCGCTTGAGATGGTTTCCTGTGGACGGGACTCTCACTGCTGTCTTGGAGCCACTGTGGATTGAACTTTCACAGTATCATGTTAGACCCGCTCGACAGCCATTGCTTTCGGTCCCCTAGAGGGGGGGGGGTTGCCCACATCTGAGGTCCTCTCCAAGGTTTCTCATAGTCAGCATTGTCACTGGCGTCCCACTGGATGTGAATTCTCCCCGCCCACTGGGTGTGAGTTTTCCTTGCCCTTTTGTGGGTTCTTCCGAGGATGTTGTAGTCGTAATGATTTGTGCAGTCCTTTGAGACATTTGTGATTTGGGGCTATATAAATAAACATTGATTGATTGATTGATTTTGCAGTACTATAATCTTCTCCTTGGGGTACTTTGACAGCTCTTTGGTCTTCCCATTGGTGGTGGACATGTTTTTAAATGGAGGAGACCGTTCATGTGACAGGTGGCTTTTAGTCACAGCCGGAGTTGAGCTTAGGAGTACTTTCCTAAAGAGACGGGACTAATTTGCTTGTTTCATGAGCACATAGCCGGTCTATGAGGGTCAGAATGTTTGCTGATTGGTAGGGGATCAACTACTCATATCAAGATGCCATGTCTCAAGACATAGTGTTTCTACTTAAATGGGAACTGCACTTTTTTTTGGTATTGTGCCTAAAATTCACAGTAATTATGACAGAGAAGAACATATGTCTTTTTTATTTAATTTTGTATGTTAGGGAGCTACATTTTGCAGCATATTGATCACAGTAAGGCAACTTACTTATACTGCTGTACTGACATTATCAACTGGTGAGCTGCTTTCTCTCCTCGGAGCTTGTAAAAGTTTGTTTTAGTTTATAAAAAATGCTTCTCACCTTGATTGATTGATTGATTGATTGATTTAGACTTGTATTAGTAGATTGCACAGTACAGTACTTATTCCGTACAATCGACCACTAAATGGTAACACCTGAATAAGTTTTTAAACTTGTTTAAGTCGGGTTACATGTTAATCAATTCCATCCATCCATCATCTTCCGCTTATCCGAGGTCGGGTCGCGGGGGCAGCAGCCTAAGCAGGGAAGCCCAGACTTCCCTCTCCCCAGCCACTTAGTCTAGCTCTTCCCGGGGGATCCTGAGGCGTTCCCAGGCCAGCCGTAAGCTCATGACCATAGGTGAGGATGGGAACGTAGATCGACCGGTAAATTGAGAGCTTTGACTTCCGGCTCAGCTCCTTCTTCACCACAACGGATCGATACAACGTCCGCATTACTGAAGACGCCGCACCAATCCGCCTGTCAATCTCACGATCTACTCCCTGCCCACTCGTGAACAAGACTCCTATGTACTTGAACTCCTCCACTTGGGGCAGGGTCTCCTCCCCAACCCGAAGATGGCCCTCTACGGACTTGGAGGTGCTGATTCTCATTCCGGTCGCTTCACACTCGGCTGCGAACCGATCCAGTGAGAGCTGAAGATCCTGGCCAGATGAAGCCATCAGGACCACATCATCTGCAAAAAGCAGAGACCTAATCCCGCGGCCACCAAACCGGAACCCCTCAACGCCTTGACTGCGCCTAGAAATTCTGTCCATAAAAGTTATGAACAGAATCGGTGACAAAGGACAGCCTTTGCGGAGTTAATCAATTCATGGTACAAATATATACTATCAGCATAATACAGTCATCACACAAATTAATCATCAGATTATATACATTCAATCAATCAATCAATGTTTATTTATATAGCCCCAAATCACAAATGTCTCAAAGGACTGCACAAATCATTACGACTACAACATCCTCGGAAGAACCCACAAAAGGGCAAGGAAAACTCACACCCAGTGGGCAGGGAGAATTCACATTCAGTGGGACGCCAGCGACAATGCTGACTATGAGAAACCTTGGAGAGGACCTCAGATGTGGGCAACCCCCCCCCTCTAGGGGACCGAAAGCAATGGATGTCGAGCGGGTCCAACATGATACTGCGAAAGTTCAATCCACAGTGGCTCCAAGACAGCAGCGAGAGTCCCGTCCACAGGAAACCATCTCGAGCGGATCAGCAGCGTAGAGATGTCCCCAACCGATACAGGCGAGCGGTCCATCCTGGGTCCCGACGAGCGGTCCATCCTGGGTCTCGACTCTGGACAGCCAGTACTTCATCCATGGTCATCGGACCGGACCCCCTCCACAAGGGAGGGGGGGACATAGGAGAAAGAAAAGAAGCGGCAGATCAACTGGTCTAAAAAGGAGGTCTATTTAAAGGCTAGAGTATACAGATGAGTTTTAAGATGAGACTTAAATGCTTCTACTGAGGTAGCATCTCGAACTGTTACCGGGAGGGCATTCCAGAGTACTGGAGCCCGAACGGAAAACGCTCTATAGCCCGCAGACTTTTTTTGAGCTCTAGGAATCACTAATAAGCCGGAGTCTTTTGAACGCAGATTTCTTGCCGGGACATACGGTACAATACAATCGGCAAGATAGGCTGGAGCTAGACCGTGTAGTATTTTATACGTAAGTAGTAAAACCTTAAAGTCACATCTTAAGTGCACAGGAAGCCAGTGCAGGTGAGCCAGTACAGGCGTAATATGATCAAACTTTCTTGTTCTTGTCAAAAGTCTAGCAGCCGCATTTTGTACCAACTGTAATCTTTTAATGCTAGACATTGGGAGACCCGAAAATAATACGTTACAGTAATCGAGACGAGACGTAACAAACGCATGGATAATGATCTCGGCGTCTTTAGTGGACAAAATGGAGCGAATTTTAGCGATATTACGGAGATGAAAGAAGGCCGTTTTAGTAACGCTTTTAATGTGTGACTCAAAGGAGAGAGTTGGGTCGAAGATAATACCCAGATTTTTTACAGAGTCACCTTGTTTTATTATTTGGTTGTCAAATGTTAAAGTTGTATTATTAAATAGAGGTCGGTGTCTAGCAGGACCGATAATCAGCATTTCCGTTTTTTTGGCATTAAGTTGCAAAAAGTTAGCGGACATCCATTGTTTAATTTCATTAAGACACGCTTCCAACTGACTACAGTCCGGCGTGTTGGTCAGCTTTAGGGGCACGTAAAGTTGGGTGTCATCAGCATAACAGTGAAAGCTAATACCGTATTTGCGTATGACGTCACCTAGCGGCAGCATGTAGATGCTGAAGAGTACAGGGCCAAGGACCGAACCCTGGGGAACTCCACACGTTACCTTAACATAGTCCGAGGTCACACTGTTATAGGAGACGCACTGCATCCTATCAGTAAGATAAGAGTTAAACCATGACAGGGCTGAGTCCGAAATACCAATTCGTATTTTGATACGCTCTAATAAAATATTATGATCGACGGTATCGAAAGCAGCGCTAAGATCGAGGAGCAGCAACATAGATGACGCATCAGAGTCCATCGTTAGCAATAGATCATTAGTCAGTTTTGCGAGGGCTGTCTCAGTCGAGTGATTTGCCCTGAAACCGGATTGAAAGGTTTCACATAGATTGTTAAACGCTAAGTGCTCATTTAGCTGCTCTGCAACAATTTTTTCGAGGATTTTCGAAATAAAGGGAAGGTGAGACACCGGTCGGTAGTTTACCATGAGGTCTGGATCGAGGTTAGGTCTTTTAAGGAGAGGATGAATAACCGCTTTTTTGAATGCAACGGGAACAGTGCCCGAGGAAAGTGATAAGTTTATAATATTTAGCACTGATGGACCTAATAATACAAAAAGCTCCTTGATAAGTTTCCCAGGAAGTGGGTCAAGTAAACATGTTGTTTGTTTTATTCCATTTACACGTTGTAACAATCCTTCTAATGTTATTTAATTGAATTATTTAGATTATTTACAATCTGGGAAGGGGTTGGGGCGGGAGGGTTTAGGTTTGGTTGACATCAACAATTATATCATCTGAGAAAATGGACATTAAAACAGTGTAGGTCTGACTTCATAGGATATGCACAGCGAGCAGTGAACAATAGTAAAATAACATGGCTATATCCTCAGAAGTTGGTCACCTTTGACAGCCACCACAAACCTTGAAATGGCGAGAAAAACATGTGAACTTGCTTGTATTGATGAATGAAGAGAAATGTTATGGACTGTTTTACTTCCGGTTTAAGGCAAAGCAGAAAGTACATTTTTAACTCACAACACCTGCAGTGAGCAAATTCATCTAAAATATGGTGCCATAACACACACAATAACACACCATCTCAGTCTTCTGCTTGGGTTTAATGAAAACTATTGAACATAAAACATTATGGCAATAAGCGGGGGGAAAAAAAACATAAATCAGTCACACCGTTTTATAAGCCACAGGGTTCAAAATTTCGGAAAACAAGTAGTGGCTTATAGTCTGGAATCTAAAGTATTGGTATATAATAGACGAGAGAGATATCGCAGTTTACCTCAAATGTAAATGTACCAGAGTATATTTAGAGGGTATACTTGTGGAACTGGGCGGAAGACAAAGCTTTGTACACTGATTAAAACACAGCGGTAAGATTTCTAAGCTTTATTAACACACATTTACAAACATGCACACAGACTCAAACAGGGCTATGCACACACACAAAAAAAAAAAACGGTCAGATGGCTGAGGCTATAACTGGTTTTATCCTCGGGGAAGTCTTTAATTGGTCACAGTGCTTTACCATCTGGGGTTGGTGGGACGTAGAGGAGAGGAAAAGGGTTGGAGGTAGCATATGAAAAGCTTGAAACCTAAAAGGTTTTGATGCTGGCACCTCGTCTGCAGTGCAGTCACGATATGCTTGATCAATGCTGTTTAGAGTGTCACAGGCACACCATGTGCAGTGGTGCACGCCTGTGGGTAGATTAGGTAATTGCTATCGTGGGATTCGTCTGTTTTTGTGAGCATTTCAGCGCGTGTGTGTGTGTGTGTGTGTGTGTGTGTGTGTACTTCAGGGTGAGGTTTCATGCAGTAGACAGGCAATAGTCAAAAAACCACTGACTGTGGGGAAGACAAACACTAAAGAGAAGGTGTGCAACGGTACATGTATTCATAAACATATTTTTTTGGTATAGAACATGGGTGTCAAATTCTGGCCCGCGGGCCAAATTTTGCCCGCCGTGTAATTTCATTTGGCCCTTGAGGTAATATCAAATTAAGATTAGAGCTGGCCCGCCGGTATTATACAGGGTCGATGCCGCTGTAGCACTGCATTCACCGCTGATACTCATACTTGCCAACCCTCACGATTTTCCCGAGAGACTCCGAATTTCGCCCGATTTCCACCCGGACAACAATATTGGGGGCGTGCCTTGAAGGCACTGCCTTTAGCGTCCTCTACAGCCTGTCGTCACGTCCGCTTTTACGCCATACAAACAACGTGCCGGCCCAGTCACAGAATATATACGGCTTTAACACACACACAAGTGAATGCAAGGCATACTTGATCAACAGCCATGAGGGTCACACTGAGGGTGGCCATATAAACACTTTTACAAATATGCGCCACACTGTGAAGCCACACCAAATAAAAATGACGAACACATTTCGGGAGAACATCCGCACCGTAGCACAACAGAAATACCCAGAACCCCTTGCAGCACTAACTCTTCCGGGACGCTACAATATGCATCCCTGCTACCACCAAACCCCGCTCCCCCAATTTTAATTTTAATTTTATTTGATATGCCATTGATATTTTTTTAATATTTATTATAATATGAAACTCGATTTTGTATGTGACTATAAAGTTTTATAAGCCTTGCTGTTTAATATTCAATGCAAAACTTGTTTGGGTCCCTATTAAAAGGCTAATTTGTTCAGCATTGGCCCGCGGCTTTGTTTAGTTTTAACTTTTGGGCCACTCTCTATTTGAGTTTGACACCCCTGGTATAGAACATCGATAGAGTGCAGAGGCGTACCAAGTTCCAACACGGAACACATTGAATGAGGTATGGGAACTGTATGACGTCACAGGGAAATGGATAGTCGCATCGCAAATAGCGAAAATCAAGCACTTTAAAGCTTAATTTAGGGATATTCCGAGACCGGTAACATTTTGAAAAATACTTTAAAAAATACAACTACCCACTGGGAACTGATTTTTATTGTTTTTAACCCTTCTGAAATTGTGATAATGTTCCCCTTTAAGTTGTGAGTGTGATGTGATGTGTGATTTCCACAAGCCTCTGTATATGTAGAAGAAGGAGAAACACGGGCATGCCTGGATGACTCGACTCTATCTCTCCAGATGTTAGCTCCGGTTGTTATGAAGCTGGCTGTGCCGCGTTCTTTCTGACGTCACTTCCTGTGTGGGCCGCGGTCTTTCTGACTTCACTTCCTCTCCAAACTCAGTTTGTAAACGATCAATGAGTCCATACAAAGCTCAGAGCCGGAGATTCAAGAAATAGGCGGCGCATTTACCTGTGTAAAAATTGTCCGAAGATGGGGACCTTAAACGATAGATTATTGTGGCTGAAACGAGGCTAAGGCTAAATAATTATTTGTTTATGGAATTATCCGGCTTAATATAGACATAGCCTTAGATTGGTCAGATCTAGTCCAGTAGTTGGTGCCAAAACCACACATATTTATACTCCAAAAACCAGGGGGTGTGCCCGGGCAAGGATGGTTTTGCACTATTTTAGTGCGGCTGACCGCTGCAAACGGTGCAATGTCCGCCACAAACAGCTGAAGACTGGCAAGGAAAAGATCCATGCCACACCCAATGAAAACAGAACCAAGCGGAAGGCAAGCACTCCTGCAGTTCCGTCTTCCAGCTACATCTGCAGTTTGCCTCTCCCACATCGGACTCATCAGCCACAGCAGGCGTTGTCGCTGAGTTTAAACTTGACCTCCGGACTGGCGAAGTTTCCATAGTCGTTACGACTGACTGAGGCCTGATGATGATTGTAGTGAGAAAAACAACTGTCGCAAACAAGCAATCCTAAAATCCTGAAGTCTAAACTCCCCTCGTTAGCATGAG
Source organism: Nerophis ophidion (assembly GCF_033978795.1). Lineage (NCBI taxonomy): Eukaryota > Metazoa > Chordata > Actinopteri > Syngnathiformes > Syngnathidae > Nerophis > Nerophis ophidion. Next base: position 10,507,746 of record NC_084629.1, read on the forward strand.
CCCTGAGATGACAATGACCTGGATGAATGAGGACCGTCATAGACAAAGCTTAAATACAACGTTAGTCAACTAAGACGGCTCTTTCTGTAGAAATTGGAAGATAATTGCCTGCAATGTTGCGTTTTCCTAAAAAGAAACCATGTAAACTATTTAATTAAAAAAATTACGGGTTAGTGCGTCTGCCTCACAATACGAAGTTCCTGCAGTCCTGGGTTCAAATCCAGGCTCGGGATCTTTCTGTGTGGAGTTTGCATGTTCTCCCCGTGAATGCGTGGGTTCCCTCCGGGTACTCCGGCTTCCTCCCACTTCCAAAGACATGTACCTGGGGATAGGTTGATTGGCAACACTAAATTGGCCCTAGTGTGTGAATGTGAGTGTGAATGTTGTCTGTCTATCTGTGTTGGCCCTGCGATGAGGTGGCGACTTGTCCAGGGTGTACCCTGCCTTCCGCCCGATTGTAGCTGAGATAGGCGCCAGCGCCCCCCGCAACCCCGAAAGGGGATAAGCGGTAGAAAATGGATGGATGGATGGCAATCTAAATGTTATCCATAAAAAATATACATATATAAAGTTTGGTCATTTTAGGAAAAACTAAGGTTGTTTTTGTTTTGTATTTTGTTCCTGACAACAAACTAAGGCAGTGGTTATCAACCTTTTTTCAGCGATGTACCCCCTGTGAACATTTTTTTAATTCATGTACACCCTAATCAGAGTAAAGCATTTTTGGTTGAAAAGAAGAGATAAAGAAGTAAATTAAGCACTATGTCATCAGTTTCTGATTTATTACATTGTATAACAGTGCAAAATATTGCTCATTTATAGTGGTCTTTCTTGAACTATTTTGCGAAAAAAAAGATATAAAAATAACTAAAAACTTGTTGAAAAATAAACAAGTGATTCAATTATAAATAAAGATTTCTACACATAGAAGTAATCATCAACTTAAAGTGCCCTCTTTGGGGATTGTAATAGAGATCCATCTGGATTGATTAAGTTAATTCTAAACATTTCTTCACAAAAAAATAAATCTTTACCATCAGTATTTATGGAACATGTCCACAAAAAAACTGTCTACACTGAATAATGCGTTGTTGTATTTTTTTTCACAGTTTATGAACTTACATTCATATTTTGTTGAAGTATTATTCAATAAATAAAACGATTTTTGAATTGTTGCTATTTTTAGAATGTTTTGTTGCTATTTTTAGAATATTTAAAAAATAATCTCACGTACCCCTTGGCATACTTTCAAGTACCCCCAGGGGTAAGCGTAGCCCCATTTGAGAACCACTGTAGTAAGGTACTTAGCAAACTGTAGTGCACTGAATGAGAAAGTTGGAGCTGGTAAAGATGGCGCGGCGAGTGAATGGAGGGTTTTTGTTGCGTTTTTTTTTTCTTGGCCATGACGCCTTTGAATGTGAAGGATTTTAGTCAACGATAGCTTGTGCACAGCTCCTTTCTAACACTCTTAGGAAGATTTGTCTTTTATATTCTCACCTCTCTTCAGACTACCCCTCCTCACGCTTCGCCATTTAATCTCTCCCACTTACTCGCCATCTTCCAAACTCACTTACTCAGCCTCATTTCCTGGCCGGGCCTCACTGAGCGGTAATGTCATAATTGTACAGTATGTACACCTATAGGAGTGTGTGTGTTTGTGTACGTGTATGTGTGTGTGTGTGTGTTTGCACATGTCTTGTTAAATCCTTCTCTTGTGCCTTTGTACAAACAGCGCTTCATATTCGAGTCTTCTCACCGTGAATCCCTCTCTTATCACAGCACTCAGCCTTTTAAATCCACGTCGCCATTCTACCGCTACAATAACAAAGCCTGCCGCTTTATTCTTGGCCCAACGCAGGTTTTTTTTCTCCTCTCCCACTGATTTTTCTTTTGTTGGACCTTTTGCATCGGGCTGTTCAATTTGAAAAGTGGACGCATGCAGGGTTCAACAAAGGGGTGAAACTTGAGTGAAAAGTGCATCACTTAAAAGCCTGACATATTCCGCCTTTTGCATTTGGAGGACACACGTTTCTAAAGTAGCACGGTGTTGGCCATACAATGCATTCTCCTGTCATTCAGGAAATCATAACATTTTAGCATGCATGTGCATGTACGAGCCAATCTGCTCCACAACAAGAGGATGGAGAAAAATAGGGAACTTACTGATGACAACTTTGGACTGCCACTGAATAAAAATTGCAGACTGATGCAAAGCTTTTCGGAAACAAATGTTTCTGCAAACATTTGTGAAAGAATGGGCCGCTCTCAGAAGCTCAGCGATTTCCAGCGTGGAACTGTCATAGGATGCCACCTCTGCAACAGATTCCTCAAAATTTCCTTGCTCCTAAATATTCCAAAGTCAACTGTCGGCTTTATTATCAATCAATCAATCATTGTTTATTTATATAGCCCTAAATCACAAATGTCTCAAAAGGACTGTACAAACCACTACGACTACGACATCCTCGGAAGAACCCACACAAGGGCAAGGAAAACTCACACCCAGTGGGACTACGCAAACCACTATGACACACAGGCCACATAAGGGCAAGGAGAACTCACACCCAGTGGGACATCAGTGACAATGATGACTATGAGAACCTTGGAGAGGACCTCAAATGTGGGCAACCACCCCCCCCCCCCCCCCCCCCCCCTCTAGGGGACCGAAAGCAATGGATGTCGAGCGGGTCTAACATGATACTGTGAAAGTTCAATCCAACACAGCCGCGAGAGTTCAGTTCAAAGCGGATCCAAGACAGCACCGAGAGTCCCGTCCACAGGAAACCATCCCAAGTGGAGTCGGATCAGCATCGTAGAGATGTCCCCAACCAATACACAGGCGAGCGGTCCATCCTGGGTCCTGACGAGCAGTCCATCCCGGGTCCCGACTCTGGACAGCCAGTACTTCATCCATGGTCATCGGACCGGACCCCCTCCACGAGGGAGGGGGGGGACAGAGGAGAAAAAGAAAAGAAGCGGCAGATCAACTGGTCTAAAAAGGAGGTCTATTTAAAGGCTAGAGTATACAAATGAGTTTTAAGGTGAGACTTAAATGCTTCTACTGAGGTAGCATCTCGAACTGTTACCGGGAGGGCATTCCAGAGTACTGGAGCCCGAACGGAAAACGCTCTATAGCCCGCAGACTTTTTTTGGGCTTTAGGAATCACTAATAAGTCGGAGTCCTTTGAACGCAGATTTCTCGCCGGGACATATGGTACAATACAATCGGCAAGATAGGATGGAGTTAGACCGTGTAGTATTTTATACGTAAGTAGTAAAACCTTAAAGTCACATCTTAAGTGCACAGGAAGCCAGTGCAGGTGAGCCAGTACAGGCGTAATGTGATCAAACTTTCTTGTTCTTGTCAAAAGTCTAGCAGCCGCATTTTGTACCAACTGTAATCTTTTAATGTTATGAGAAAATGGAATTTTTTTGGAACAACAGCAACCAAGCCACAAAGTGGTAGGCCACGTAAACTGACAGAGAGGGGTCAGCAGATGCTGAAGCGCATAGTGCAAACAGGTCGCCGACTTTCTGCACAGACAGTTGCTACAGAGCTCCAAACTTCATTTAACCTTACAATTAGCCCACTTACAGTACGCAGAGAGTTTGATGGAATGGGTTTCCATGGCCAATCAGCTGCATCTTAGCCATACATCACCAAGTCTAATGCAACGCGTGAGATGCAGTGGTGTAAAGCAGGTCCATAAAGACATGGATGACAAAAGTCTGGTGTTGATGAACCTGACCTGAACTAGATAGAACACCTTTGGGATGAATTAGAACGGAGACTGAGAGCCAGGCCTTCTCGACCAACATCAGTGTGTGAACTCACCAATGCGCTTTTAGACTAATGGTCGAAAATTCCTATAAACACACTCTGCAACTTTGTGGACAGCCTTCCCAGAAGAGTTTAAGCTGTAATAGCTGCAAAAGGTGAACCGACATCATATTGAACCCTATGGGTTAGGAATGGGATGGTACTTCAAGTTCATGTGTGAATCAAGGCAGGTGGCCAAATACTGTTGGCAATATAGTGTATCTGTTGATGTAACTAAAGCAAAATACGTCACAATCGTCCTAAATTCCAAACAGATCGTTTCAAGCAGGTTTGGATGAAGGCATGATTGTTTTATTTTTATCTCGGCAATGCATCCATGGTTTTGATTTCATATTTTGTCACTTATCGTGTTCTTATCGACAGGTAAGAACAGTTGGTTTTGCATTATGGACCCTTTAAAGTTACACTTGGTCTCGATCAGACTGATAGGGTCAAACCATGGTGGTTCAATAACAGAACCATCATTAAGTGTACTTGTCAATAAATATAATATATAATAAATAGCACAGGCAAGACTGATATGTTTTGCGAAATGTTCACCCTTTTTGGCAGTAGTGGTTTAGGAGTAGAAAAGTTAGCTGCCTTCAGTTGCGTCGGACCAGTCCTCCTGTCAGGGATTAAAAGACACTGGTCAATCCCAAATTCTTTCTGATGACATATATGTTGAGTAAGAAGGACCACAAAGACACAATAGTGATATTATCACATTTTTCTGAAGCTTTAGGAGACCAGCCCTCACAATGCTATAATAGCAGCATCAAGAAGTGGTCTGAAAACCAAACGGAAAGAGTCAGCTTATTTAGTATGAAAACAGCCCCCTTCCAACCAGAAAGAAATACAGCCTTATTGTTTTAAAGCAGACCTGGGCAAAATAAGGACCGGGGGCCTCATGAGCTTTTCAACCCGGCCCGCCGGACATTCCCAAATAATAGTTTTAGATGTTTAAGATGGACAGTGTAGCTGCCATTATGATGTGCACTCATCTTTTCTAATGACCTTAGTATAGTTGAAGACTATACTAAGTCTTTCAATGCTTGGAATCTGCGGTTATGGATGATACACTAGTTACTATGGTAATTTAATTAGTTACTATAGTCAACTAATTAGTTACTATGGTCATCTACGTCAGTGGTTCTCAACCATTTTTCAGTGATGTACCCCCTGTGAAATTTTTTTTAATTCAAGTACCCCCTAAAGCATTTTCGGTTGAAAAAAAATAAGATAAAGAAGTAAAATACACCACTATGTCATCAGTTTCTGATTTATTAAATTGTATAACAGTGCAAAATATTGCTCATTTGTTGTGGTCTTTTTTGAACTATTCGGAAAAAAAGATATAAAAATATCTAAAAAATTGTTGAAAAATAAACAAGTGATTCAACTAAAAATAAAGATTTGTACACATAGTAATCATCAACTTAAAGTGCCCTCTTTGGGGATCGTAATAGAGATCCATCTGGATTCATGAACTTAAACATTTCTTCACAAAAAAAGAAATCTTTAACCAATATTTATGGAACATGTCCGCAAAAAATTTAGCTGTCAACACTGAATATTGCATTGTTGCATTTCTTTTCACAGTTGATGCACTTACATTCATATTTTGTTGAAGTATTATTCAATAAATATATTTATAAAATATTTTTGAATTGTTACTATGTTTAGAATATTTTTGAAAAATCTCACGTACCCCTTGGCATACCTTCAAGTACCCCCAGGGTTACGCGTACCCCCATTTGAGAACCACTGATCTAGGTCACAGCAGCTCAGACGAGGCACCAAGCAGTGTGGGCGGGAAGCGTTTCCACAGACGCGGAAGGAGATTTTCACAACTAAGTTCTAAAGCTTAGTGATATAGAATAAAAAGTACTTTATTGATCCCGTGTTGGGGAGGAGACCCTGCCCCAAGTGGAGGAGTTCAAGTACCTAGGAGTCTTGTTCACGAGTGAGGGAAGAGTGGATCGTGAGATCGACAGGCGGATCGGTGCGGCGTCTTCAGTAATGCGGACGTTGTACCGATCCGTTGTGGTGAAGAAGGAGCTGAGCCGGAAGGCAAATCTCTCAATTTACCGGTCGATCTACGTTCCCATCCTCACCTATGGTCATGAGCTTTGGGTCATGACCGAAAGGATAAGATCACGAGTACAAGCGGCCGAAATGAGTTTCCTCTGCCGTGTGGCGGGTCTCTCCCTTAGAGATAGGGTGAGGAGCTCTGCCATCCGGGAGGGACTCAAAGTAAAGCCGCTGCTCCTTCACATCGAGAGGAGCCAGATGAGGTGGTTCGGGCATCTGGTCAGGATGCCACCCTTACGTGTTTAGGGCACGTCCAATCGGTAGGAGGCCACGGGGAAGACCCAGGACACGTTGGGAAGACTATGTCTCCCGGCTGGCCTGGGAACGCCTCGGGATCCCCCGGGAAGTGCTAGACGAAGTGGCTGGGGAGAGGGAAGTCTGGGTTTCCCTGCTTAGGCTGTTGCCCCCGCGACCCGACCTCGGATAAGCGGAAGATGATGGATGGATGGATGGATGATCCCTGGGGGAAATTCAGCAAATATCAGATGTATCAGATTCTAGGTTGGTTTATTTTTTACCTTTTGCGTTCATTCTTCACCATTTGTTGCATTTTTGTTGCGTTTCACTTGATTGTGAAATGTTTCGATCGAAAGGCGGTATGGTGTTCATATGTTGTCGATATTCAGCGTTTTATCCTTTATACAAAAATGTAAAATTCCATTTTGTTTTTTAAGGCGCTGTGTCATAACATTTTTAGCATTCAATCAGACATTATTGTGAGGTTTTATATTAGTGTTCCAAAACATATATATACTGACCCCCCGGCACATTTTTTTCTCTAAATTTGGCCCCTGAATCAATATAATTTCCCAGGCCTGTTCTAAACTGATAATGTAAAAAGTGAGTACATTATACTCCCAATACACATTCCAGCGCCTTTCAGGTAAAACACAGAGTTTACAAGTGAACAACAAGAGAAAAACACAAAGTGTACACATGGGAAAATATTAGCTGCTTTAAACATGACTATCAATAAAGAAATAACTCTTAAAAATATATTCATTCTCCACACTTACCTAAACAAATAAGTGCCGTTCTATTTTTTTTTTTTTTTACATCTGTGTGTTCTTACTCCAGTTGGTAAACAACTTTGCAGAGCATGTACCAACACAGGTCTGCCTCTCCTTATCTTTATGGGGTTGCTTGGCACCATGCAAAGCCACTAGATTGAAGAAAACATAACCACGGATGCATTTTCACTGCACTATTGTATCGTTGCTCCTTGGCAGAAGGGTTTTAGGGGGTTATTGCTCCGGCCCTTGTTAAGCACTGTGTAAACAAGCAGAGCGACATCATTGTGGAATCATTTTTACTGCTCAGTCTCTGTGTGAAAGAGGCTACGACTGGCTGATCCTCTCCCATTCGATGTCGTTCATAGCGTTTAAATGCAGTTAAGAAGAGTAAAGGTGATGAGGATTAAATTACGTGCACAGTACTGAGCTGTTACAAGCACCTGGCTATTTCCAGGAGAAATAAGGAGGCGGCTGGGAGCTCAGTTATAGTCCGATACCACCAATGCTATTACGTGGTAACATAGCAGGCACCACATTACGAAATGAAAGGATGATTCCTGATGTTTTCACAGCGCATAGGCAGGGTCGGGATGGCGCCATCCGCTACATAAATAGCATGACATCATAGCGGCATAATACATTGTATTCAACAAAGAAGAGGAGCGTGCCACAGCGAACTGAAAGGACAACAATGGAGGACAAACAGCATTTTGTCTTCCTACTTCTTGGCATGTGTCTGTTTATTACAAGGGGAAGACAGGCTTTGTTTGGTGAAAAGGCGCTTTATGTCGCTCCCAATTATTCGTATTGTCAAACGCAAGGACTGTCTCTGTTGTCGAGGCAATGGGTGGGACAATCGCTGGTTTTAGGTCTTTCTGGTAACAATGGAAACACAACTGGTTTTATTGAACTTCAGCGTTTGATTGCTTGAGGCAGAAGGTTCCATCACATGTTTGGTTGAGTTAATTGGAACTGCGGTGCAATGGCTGTGTTAGTACAGTCTGTTTGGTCATGGGTGAACGCCATTTAAAGAACCCTGGTGTGCACTAGGGATGGGCGGTACTTGTATTTGTATTGAACCGTTTCAGTATGGGGGTTTCGGTTCAGTTCGGAGGTGTACTGAACAAGTTTCCACACAAACATATTAGGTAGCGCACCGCAGGTTGTGTAAACAATGCAGAGCGAGGCACAACAGACGGCAGGCTATCAGCGACCGGGCTAGGACAACATGCAAAAGCCAGAGATGGAAGACCCTCCTGCCTCGTTAACATCTCCCGCTTGGGAACACTTTGGCTGCACAGTGCGATACAACAATGGAGGACGGAGGTTTGCTGACATTGCTTCTGCCAACACATCAAACATGCTAACTCCTTTGAAGCGTCACCACTGCATTCAAGCAGTCTCTCCTCGGCGAGTCAGGCAGGGCAGAAGCAATAATAAATGTTTTTATAGCAGCAGATTTAAGACCGTCCATCCATCCATTTTTCTAACGCTTGTCCCGTTCGGGGCCGAAGGGGGTTGCTGTATTGCGTTAAAACTAGATTTTGACCCACTTCTATGGTGGAAGAACAATAAGCCCATATATCCTCTTACTGCCAAGTTAGCCAGGCTGTCGGGGGGGGTGTTGATTAACGTGGACCCCGACTTAAACAAGTTGAAAAACTTATTGGGGTGTTTGCATTCAGTGGTCAATTGTACGGAATATGTACTGTACTGTGCAATTTACTAATAAAAGTGTCAATCAATTAATCAAAAAAAGCACTTTATATGTAGAAAGGTTTTGTTAAGAAACCATTTTAAGCCTTTATATTATTTAGTTTTCATTTTATATATGTTGACCACATTGACCTTGGCAATGGACCCTGTGTGTATATGCATGTTATGCCATTGTTTACAAATCTGGTAAATAAATAACCCAAAAATGTATATTTTGTTGTTTTCTTACTGTACCGAAAATTAACCGAACCGTGACCTTTAAACCGAGGTATGTACCGAACGGAAATTTTTGTGTACCGTTACACCCCTAATGGTGCAGTCTAAAATCTATATTAGGAAATATGTTGCAGCATCCAGGGTGTACCCCGCCTTCCGCCCGATTGTAGCTGAGATAGGCGCCAGCGCCCCCCGCGACCCCGAAAGGGAATAAGCGGTAGAAAATGGATGGATGGGCATCCCACAAAACAATATTTATCTGAATATTTCATTTAGTATATTAGTTAAAGTTAAAGTACCAATGATTGTCACACACACACTGGGTCTGGTGAAATTTGTCCTCTGCATTTGACCCCTCCCCATGTTCACCCCCTGGGAGGTGAGGGGAATAGTCAGCAGCAGTAGTGGCCGCGCCCGGGAATCATTTTTGGTGATTCAACCCTTGATACTGAGTGCCAAGCAGGGAGGTAATGGGTCCCATATTTATAGTCTTTGGTATGACTCAGCTGGGGTTTGAACTCACGACTTACCCATCTCAGGACGGACACTCTTAACCACTAGGCCACTAAGTATGTAAGTAAGTAATGATCATATAACCTTTTCAAAAAGTCAGGGGTGTCAAATGCATGGCCCGCGGGCTGGATCAGGCCGCTTACAGGTTTCACCCAGCCTGCGGGATGAGTTTGCTAAGTATAAAAATGAGCCGAAAATTTGGAGTGAAAAAAAAAACGCTGTTCTCACTGTGTCCACTAGATGTCGCAATAGGAATTATTTGTATCTTTGTAGATGATGCTACTTATGTAAAACAAAATAAACCATGATGTTAGTGCACCAGTCGAAGAAAATGAGCGAACTACAAAACTATCATCCTGTAATTAGATTCTGATATTATTTTTTTTATCTTGATTGAAAATTAACACCAATGAGTTGACTGATGAACATTATCACATAATTTATTCAGAAAGTATAAATATCGACAAATAAAGATGGAATACAATTTACCGCAGCATGTAAGCGTAAAAAAAACCCAACTTTGATTTGTACATTTTCAGAATGTGGTTGTTCTATTTTTAAACAAAGAAAACAATCTGGAGTTGTCTTTATTTTTAAGTCATCGTGCTGTGATTTTAGCTGTCCGGCCCACTTGGGGGTACATTTTTCTCCATGTGGCCCCCGATCTAAAGTGAATTTGACACCCCTGATCTAAGGGTTCACTCTTGAGGGAAATGTCATAGAGGTGGTTCACACGTATAAATAAATCGGTATTTTGCTGAATGACTTCCTGATTTTCATGCCCCATCCAAACAATCTTGTAAACAAACTCAAATTGGGCTTATTCTTTTGAAATAAATGTATTTTTTTCTTTTGAGGCAAAAAAGCGCCTCGTCAATGAAACATTTTTTTTCTATTTCAGACTATGGAGACCTGTTGTATAGTAATGTGTCCGCTCAATGTCTACATAGGATCGACACTGTATATCATGCTTTATTGAGGTTCATAACTCACTGTAGGGCCTTGACTCATCGTTGTGAGCTGTATTCCTGAGTGGGATGGCCTTCTTTGTCCTCCAGAAGGCTGGGTCATTGGCATACTTTTATTTATAAGGCTACGCTGGGTCTACTGCCCTCCTATATTTGTGATTGAATCACATGAAGGAGTGTTTACTCTTATTGTTTGCATTAAAATAATTATTTGTTGCTCACTGCTCCAGCACCTGTCGCGAGAGGGACAGCGGTAGGAAATGGATGGATAGATATCCCATTTGCCCTAGCATTTGAGATCCATCCATCCATCCATCCATCCATTTTCTACCGCTTATTCCCTTTCGGGGTCGCGGGGGGCGCTGGCGCCTATCTCAGCTACAATCGGGCGGAAGGCAGGGTACACCCTGGACAAGTCGCCACCTCATCGCAGATGGCGTTTTTAATTTGTAACTGTCTTTACGATTGTGTATGACATGTATTTTTATTATGTAAATTTATATTTTGCTGCTTCTTGGCCAGGGCTGCCTTGAAAAAGAGTTGTTGTAATCTCAATGGGACTTTCCTGGTTAAATAAATGTTTAATAAAATTAATAAATAAAAATTGCTCCTAATTTGGCTGCAGACGTATGCGGTAACATTGCCTCATATCTGGTTATTTTATTTTCTCAAAGTGATTATTATTCAACTTGTTAATTTACTATAAATTGATGATTACTTTCTACTGTAACATGTTTCTGGAAATGTAATAAGCGCTTATTCTTCTGTGGTTTGGATACTTGATATCAGTCATGGACGATTCTACAAATTTGGGCATCTATCCAATACCAAGTACCGTACTTTCCAGTCTTTAGAGCGCACTAGTATTTGACTCGCTACACCTCCCTGATACCGAAGTACATGTCAAACTACTTCCATAACGTAAATGACCGCCATAACCACAACACCAGGGGGAGCTCCACAAATCATGTCGGACCCAGATTCCGATCTAACAAAGGTCTTAACTCATTCTCCTTCTATGACACATCAATATGGAATACGGTTGGTCTCTTGAGATACTAGGTTTTTCTGTTGTATCTACGCGGTTATGTGGTAGTTGCTAGGTCCTGCCATGCGCGTAACAGCTTACTTACGGAACAAATTACAATATCGCATACACTAATGTAAAGCATATCATCTAGGAACTCCAAAATTATTATCAGCTCAGTTTTGACCAAAATTGAGTTACTGGGTTTTGCCTTTGGAGGGGAGAGGTGTGGTCAAAAATGTAACCAGAATCTTGTGGATGGCTACCAAAAGTGTCTTATTGCAGTGACATGTAAGCAAATATTAACATTGCTGTATGTATACTTTTGACCCAGCAGATTTGGTCACATTTTCAGTAGCCCCATAATACATTCATAAAAGAACCAAACTTCATAAATGTTTTTTGTCACCAACAAGTATGTGTTCCAATCACTCCATCACAAAAAAATAAGAGTTGTAGTGAAGTGAAGTGAATTATATTTATATAGCGCTTTTCTCTAGTGACTCAAAGCGCTTTACATAGTGAAACCCAATATCTAAGTTACATTTAAACCAGTGTGGGTGGCACTGGGAGCAGGTGGGTAAAGTGTCTTGCCCAAGGACACAACGGCAGTAACTAGGATGGCGGAAGCGGGAATCGAACCTGCAACCCTCAAGTTGCTGGCACGGCCACTCTACCAACCGAGCTATACCGCCCCTACATACCGAAATTATGTACTTTACAAGCGTATGTAAACCTGAATGTATGTTTTTAGAGCTTTTTGCAAAATCTAAGCCAGGGGTCGGGAACCTTTTTGGCTGAGAGAGTCATTAAAGCCAAATATATATTTTAAATGTATTTCCGTGAGAGCCATATAATATTTTTTAACACTGAATACAACTAAATGCATGCATTTTTAATTAATAACAACAATTTTAGAGTACAATAAGTCTCTTTTTTTTTTTTTTATAACATTTATATTCTGAAGCTAACCAATAATAAATAAAATACTTCTTACCAATAATGCAACTTCTTGAACAGGTACGGCAGAAAATGGATGGATGGATTCAAATGCATGAGAAAGTTTTATATTTTGAACTTTATTTTTAACACTGTGTTAAGTAATGCTTAATGCTTACTTATTGTGTTATGCAGTTATCAAAAGAGCCACATCTGGCTCTAGAGCCATAGGTTCCCTACCCCTAATCTAAGCTGTTAAATATCTTTCAATAACATATATCACAAAAGTCTTTATTTTCCTGCATGTGTTCTTTACTGTGCAGCCTTTGGTTCCATCACAAGAATACCATTTTGAAGCGCACTAAAGTGTGAATGCAGCCTATCATACCCAGAAAAGATGTCATACAGGTTTTTTTTTTTTTTTTTTTCCAAAGTGTGAGTGAGACCGCCACTGGGAGGGATGTGCAGCAGCTTGAGAAAAATTTTTTTTTTTGTGAGAGTAAACAGAGGTGAGCAGAAAATTCCACAATATGCACAACTCAATGTTTTTTCCGGGACTAAGGTAGGCTCCAGCTGTGTTCACTTACTGGGGGGGAGGCTAAGTGTGCCACACTCCCACAACCCTTGTCTTAGTAACGGTTTAGATGCTAAACAGGCTTTAATCACGATTGATTGTGTGTGTGTGCACAGACCGAATAGAAATATGCTCTGGTGTACAAACCTCGTCTGAGTGTGCAAGACTTTCATCCACCCATTGTGTGCCTGCAGCCCAGCCATTTTGTGCCGGGCTTACATCCATTGTGGGTGGGCTGATCGAATTCCATGCTTATTCAGTTACCATAGCAGTGAGGTTGTTAGCCACTGTGCTAATTGCTACTTGGTGTGCTTCTTACAGCATTGTGTTGGTTTGGCTTGCTCAAAGTGAGTCCAAAACAAAGCACTGGGCAAGGGATGTGTGTTTTGAAACATGCCTTATTTTGTTTGAAATTGAGAACAATAATTGCTTAGGTGTTAGTAATTGCTATGAAGTGGGAAAGGGGTAGGATTAAAGGCCTACTGAAACCCACTACTACCGACCACTCAGTCTGATAGTTTGTATATCAATGATGAAATATTAACATTGTAACACATGCCAATACGGATTAAATTGCAATTTTAAATTTCGCGCCGAAATATCCGGCTGAAACGTCTCGGTATGATGACGCGTGCGCGTGACGCCACGCATTATAGAGGACATTTTGTTCCAGTATCGTTCCCAGCTATAAGTCGTCTGTTTTCATCGCTTAATTCCACAGTGTTCTGGACACTTTGTGTTGCTGAATTTTTTTGCAATTTGTTCAATGAACAATGGAGACATCAAAGAAGAAAGCTGTAGTAAAAATAGTAATTGATAGTGTTAGTGGACCGGCGACACACACAATCATGTGTGTTTCAGGGACTGTGTCCCTTGCAGACTGTGTTATATATGTTGTGGGAACCAGAATTTTGGTAGCAGAAAGAAACAACCCTTTTTTTGTGTGAGTGGGTGTGGATGAGTGTGAATGGGGGACGGGGGGGCTTTCTTTGGGGGGTTGATGCACTAATGGAAAGGGTATCTTGTGTATTTTTATGTTGATTTAATAAAAAATAAAAAAAATAAAAAAAAAGCTGTAGGTGGGAAGCAGTGTATTGCGGCCGCCTTTAGCAACACAAACACAGCCGGTGTTTCATTATTTACATTCCCGAAAGATGACGGTGAAGCTTTACTATGGAACAGAGCGGTTAAGCGGATACGGTTGGATTGGACCACACACACAAAGTACAGTGTATTATGCAGTGATCATTTCGAAAGATCGTGTTTCGAAGAGGGTCCCTTGCGAAGGGGAGAGATGGACATCGCCACTACCCGTCGACTGGTGCTGAAGAAAGGTGTGGGGCCGACTTTCAGGTTGTACTGGTAGGACCATATAATCTCATTAAAACACTAGTAACACAATAAGTAGATAAGGGAATTTCCTAGAATTATCCTAGTAAATTTGTCTAATAACATCTAAATCGCTCCCACTGTGTAGTCTTTTTTTTTATTTTTTCTAATCCTTCACACTAACTTTCCTCATCCACAAATATTTCACCCTCGCTCAAATTAATGGGGAAATCGTCCCGTTCTCGGTCCGGATTGCTCTTGCCACTGGTGGCCATGATTGTAAACAATGTGAGGATGTGAGGAGCTCCACAACCCGTGACGTCACGCGCACATCGTCTGCTACTTCCGGTACAGGCAAGGCTTTTTTATCAGCACCAAAAGTTGCGAACTTTATCACCGATGTTTTCTACTAAATCCTTTCAGCAAAAATATGGCAATATCGCGAAATGATCAAGTATGACACATAGAATGGACCTGCTATCCCCGTTTAAATAAGAACATCTCATATCAGTAGGCCTTTAACCAAGCATTGCTTCTTCGTACTCCTTTTCGGGCATGCTCTAATGAGAAATGAAACATCATACCAAAGACTATAAAAATGGGACTCATCACCTCCATGCTTGGCATTCAGCATCAAGGGTTGGAATTGGCGATTAAATCACCAAAAAATTATTCCCGGGCGCGGCCACCGGTGCTGCCCACTGCTCCTCCACCTCCCAGGTGGTGATCAAGGGTGATGGGTCAAATGCAGACAATAATTTGGCCACACCTAGTGTGTGTGTGACAATCATTGGTACTTTATATGTTATGCATCATATTGGACCTGTATACATGTTTGAAATAAAGTTCTACCAAACAACCAACCAATGTTGTTGTTGACATTTCCTGCCACCTCCCCCTTTCTTCCACAGCACACTAAAAAAGTTAAGGTAAAGGGAACCCTATTTGGTATTCCGCAGCCCTTTGAGACATTTGTGATTAAGGGCTATATAATTACACTTTGATTGACTGATTGATTGTATTCCTTAGCTGTTGAAGTTAAGGATGTTTTTCTTTTTTCAAACTAGTGTTGTCCCGATAGCAATATTTTGGTACCGGTACCACGATTATTTTGATACTTTTCGGTACTTTTCAAAATAAAGGGGACCACAAACATTGCACTATTGGCCTTATTTTAACAGAAACATTTTAGAATACAGTAAACATTATGTTTCTTATTGCAAGTTTGTCCTTAAATAAAATAGTGAACATACAAGACAACTTGTCTTTTATTAGTAAGTAAGCAAACAAAAGCTCCTAATTTAGTCTGCTGACATATGCAGTAACATATTGTGTCATTTTACATTCTATTTTTTTTGTCAACATTATTAAGGGCAGGTGGTACAAACTGAATTATTAATTTACTTGTTCATTTACTGTTGATATCTGCTCACTTCCTCTTTTAATATGTTCTATCTGCAATTCTGTTAAAATGTAATAAACACTTATTCTTTTGTTGTTTGATACTTTACATTAGTTGTGGATGATACTACAAATTTGGGTATCAATCCTATACCAAGTCGTTACAGGATCATACATTGGTCATATTTAAAGTCCGCATGTGTCCAGGGAAATATTTA
The DNA here is from genome assembly GCF_033978795.1 of Nerophis ophidion. Lineage (NCBI taxonomy): Eukaryota > Metazoa > Chordata > Actinopteri > Syngnathiformes > Syngnathidae > Nerophis > Nerophis ophidion. The sequence goes on from NC_084629.1 coordinate 10,523,574, forward strand.
CTGAGTTTATAAAAAAAAAAAAAAAAAAAAAAAAAACTAAAGATTATGTTGTGATGCCAAAAAATAGACATAATTTTAGTAGTATTGACTAGATACGCTAATGTACTTGGTATCATTACATTGGATGTCAGGTGTAGATCCACCAATGGTGTTTGTTCACATTTTGACGCCAGTGAGCAACAGTGTGTAGTGAAGCATGTTTAGCTATTCCTCGTCCTTACTTTATTTGTCGCCACGGGGGCGAGGATTAGTGATTTAGAAGTAGCTAAAACACTGCCGACAGCAGCTGTACTTTAGCCACTAGCTAGCTAGCCATGTCTTAAAGCACCTCTTCCGGTGGGAGTTCCAGTGTTATAGCTTCACCTTTATCATTAGTTTTTAAGCCAAAATGCATCCGTTCTCCCTTTTCTGTCCACACACTGTGTCTGCTTGTAAGTACTCCGTGATTGTGCGCTGCCGAACATGCTGGTCTGCTCGTAAACCACGACGTGACGATGACGGAGCCCAGGGGTGTGGTGGACCGGTGATTTTCAGAGTCTGTATAGTACCGATTATGATTCATTAGTATCGCGATACTACATAGTACCGGTATATCGTAAAACCCTATTTAGAACTGCAAATGACGACAGTTTAGTTAGTAGTTGTTTTAACTTTTTTAATGATTAGAAAATTGATCCACCACTTATGTTTTTTTAAAGTACAGTACTGAATAGCGCTTTATAATGTGTTCAAAGTAGGGATGTCCGATACATGCTTTAAAATGTGATATCCGATATTATCGGTATCTGTTTCAAAATGATCGGTATCGGTTTTAAAAAGTAAAATTTCTGACTTTTTAAAACGCCTTTGTGTACAGAGACGTGTGGAGAAGTACAGAGCGCCAATAAACCCTAAAGGCACTGCCTTTGCGTGCCGGCCCAATCACATAATATCTACGGCTTTTCACACACACAAGTGAATGCAAGCATACTTGGTCAACAGCCATACAGGTCACACTGAGGGTGACCGTATACACAACTTTAACACTGTTACAAATATGCACCACACTGTGAACCCACACCAAACAAGAATGACAAACACATTTCGGGACAACATCCGCACCGTAACACAACATAAACACAACAGAACAAATACCCAGAACTCATTGCAGCACTAACTCTTCCGGGACGCTACAATATACACCCCCCGCTACCCCTTACCTGAACCTCCTCATGCTCTCTCAGGGAGAGCATGTCCCAAATTCCAAGCTGCTGTTTTGAGGCATGTTTAAAAAAATAACGCACTTTTGTGACTTCACTAAAAAATATGACGGTCCCACATTGGCATTTTTTTTCCATAACTTGAGTTGATTTATTTTGGAAAACCTTGTTACAGTGTTTAATGCATCCAGCGGGGTATCTCAACAAAATTAGGCATAATAATGTCTTCATTCCACGACTAAATACATGGGTTGATATCGGAATCGGTAATTAAGAGTTGGACAATATCGGATATTTGCAAAAAAGCCATTATCGGACATCTCTAGTTCAAAGTGTACACACTTTTACAAAATTCCGTGGCTGGAATCAATTTTTCCATGTTTAAAGTGTTTCTTCCGGAGAAATCTGGTTCGATATACAAACTTCTCCATTTACGAGACCTGTTCAAGAACCAATTATGTTTGTATATCAAAGTTTCACTATGGTAAATGGTAAATGGGTTATACTTTTTATAGCGCTTTTCTACCTTCAAGATACTCAACTATAATCCAAACATTTGCCTAATATTGCATAAGTATATTACAATGGTATTTAGTCATTGCCTCTGCCATTAACAAAGGTTATGCGATGGTGACAGTCTGACCCTGGAATGGATTAATCCTCTACGTTAATTCCTGTGGGAGCGACTGTTCCTTATTGAAGAAGGAAAGCCTGGAAACGCTTAAATGTTTTATCAACTAAAATATCAGCCACGTAGACTAATGAGCGCGTTTTGGCACAAGCAACGTTCGCAATAGGCGAGTACAGCAGATGTTCGGCCGCAGCTGAACTGGTTACCGTTTTCCGCGGCATGTTAAGTGTTGGTGCAACGCAAGCGGCCATTTGGCAAAGCCAGCAGGGCAATTAATGTTAATTATGCTGTGAAATGGATAGAAGTGCCGAGAGGACGAAAGGAGGAGAGGGGGGGGGGGGGGGGGGGGGGGCGCCACATCACTTAGCCAGGATTCCTGCGAGTCAAGCAGGCACTCCGGGTCAGACGCAACACAATTAGGAACAAATACACCAGCGCCTCGCCTACACCTGTCACTGTCGTCATTATTATCCATCATATCGTTAACGTCCCGCGCCTTCCAGAGTGCCGTCGAGTTGTTCAATTGGGGGATGAGGACGTTCAACGGGGAGAAGGCAGATAATTGGGGTTTAAGTGGAGGGGGACTTGCATGAAAACACTAGGAACAAGGGAAGTGTCAGTTTGCTGGGTGCATTCAAGACACGCTTCAACTACAAGAAGCATAAAGTGGTCTAAGAAGATTTTTTTTTTTCATCATTGTTCTCCTTGTAGCATCACGTATAGATCGTGTTCTCAGCTAAGGACATTCCTCCCGAGGCTGGGAAATCGAACTGGAAGATTGCAAGCCTCTAACACAATGTCTGACAAATGCTAAGTTCACAAACAATCCCCAAAAGGTTTTCTTTTTTGGGGCAGTCGGTCCTTAAAGAAAGCAGAGCAAGTCCGTCATACACAGGATTTTAAACTAGTATGTCCTTAGAGCAGAGCACTTCAGTCACATACAGGATCTCTGACCCATATTTTTGTCCTTTAAAAAAAGCAGAGCAAATCTTTTGTATTAAGAATCTTTCTAGCATTTCTGCAGAACAGTGTGTCCTTTAAAAAAAAAAAGCCTGTTTTGGACACATACAAGATTTTTGACTAGCATTTTTTGCAGAATGTCCTCTGTAAGAAGAGTACTGTGGTCACATGACTGTTTATGCAATACATGCAATTGGGGCTCTGCAATATATAAATATACTCAATATATTGCAGGTTATTCTCTGTGCGATATGACTCTATCGTGATATTCGAGTATACGTTCTCATGCAGTTGCTTTTAGCTGTGGGCATTACACTACAGGCATGTCTCTTTCTTGTGTCTCCTTTTCACAAAGAGATAGAACAAGCGCACCTTCTTACATACGTTAAATACGTATACGCCCTCGCGGAGCAGAGAGGTGGCGGCATGGGTAACGTTAGTTATGGTGCGATTGGTAATACGAGAGAAAGAGGGTGCGAATCTGGTAACGAATGAAGAAATAATTAATCCCCAAGAAAAACCGCAGGGGGTCCATCGTCAGGCGGTGGTTTGGCTTCAAGCGGGAAGATGTCGAACAGACAACCGTGATTTGTCAAGTGTGGGGGAAAAGCGTTCATACAAAAAAGTAGCATTACTGCTAACATGTAGCATCATTTGAAAAGTCACTTGCTAGAGAATGAAGAGTGCTTGAAACTCCACATGTCAACATCTCCGTTCGGTGCCACACCAGCAAAATGCCCAAGCAACCATTTCCACATCAACACCGTATGAAAAAAATAGTCAAAAACAGAAGGACATAATGTCCGCAGAAGACATGCACTATTTGATTTCCTATTATGCAGCTCTTTTTTATTTGACAGTTATTGAAATATTTTGTGTGACATCATGCACAAAAGTGCACTTTATTTGTTTTAAGCTATTGTAGTGGTGTTCTGTACAAAAAGTGCACTTTAATTTAGTGTTGTTTTGATACGTCATCCTAGTGACATCATGCACAAAAGTGCACTTTATTTGTTTTTAACTATTGTAGTGGCGTTCTGTACAAACAATACACTTTAATTTAGTGTTGTTTTGATATGTCATCTTAGTGACATCATGCACAAAAGTGCACTTTATTTGTTTTAAACTATTGTAGTGGCGTTCTGTACAAAATTTGCTCTTTAATTTAGTGTTGTTTTGATACGTCATTCTAGTGACATCATGCACAAAATTACAATCATAGCTTGTTTTATAATGTCTCTGACAATCTTGCACTTTCTGTTTTGGAAATGACATGAATGTTTTTGCCCCTGCTTAATAACTGTTTAATAAATACATTTTTGGTAAATTGACTTAGTTGTGATTTCCCTGTTTGCATGAAAGTTAAAAAGTAGCATATATTAATGCAGTATGAACAAGAATGTTTTAAGGTAGACTCATATAATCATCCTACTGCTGTGATTATATGCATCAAGTGTTCATTCAAGGCTAAGGCAAAATATCGAGAGATATATATATATATATATATATATATATATATCGTGTATCGTGACATGGCCTAAAATATCGAGATTGTTACGATCCGTTACCCGGATCTTTACATGTTGTTGTTTGTTTTTCCATCTGTGTTTTCATTCTCCGTTCTGACTCGTTTATTTCCTGTTTAGTCCATCACCATGGTTACCTATTAGTTTCAGCTGCTACTCCCGGTCCACGCACACCTGTTGTAAATATCACCTTCACTATATAAGCCTTCCTCTTTTCTTTGTTCACTCTCGGATCCTAATTTGCCCTCGTGCAACAGTGATGTCTTGTTTGTTCATGCTCTCTATTGCTAGCTCTCACGCTACGTTTATTTTATTCCTAGCTTTCACGCTAGCTGTTTTGTGTTCTCTTTTGTGCCTACGTGCCAGTTTTATTTTCCTAGTGGTTTATCCTAGCTTTCACGCTAGCGTCTTGAGTTTGCTTTTTTCCTTTGCTCCTATGTTTTTGTTCCTAGCCTTTTATTACTTTAATACATCCATTTATATCATACCTTGTTGTGTTCATCGCTTCGACGCATCCCTGGAAGAACCATCACAAGCCTCACAGAGATATTATAAAAAGGCCATATCGCCCAGCCCTATGTGCAATACATAGAGGAGATTTGACAATTATTTTAGCATTGGTTCCTTGAAAAACACGGATTTAGAAGATCTTTGACGAGCATATTTGCAGTAGTTCCTTAAAACAGCTGAGCTTTCTTGTCATGTAGAGAACATTTTTGCAGTAGTTCTGTGAAAACACCAGATCTTTCCTGTTATGTAAAGGATCCCTAAAAAAAACTGTGCTTTCTAGTCATGTAGAGGACCTTTGACTGGTATTTTTGAAGTAGTCTCTTAAAAACAGCAGAGCTTTCCTGTCCAGGCCTGTACGCTTAGCTTTTTCACATGTAGCACCGTTGCTACTAAATGAAAAAAATTAGAAGCACAGAAAATTAATTGTAGCACAGATAGCAATTTGAAATGTCTCAGATATCACAATGTCATTATTAACACTCAAGGTACACGTTGCATTCAAGACACGCTTCAACTACAAGAAGGTCTAAGAAGATTTTTTTCATCATTGTTCTCTTTGTAGCACCACTTATAGATAGTGTTCTCAGCTAAGGACATTCCTCCCGAGGCTGGGAAATCGAACTGAAAGATAGCAAGCCTCTAACACAATGTCTGACAAATGCTAAGTTCAGAAACAATCCCCAAGAGGTTTTCTTTTTGTTTTTTTTTGCTAGTCGGTCCTTAAAGAAAGCAGAGTAATTCCGTCATACACAGGATTTTGGACTAGCATTTTTGTAGTATGACCTGAGAGCAGAGCACTTCAGTCACATACAGCTGTGATCCTCAACCACCGGTCTGAGGACCGGCACCAGTCCGTGACGCATTTGCTACCGGGCCGCACAGAGACATTAAAGGGGAACATTATCACAATTTCAAAAGGGTTAAAAACAGTAAAAATCAGTTCTCAGTGGCTTGTTGTATTTTTTGAAGTTTTTTTCAAAATTTTACCGGTCCCGAAATATCCATAAATAAAGCTTTAAAATGCCTTATTTTCGCGATCTTCGAAACCACAATCCATTTTCCTGTGACGCCATCCAGTGCTGCCAATGTAAACAAACAATGGTGAATACCACAGCAAGACATTAGCTCGGATTCAAACTCGGATTTCAGCGGCTTAAGCGATTCAACAGATTACGCATGTATTGAAACAGATGGTTGGAGTATGAAAGTATTGAAGAAGAAACTGAAGCTATTGAGCGAATAGCTATTGACGCTATTCATAGCCATAGCATGGCCGAATAGCTGCGTTAGCATCGCCGGTAAAATATGCGGACCAAACGATCAGGACTTTAGCATTTTGTGATAATGGAGCAACTTAAATCCGTCGATTGGTAAGTGTTTATTTCGCGTTAAATGTGGGTGGAAGGAAACGTAATATAGTTGCAAATGCATCTGCAGGTTATCCATACATCTCTGTGCCATGTCTGCTTTAGCACCGCCGGTAAATAGCATGTTAGCATCAATTAGCTGGCAGTCACGCCGTGACCAATTATGTCTGATTAGCACATAAGTCAACATCAACAAAACTCACCTTTGTGAATTCGTTGACTTTATCGTTGCAAATGCATCTGCAGGTTATCCATACATCTCTGTGACATGTTTGCTTTAGCACCGCCGGTAAATAGCATGTTAACATCGATTAGCGTAGCATGTTATCATCAATTAGCATAGCATGTTAGCATCGATTAGCTGGCAGTCACGCCGCAACCAAATATGTCTGATTAGCACATAAGTCAACAACAAAACTCACCTTTGTGATTTCGTTGACTTTATCGTTGCAAATGCATCTGTGAAGACACTACAGCACATTCAGTGGGGGTCTGGCGGCAGACACTTTCGCATCTTCGGTGCAACTTGAATCCCTCCCTGTTAGTGTTGTTACACCCTCCGACAACACACCGACGAGGCATGATGTCTCCAAGGTTCCAAAAAATAGTCGAAAAAACGGAAAATAACAGAGCTGAGACCTGTGTGTGTAATGTGTAGAAAATGAAAATGGCGGCTGTATTACCTCGGTGACGTCACATTCTGACGTCATCGCCACCAGAGCAATAAACAGAAAGGCGTTTAATTCGCCAAAATTCACCCATTTAGAGTTCGGAAATCGGTTAAAAAAATACATGGTCTTTTTTCTGCACCATCAAGGTATATATTGACGCTTACATAGGTCTGGTGATAATGTTCCCCTTTAACAATTATTCTAGAACCAATCGCATTTTACTTAACTTTGGCCAGTCTCACCAGACACATCACACACCAATAAGCTTGTTGATAGATGTATTATAAAACTCCTAATAGGAAGTCACCATTTGCTATATTTGTTCCATCTTTGTTACATGGGACAATGCACGTTAATAAACATAAATAGAATGTAAAGGTGCCACATTGTGGCCAAAAGCTAGGTTCCATCTGCAGTCCGCGACAGGTTGATAACCTAAGATCAGGGCAGATCAGGAACTAAGTGACCATAAGAGTTCATGTGCATAAGGCAGATGGAGAAGTGCTAAATTGTTGCATATAATGATTGTGCTGAAGGAAAAAAAAATATCCATCTCCTTTGGCCTTGTAAGTTAAAGTGCTGGCATTATTGCACATTGTGCTATTACATAGGTCATTTGCAATAATGGATGTATTTATGTAGTGTTCAAGGAAGAAATGAAACTGCTACAGGAAAATACCAACAAAAGAGGAAAAGCCAGCAAAATAGGAGCGCAAGACAAGAACTAAATAAAACGCTACACAAAGGAAAACGGCAAAAAAGCTCCAAATAAGTCAGGGCGTGATGTAACAGGTGGTGACAGTACACCTACTTTGAGACAAGAGTTATAGTGATGCATGCTTGGTTATGGTTTAAATTCATAACCAACAATTGAGAGAACAACTTTTTATTGTCAATATCGGCTAATGAGTTTCATTTTTGGTAGCATTTTAGTAAGGGGAACATATTCTAAGTAATAAAGACTTAATTTAGAGTTATTTGGACACTAGGCGAACATATTTTAAGTAACACAGACTTAATTTAGAGTTGTTTGGACACTAGAGGAACACATTCTAAGTAACAAAGACTTAATTTAGAGTTATTTGGACACTAGAGGAACACATTCTAAGTAACAAAGACTTAATTTAGAGTTACTTGGTCACTAGGGGAACATATTCTAAGTAAGAAAGACTTAATTTAGAGTTATTTGGACACTAGGGGAACATATTCAAAGTAACAAAGACTTAATTTAGAGTTATTTGGTCACTAGGGGAACATATTCTAAGTAACACAGACTTAATTTAGAGTTATTTGGACACTAGGGGAACATATTCAAAGTAACACATACTTAATTTAGAGTTATTTGGACACTAGAGGAACATATTTTAAGTAACAGACTTAATTTAGAGTTATTTGGACACTAGGGAAACTTATTATTAGTAACAACAACTTCATTTAGAGTTATTTGGACACTAGGGGAACATATTCTTTGTAACAAAAACTTAATTTAGAGTTATTTGGACACTAGGGGAACACATTCTATGTAACAAAGACTTAATTTAGAGTTACTTGGTCACTAGGGTAACATATTCTAAGTAACAAATACTTAATTTAGAGTTATTTGGACACTAGAGGAACACATTCTAAGTAACAAAGACTCAATTTAGAGTTATTTGGCCACTAGGGGAACATATTCTATGTAACAACAACTTAATTTAGAGTTATTTGGACACTAGAGGAACACATTCTAAGTAACAAAGACTTAATTTAGAGTTACTTGGTCACTAGGGTAACATATTCTAAGTAACAGATACTTAATTTAGAGTTATTTGGACACTAGAGGAACACATTCCAAGTAACAAAGACTTAATTTAGAGTTATTTGGCCACTAGGGGAACATATTCTAAGTAACAAAAACTTAATTCAGAGTTATTTGGCCACTAAGGGAACATATTCTATGTAACAAAGACTTAATTTAGAGTTACTTGGTCACTAGGGGAACATATTCTAAGTAACAAAGACTTAATTTAGAGTTATTTGGTCACGAGGGGAACATATTCTAAGTAACACAGACTTAATTTAGAGTTATTTGGACACTAGGGGAACATATTCTTAGTAACAACAACTTAATTTAGAGTTATTTGGACACTAGGGGAACATATTCTTGGTAACAAAGACTTAATTTACAGTTATTTGGTTAGGGGTTAGAGGGTTTGGGTTAGGGTTAGAGGGTCTGGGTTGGGGTTGAGGTTAGCGTTGGGTGTAGGGTTTGCTGGTTGTATAATTGGGCAATGCAGAATGAGGCCAAGTACTTAATGACTGATTAAGAGCCAACATGTTCCCAGTCTGTGGAACGCTCTCCCTGACCACTTGAGGTTACCTCAGACTGTGGATGCTTTTAAAAAAGGCTTAAAAACCCATCTTTTTAAAAAAGCCTTTCTATAGACATGCATGCTGGTTGTAGCTATTGGGCTGTTTCTAGTTTTATATTTTATTTATTTTTATCATTACTATTTTTTTACACTGTGGCACTTTGAGGTTGTTTGCTCAACGTAAAGTTCTTTTTACAAATAAAATCTATTATTATTATTATTATCATGTTTCTAATTTGCATGTTAATAAGCAACTAGTTAGTGGTGAAAATGTTTCCTATACTAAAGTGTTACCTCGTTTTTTTAACGTTTTCTGCTGGTGGTGTGCCTCCATATTTTTTCAATGGGAAAAAAAATTGCCTTTGCTTAGAAAAGGTTGAAAAACACTGACGTAGAGAATCCTCGGCTACCATTTCTGAGACAGTACATTCTTAAACAGCCAAACTCCCCTGTCATGTAGGGGATCTTTGACTAGCTTTTTTTGCAGGACAACAGACGTTCCTCCGCAGGCTAGGGAAATCTAACAGCTCATTAAACAAAGACAGGGAGCGTGTAGCACAAAGTCTGACAAAAGTGAAGTCCATGAACTACCCTCCGAGAATTGGAAGTTTAATAAAGAGTGAACATGGTCGGCGATGGAAAAAAAAAAAAAAAAAAAAAAAAAAAAGAGAGTAAAGATCATACCGCACGAGACATGAGGGCTTCTGTAGCAGGATAAAGGGGGGTGAGGCTTGGGTTGAAGGCTGCAGTGTGCGATCTGGGTCCCCAGCAGGGGTTACATCCATAATACAACACACAGACCTGATCAGAGGAGCCCAGGCAACTTAGTGGCACCGAGATGAAGCGCTGTGGGTTCCAGCCTTTCCCTCCTGTTAACGGTTCTTCTCAAGTGTTATGTCACACCGTTATCATACATGAAAATAATTTAACATAATGGTGCGCCTGTGCTCATGAGCATGCATGCCAAAACGCTGCGTATGATATTCCCTTGTGAATTGATGATGCTTTCTTTTTCAGTGTCCCCGGCGAAATGCCAGCATCCATCACAAACACTAGTCCAGAAAGGGAGACCGTTGTACTGTAAATCATAGCGGGGCCCTTTTTAGGAACTGTTTGTATTTTTATGCTGTACTTTGAGTTTTAATGGCATACTTAGGCAGTATGCTCAGCTGTTGTAAATCTATGTTGGCTGTTCTTCAGGGAAGTGTTTCATAGTTTTTTAAACAAACAAGTTAATTGTGTGAATGCTCCAAAGCAGTTTTCTACACCATCTATTTCTTCTTCTTCTTTTTCTTCTTCAGATTTAGCGCCCCCTAGGAAGAGACAAAAAACAGACTGCTTGTAACTTCCGTTAGGAATATCGTAGACATGAAACAAAAACCTCTATGTAGGTCTGACTTAGACCTACATTTCCAATTGAACCTTCTATAGCAAAAATCAACAGGAAGTTGGTAAAAACCCCTTCAAAACAAAATTTTCGCCAAAAATTCTATTTTTGCCTCTTTGAACTGAAATTTGACCCCCTTAGAAGGCTTCAAAACTCACCAAACTTGGCACACACATCAGGACTGGCAAAAATTGTGATCTAGTGAAAAAACCAAACCTTAAAGCTGAAAATTGCGCTCTATTGCAATTTTTGAATAAAACACAGAAAAAACTGCTCCTAGGAAGAGGAAACAGATACAACTGCTTGTAACTTCTGGTAGGAATGTCGGACAGACGTGAAACAAAAACCTCAATGTAGGTCCCACTTAGACCTACATTTTGATAATTGGCATCTTTCAGTTAAAATCAACAGGAAGTTGGCAATTACCCCTTCACAATAAAAGTTTTGTAAAAAGCCGCCACCCTTTTCCAGACAAAACTGCTTGTAACTTCCGTTAGGAATGTCGTAGAGACATGAAACATAGACCTCTATGTTGGTCTGACTAAGACCAGGGCTTCAGTCGCGGGGGCAGCAGCCAAAGCAGAGCAGCCAAAGGCGGACCCGACCAACGCTGCTTTAAACCGTTCCAACTTCAAACTGTTCAGCCTATACGGGGATTTGCAGGCTTTCCCTTGACAAATTGCAACAATTCCCAGATTTCCCGGTTTTTTGGGACATTTTTCCCATTCGAAACGAATTGGCCATTTTTCAAACTTCCACCATTTTCACATTTTTCAACCGATTCAAACCATTCCACCTTCAACATATTCCACTCATCCTGAAAAATCAAAGTTATTATTTTTCCAAGTTCCAAAATAATTACAGGAATTCCCAGAATTCACCTTTTTTCAACCCCTTTTTTTCCCCTTTTCTGGCTTTGATTGATTGATTGATTGATTGATTGATTGAAACTTTTACTAGTAGATTGCACAGTACAGTATACATTCCGTACAATTGACCACTAAATGGTGACACCCGATAAGTTTTCCAACTAGTTTAAGTCGGGGTCCACGTTAATCAATTCCTGGTAAAATGGCCACGACTCCATCCATCCATCCATTTCATCCAATTTAAACCGTTCCAACTTCAAACCATTCAGCCTATACGGGGATTTGCAGGCTTTCCCTTGAACAATTTCAAAAATTCCCAGATTTCCCTGTTTTCTGGGACATTTTTCCCATTCGAAACTAATTGGCCATTTTTCAAACTTCCACCATTTTCACATTTTTCAACCGATTCAAACCATTCCATCTTCAACATATTCCACTCATCCTGAAAAATCAAAGTTATTATTTTTTCAAGTTCCCAAAAAATTACAGGAATTCACAGAATTGCCCTTTTTTTCAACCCCCCCCTTTTTGTTTCCCCTTTTCTGGCTTTGATTGATTGATTGATTGATTGATTGATTAATTGATTGATTTAAACTTTTATTAGTAGATTGCACAGTTCAGTACATATTCCGTACAATTGACCACTAAATGGTAACACCCGAATAAGTTTTCCAACTTGTTTAAGTCGTGGTCCACGTTAATCAATTCCTGGTAAAATGGCGACGACTCCATCCATCCATCCATTTCCTACCGCTTATCCCCTTTGGGGTTGCGGGGGGCGCTGGTGCCTATATCCTTCCACATTTTTCAACCCACTTCAACCGTTCCACCGTCAAAACATTCCTCTTAATCAGGACAAAAAACTAAGTTGTTTATCGAACTGGAAAAATTCCCGGTTCCCAAAGTATGTTTAATTACTTTAATACAGCATGTCCCTTAAACGTTAAAACACAACCTAGTGAGTAGAGTGTCTGCTCTGAGATCGATAAGTCGGGCGTTCAAACACCGGCCGAGTCATACCAAACACTTCCCTGCTTGGCACTCACCATCAAAGGTTGAAATTGGGGGTTAAATCACCAAATATGATTCCCGGGCGTGGCACTGTTGCTGCCCACTGCTCCCCTCATCTCTCAGGGGGTGAACAAGGGGATGGGTCAAATGCAGAGGACACATTTCACCACACCTAGTGTGTGTGTGACAATCATTGATACTATAACTTTAACATAAATGAGCTCAACAACGAACAGTGGAAACGTGTGTTTGTTTACCGTATTTTTCGGATTATAAGTCGCATTTTTTTGTGTCAAATTATTAAAGGCCTACTGAAACCCACTACTACTGACCACGCAGTCTGATAGTTTATATATCAATGATGAAATATTAACATTGCAACACATACCAATACGGCTGGTTTAGTTTACTAAATTGCAATTTTGAATTTCGCGCGAAAGTATCATGCTAAAACGTTGCGGTATGATGACGCGTGCGCGTGACGTCACGCATTGCAGAGAACATTTTGTTCCAGCACGGTTCTCAGCTATAAGTCGTCTCTTTTCATTGCATAATTCCACAGTATTATGGACATCTTTGTTGCTGAATCTTTTGTTCAATAAATAATGGAGACGTCAAAGAAGAAAGCTGTAGGTGGGAAGCGATGTATTGCGGCCGCCTTTTGCAACAGAAACACAGCCGGTGTTTCATTGTTTACATTCCCGAAAGATGATGGTGAAGCTTTTCTATGGAACAGAGCGGTCAAGCGAACGCGGTTGGATTGGACCACACACACAAAGTACAGTGTATTATGCAGCGATCATTTCGAAAGATCGTGTTTCAAAGAGGGTCCCTTGCGAAGGGCAGAGATGGGCATCGCCACCACCTGTCGACTGGTGCTGAAGAAAGATGGGGGGCCGACCATATAATCTCACTAAAACCCTAGTAACACAATATGCAGATAAGGGATTTTCCAGAATGATCCTAGTAAATTTGTCTAATAACATCTTAATTGCTCCCACTGTATAGTCAATTTTTTTTTCTCTAGTCCTTCACTCTCACTTTCCTCATCCACAAATCTTTTATCCTCGCTCAAATTAATGGGGAAATCGTCGCTTTCTCGGTCCGAATCGCTCTCGCTGCTGGTGGCCATGACTGTAAACAATGTACAGATGTGAGGAGCTCCACAACCCGTGACGTCACACACACATCGTCTGCTACTTCCGGTACAGGCAAGGCTTTTTTATGAGCGACCAAAAGTTGCGAACTTTATCGTCGATGTTCTCTACTAAATCCTTTCAGCAAAAATATGGCAATATCTCAAAATGATCAAGTATAGAATGGACCTGCTACCCCCGTTTGAATAAGAAAATCTAATTTCCGTAGGCATTTAACACATTACTGTAAAATATCAAATATTATTTAGAAGCGACACCGAGGAAGATGATTTCATGGGATTTATCGATTAGGAGTGACAGATTGTTTGGTAAACGTATAGCATGTTCTATATGTTATAGTTATTTGAATGACTCTTACTATATTATGTTACGTCAACATACCAGGCACCTTCTCAGTTGGTTATTTATGCGTCATATAACGTACACTTATTCAGCCTGTTGTTCACTATTCTTTATTTATTTTAAATTGCCTTTCAAATGTCTATTCTTGGTGTTGGGTTTTATCAAATACATTTCCCCCAAAAATTTGACTTTTACTCTAGTGCGACCTATATGTTTTTTTTCCTTCTTTATTATGCATTTTCTGCCAGTGCGGTTTATACTCCGGAGCGATTTATAATCCAAAAAATACGGTACTATCAAGTTTACGTCTTTAATTGTTGCAGTGAAATCCGCGTTGACTGGCTCGTTGTTCTGTGCTTGCATGTCGCGAAAGCATTAATGCTGTGTGCAGGTAACCACCTCTGCGCGAAGCAGATGTGCAAAGGGTGGACAAACCGTACCATGGTTTGTTGACAAAGATGTTTCATTTCCACAAATCTTAGTCTGAGATCCACATTTCATGGATTTATTTTCATGGGAATGATTGGGTTTGAACGAGTCGCACAATGTATTTTTCATCGCAAATGCGAGTACATTGGTTAAACTTTACACGCAGGGGCGGTATAGCTCAGTTGGTAGAGTGGCCGTGCCAGCAACTTGAGGGTTGCAGGTTCGATCCCCGCTTCCGCCATCCTAGTCACTGCCGTTTTGTCCTTGGGCAAGACACTTTACCCACCTGCTCCCAGTGCCACCCACACTGGTTTAAATGTAACTTAGATATTGGGTTTCACTATGTAAAGCGCTTTGAGTCACTAGAGAAAAAGCGCTATATAAATATCATTCACTTCACTTCATGTGATGCCAGCTCCACCATAATTGACACAATTTTTGTGCCGCTCATTTGTTTTGTAAATCACATTCCCCCTCAATGAACCACTGCTCCCCTGGTCCCGGCAGCACTCGTGCTGACTGACACAATAATCTTGCTACTCACTTGCATTGCCAGCTACAGTATAAAGACAATGTTAGTAATATTAATTAGAAGAATAATTAGCCTTATTGTCTCAGTGGAGAAATGTGTCTTGGACATCAAGACACAGCGTTTTACATACATACATACACTATATAGCTAAAAGTATTTGGCCATCCATCTAAATGATGAGAATCAGGTGTCCTAATCACTTGGCCCAATGTATAAAATCAAGCAGTTAGGCTGGAGACTGTTTCTACAAAAATGTGTGAAAGAATGGGACGAGTGATTTCCGGCGTGGAACTGCCATAGGATGCCACCCGTGCAACTAATCCAGTCGTGGAATTTTCTTGCTCCTAAACATACCAAAGTCAACCTTAATAGAAGAAAATGGAAGAGTTTGGGAACAACATCAAGTCAGCCACCAAGTGGTAGGCCATGTAAACTGACAGAGAGGGGTCAGCGGATGCTGAAGCGCATAGTGCAAAGACTTCCTGCACAGTCAGTTGCTCTACAGCTCCAAACTTCCAATTAGCCCAGATACAGTACGCAGAGAGCTTAATAGAATGAGTTTCCATGGCCGAGCAGCTGCATCTAAGCCATACATCCCCAAATCCAATGCAAAGCGTGGAATGCAGTGGTATAAGCATGTCGCTACTGGACTCTAGAGAAGTGGAGACATCTTCTCTGGAGTGATGAATCATACTTTTCCATCTGGCAATCTGATGGACGAGTCTAGGTTTGGAAGTTGCCAGGAGAACGCTACATTTCGGACTGCATTGTGCCGAGTGTGAAATTTAGGGGAGAAGGAATTATGGTGGGGGTTTGGTTTTGCTGAAGTTAGGCTATATATGGGTATAGCTCGGTTGGTAGAGCAGCCGTGCCAGCAACTTTAGGGTTGCAGGTTCAATCCCAGTTTACGCCTTTCCTTGGGCAAGACACTTTACCCACCTGCTCCCAGTGCCACCCACAATGGTTTAAAACATTTTTTAACTTAGATATTGGGTTTCACTCTGTGTGTATACGGTTTGAGTCACTAAGCGCTATATAAATATAATTCACTTCATTTCACTTCCAGTGAAATTAGCACACCACCCGTATTGCCCTACCCCATGGGTGTCAAACTCTGGCCCGCGGGCCAAATTTGGCCCACCGTGTAATTTAATTTGGCCCTTGAGGCAATATAAAATTAACATTACAGCTGGCCGGCTGTTATTACACAGCAGAGGTACCGCTGTAACACCGCAATTTCTCACACTTGCCAATCCTCCCGAAGTTCAGTGCCCATCCCGAAAATCTCCCGGGGCAAGCAATCTGCCGATTTCCACCCGGACAACAATATTGAGGGCGTGCCGTAAAAGCACTGCCTTTAGCATTCTGTATAACCTGTCGTCACGTCCACATTTCCTCCATACAAACAGCGTGCCGGCCCACTCGCATAATATATGCGGCTATTACACACACATAAGTGAATGCATTACATACATGGTCAACAGCCATACAGGTCACACTGAGGGTGGCCGTATAAACAACTTTAACACTGTTACAAATATGCGCCACACTCCGAACTCACACCAAACAAGAATGACAAACACATTTCGGGAGAACACCTGCACTGTAACATACCATAAACATGACAGAACAAATACCCAGAACCCCTTGCAAGACTAACTTTTTCGGGACGCTACAATATATTTTGATATTTACTTCAGAAAGCTGCAAATAGAAAAGAGGCATTAAATTTGTATTTGAATTTTATTTGTTATCCCATTGATTGTTTTTTAATTATTATTATTATTATTTGAAACTCAATTTTGCATGTCACTATAAAGTTACTGTATATAAGCCTTGCTTGTTCAATGTTCAATGCAAAACTTGTTTGGGTCCCTATTAAAAGGTTAATTTATTCAACCGTGCCCCGCGGCTTTGTGCAGTTTTAAATTTTGTCCCACTCTGTTTTTGAGTTTGACACCCCTGCCCTACCCCAATATTGCACTCCTTGTTAAAATGTTGAAAGGTGACAGGTGTACTCGCTCTTTGGAAAAACTGCATATAAGTTAGCCTGGGCTTCACGGTGGCAGAAGGGTTAGTGCGTCTGCCTCACAATACGAAGGTCCTGCAGTCCTGGGTTCAAATCCAGGCTGAGGATCTTTCTGTGTGGAGTTTGCATGTTCTCCCCGTGAATGCGTGGGTTCCCTCCGGGTACTCCGGCTTCCTCCCACTTCCAAAGACATGCACCTGGGGATAGGTTGATTGGCAACACTAAATGGTCCCTAGTGTGTGAATGTGAGTGTGAATGTTGTCTGTCTATCTGTGTTGGCCCTGCGATGAGGTGGCGACTTGTTCAGGGTGTACCCTGCCTTCCGCCCGATTGTAGCTGAGATAGGCGCCAGCGCCCCCCGCGACCCCGAAAGGGAATAAGCGGTAGCAAATGGATGGGATGGGATGGAAGTTAGCCTGTCTTTTAGTGGCAATTGAAGTCAAAAATTAAATCGCAACGAGCACACTGAGTAATACATCAAATACAGAGTGAAGCCCTTAACTGCACCCTTACCAGCTCAGTGACCTTGTTGTTAGAGCGAGACTGGAAGGTCGTGAGTTCAAACCCCGGCCGAGTCATACCAAAGACTATAAAAATGGGACCCATTGCCTCCTTTCTCGGCACTCAGCAACAAGGGTTGGAATTGGGGGTTAAATCACCAAATGATCCCCGAGCACTGCTCCCATCACCTCCCAGGGGGTGAACATGGGGATGGGTCAAATGCAGAGGACACATTTCATCACACTCAGTGTGTGTGTGTGTGTGTGTGTGTGTGTGTGTGTGTGTGTGAGAGGCAATCGTTGGAACTTTAACTTGGATCTGTAATTATACTGACACTACATTCTATTATGAGGAGAAGACCTATTAACCTGAAAACATAAAATTCCCCAATCTTCAATGTGAACGAAATAGCCCAGCCTTGTGGGACCTTGCGAGTTGTTATCGCTGGCAAAATAGTGTGGTATCAAATTTAGAGCACAATCAAAGGATCACGTCTCTTTCCTTCCTGGTCTTTGTAATGCATATAATTAACCTATTATGTTGTTTTGTTGTTGCAATGAATAGCTTAGTCCTTTAACCCCTTGTGGTTTAATGGTACACACTTCTGCCTTGCATGGCAGAGGGCATGGGTTCGATTTCTGGACAGTTTTGCATTGATTTTCTGTGGCAACCCCTGTCATTAATCAGGGGAAATACCTATAGAAAGGCTTCCGTCTGTTTTACCATACTTACAAGTTGGCCTTTAATAAATGATGTGAATAGATGAGGTGCAAATATATAGTATACGTTCTCCTGATTTCTCAGCTCACTATATAGACATTGAAGAGTTCTTTTTACGGTACTGCTAAGTGAATACATTTGCTTTTCAGGATCACGGATTTAAATAGAAATATATATTCTTTTGTACAAACTTGCCTGAATTAGAAGTTGAAGAATGCAAACGAACCAAATGAAAACAAATGGATTGGCGACTATGCTTAACAAATGAGGTGCTTTGAGCTAGACGCTTCGTATGTATGATCCTAAATCTGATGAATGAGGTTTCACAACACGGCCAATATTTTAAGCACCGGAGAGTAAAATAAAAGAAAGGAGGATCATAGCGGCCTTATAGATGCTGCTATGGGATTTTCAGTTCAAGTGTGAGGTAACTTTGGTTCGGGTTTATTTTGAAAATCAAATGTTAACATTTAGGGCTGGGCGATATGGACGAAAAAGTATATATCAATACAGTTTACTTAAACTCGATATTCGATATATATTTTCCGGTGAAAGTATACATGTAAAGATATTCATTTTTGAGCGATGTTCAGTGAAATTGAAGTGAATGACAACTGTTCTGTAAACAGTCAGTTGCACTTTTATTAACCCTGTAGATTCCTAAAGTAGCCTTAAGCTTGACGCTCCTCGACTATCACATTCACTCCGCTTGCTGCGGCAACAACAAAACAAAACTCTAGACGTTCTTCTTCGTTTGTATGGTTTACTTGTGATCTTAATAATTCAAAACATAAAACAGTCACCATGTGGGAACAAATGAATGACAAAATAAAGAGAGTTTGTTGCAGTACGAGTTAGAAAAAGTATGAATGAGAATAAGTATGAGTGAGATCAAAAAACTGTGTGGCTCGATTCCACCGCACCTGACAGCAATTACCCATAACACCTTGCATCCAAAAACCCCCCTTACCACACAGATCCTTCCGCCATATATGCACTTAAAACAGTTACGTCATCAAATCATTTTGACAAATGTAATAATTACAATTAAAGTGAGCTTTATATAATTACTCTAAGCATTCAATATATCAATTTTCTTATCGTGCAAATAAAGTAAATAGTCCCCTTTTGGCTGAATAAACATAAAGCACCTTCCATAAAATGTAAATGAACTTAAACAGTATTTAGGCTCCTACAAACCCAGTTAGTCAAGATGGGTATTAACAGCACATAAAATAAACTGTTTAAGTAGCACATAATTACATAACATAAATAAAATAGAAAACTATTCTTTATACGTAAAATAAATAACATAGCTGTGCAAATAATACAAAATGTATCAAACAAATCATTTGCAGGCACGGACTTTGTGATTTCCCTTCCTGGTTCGATGAAACACCCAATCTTGGCTCTGATTGGCCTGTCCCTAACCAATCGTGACTCATCATAGTAAACAACCAACCAATCATGGATGTTCTTATACGTGCAAGATCGTCATGGAAGAAGGAATGGTATGGGTTTAGTAGCCCATGAAGGGGTAGTGGGGAAAAACAAGGAACACAACAAATAAGCTGTGTTTCGTAATTTTAACGTGAAATAAATTATATCCATATAACGATATTTTCTTAATTCTTATCTTGTTTAAAAATATTTTGATATATCTTTCAAACTTGGTATGTCGCCCAGCCCTATTTTTCATTTCAACTTGTCAGAAAAGGAGTAGGAAGAAGCATAGCTTATTCATCCCTACACCTTCTCAATGTCTCAGCAATGACTTAGCGCTCACTTCCTGTGTTTAACATGTGGCCAGTTACCTTTTTCTAATGGGGAGATATGAAATATGAGTCATGCTCTTATGAGAGTTCCAGTATTAAGAGGTGTGAGGTCTTCTCCTAATGGAACATTGCTCTCAGACAAAGAGGGGTGGAGGGTTCTAGAAAACGGCTCAACAGGTTGATGACAAAAAGGTAGATGGCTTTCTATTTAATAAAAAGGGACTTGGAGAGCTTTCTTACCGGTGTCATTACTGGAGGTGGGAATCTTTGGGCAGCTCACAATGCAGGGGCTAGGATTCAATTATAAATCTATTATTTATTCATCTTTAATTATTTTGATATTTTGTATTTAGTATATTGTTAAAATATTTGATTATATTATATATTCTAAATGTATTACATTTAATTATTAATATTGTCTACGAGACTCCTCCTTTGGATACTGACATATGCAAAATTGTGTCACTTCTGGATTTTGGATGATACGATACAAAACTATACAGTGAGTTGAAATCGATTTTCACTTTTTAGCTGTGGGACTGTGAAATACATACTGGCTACTGGACATTGTTTCTTATACTCCTGTTATTTCTTGTATGAGTTGATTAACGTGGACCCCAACTTAAACAAGTTGAAAAACTTATTCGGGTGTTACCATTTAGTGGTCAATTGTACGGAATATGTACTGAGCTGTGCAATCTACTAATAAAAGTTTCAATCAATCAATCACTCAATCAATGGGAATTATGTATAAATGTGTTGGCCCTGCGATGTGGTGGCGACTTGTCCAGGTTGTCCTTCAGCCTGAATGCAGCTGAGGTTATGTCTACACTAAGCCAGATAACCCCTTAAACAAAAAATTATTTAGCCTAAGTGTGACAATCTGTCACTTAATTTCTGATAGTTTTTCGTGTTTTGTACTTTATTTCCTGTTCAGTGCTCTTATTTTGTTATACTTCCTGTTTATTCCGCTGAGCACTGTTTTTGTCACACTCGCCGTTGATTGGCAGCGGTCCTCAGCTGCTGTCAATCAACATAGGTCTATTTATGATTGAGTGCTCGAAGTTAAAACCATGTTGGGAACATCTCCATGCAAGACTGCTTTCTGTCTATATCTTTTACTTTGATGAAATTAAAATCATCTTACCTGCTTTCTGCTCTCCTGGATTCTTGCATACTTGAGGTCACACAACTGCAGCCATGCGAAGTCCTAACACTAAGCCCTGTTTCAGCTACACTAAACCATCGTTTAAGGTCTTCCTTCCCGGACAATTAATTATACGGGTAAGTGCGCTGTGTATTTTTTGAATCTCCGGCTCTTAGCTTTGTATGGACTCATTGATCGTTTACAAACACAGTTCGGAGAGGAAGTGACGCCAAAAAGACCACGCAACACACAGGAAGTGACGTCAGAAAGAACGTGCCACAGCTAAATTTAAAATAAAGCGGTTTTGTAACTCAGAACTAACCACTGGAAATATGGAGGCGAGTCATCCAGACATGCCCGTGTTTCTCCTTCCATCCGTACAGACACTTGTGGAAATCACACATGAATACCTTAAGAGAAAGCCATTGCAGCTATTTGGGATACAACACTTCTCAGACGGCAAGAGAACTTTCGAATGTCCAGGTCAGCTGTGATTCTACTTCCACTTGTCGAAGGAGAGACAACGAGAATGCGGGCTCTTGTGGATGTGATAAAAAAGGTAGCATGGGATTTGTATTACCTGGCCGTCGAGGGAAGACTGCGGAAAATTGCAAATGCTTTTGGACTGGCAAAGCAGTCCGTATCAGTTATTGTCCGCCATGTATGTCGCGGACTCAACATCTAGGTCCAGAGTATATAAAGCAGGGGTACCCACGCGGACCAGATGAGTAGCCCGCTAGCCTGTTCTAAAAATAGCTTAAATAGCAGCATTTACCAGTGAGCTGACTCTATTTTTTAAATTGTATTTATTTACTAGCAAGCTGGTCTCGCTTCTCTCGACATTTTCAATTCTAAGAGAAACAAAACTCAAATAGAATTGGAAAATCCAAGAAAATATCTTAAAGACTTGGTCTTCACTTGTTTAAATAAATGCATTTATTTTTTTACTTTGCTTCTTATAACTTTCAGAAAGACAATTTTAGAGAAAAAAATACAACCTTAAAAATGATTTTAGGATTTTTAAACACATATACCTTTTTACCTTTTAAATTCCTTCCCCTTCTTTCCTGTCGATTTAAATCAATGTTCAAGAATTTTTTCATTTTTTCTTGTAAAGAATAATAAATACATTTTAATTTAATTCTTCATTTTAGCTTCTGTTTTTTCGACAAAGAATATTTGTGAAATATTTCTTCAAACTTATTATGATTAAAATTCAAAAAAAATATTCTGGCAAATCTAGAAAATCTGTAGAATAAAATTTTAATCTTATTTCAAAGTCTTTTGAACTTCTCTTAAAATGTTTGTTCTGGAAAATCTTGAAGAAATAATGATTTGTCTTTGTTAAAACTATAGCTTAGTCCAGCTTGTTATATTCTAACAAAGTGCAGATTGGATTTTAACCTATTTAAAACATGTCATCAAAATTCAAAAATGTATCTTAATCAGGAAAAATTACTAATGATGTTCCAAAAATTATTTCTTTAATTAAAAAAAAAAAAAGATTCGAATTAGCTACTTTTTCTCTTCTTTTTTTCGGTTCAATTTTGAATTTTAATGATTAGAAATTGAAGATAAACTATGTTTCAAAATTTAATGTTAATTTTTTTTCCCGTTTTCTCCTCTTCTAAACCGTTCAAATAAGTGTTTTTTTTTCATCATTTATTCCCTACAAAAAACTTTCCGTAAAAGGAAAAAAAAATGTACGACGGAATGACGGACAGAAATACCCATTTTTTAATATATATGTATAGATTTATTTATTAAAGGTAAATTGAGCAAATTGGCTATATCTGGCAATTTATTTAAGTGTGTATCAAACTGGTAGGCCTTCGCATTAATCAGTACCCAAGAAGTAGCTCTGGGTTCCAAAAAGGTTGGTGACCCCTGATATAAAGTCACCAAAAACAGATGGACAATGAAGGCAAAAGAGTGAGGTGTGTCCTGACCAGATATCTAGATCCCTAGAATAATTGATCTAAAATGTTATTTATCACATTGTTTACTTTCACATGTTTTATTTATTTTTTTATTTATTTATTTTTTTTATTCCTTTCATGAAAATGCATATTTACAAGCCACGTACAATTGACACTGTCATTGTTTTTTTTTTGTTTTTCTTTCTTATACATTTTCATGATCAGAAAGGAGCAGATGGAAGAATTATATTCTTATATTTATCTGCCCCTTTTTTTTAACACAAATTACAGTATTTTAGATGAATTTGATTAATTTATGATGTCTCCGGTGTGATTCACTACAATAGGCCCCCACAGCACACTGGATTCCAGTTAATTGAAATACCACAACACTGGATACTGTTCAGATGAGTTAAATGTGCACACAAAGCCACACTGGAGGTGACTATGACGTTTGCATTTTCTGCACAGGCGTACCAGGGGGTGAGGGGGTCTTAATTGTGTGTGTTTGGACAAGGATAAGGTTAGTTGTGATTTACTCTGGATAACCGGGTCGAAGGGGCCTGAGATAGGTTGCAGCAACCCCCCTCGATCCCAAGAGGTAGAAGCGGTAGAACATGGATGGATGTTTAATGGATACAAACAAGCACGTAAACAACAATCAATGGCCAAAGCATTCACATCATAGTTGACTAAAGTGCAACCAACCATTTGAAGCTGGGATATTACCAAAACGATAAATTTGTCTCTCCTGATTTATTAATCTACTTTCTAATTTCCTCTACTCAGCTGGTTACTCTCTTTTGTAACACGCCAACATTCGGTGTTACAGCAGCTTGTCCTTTCCTCCTCTGACCTGTTGGTGTGTTCGCCCTAACCCAGCTAACACATAAGTCATGTTAGCATTGATGCCACTTTTTAGAACCGTCTGTGTTACTTTACGGCAGGGGTGTCAAACTCAAATACAGAGTGGGCCAAAATTTAAAACCCAACAAAGCAGCGGGCCGAGGTTGAACAAATTAACCTTTTAATAGGGACCCAAACAAGTTTTGCATTGAATCTTGAACAAGCAAGGCTTACAGTATATAAATTTATAGTGACATGCAAAATCGAGTTTCAAATAATAATAATAATTAAAAAATATCAATGGCATATCAAATAAAATTTTAATAAAAATGGAATGCTTCTTTTCGGCGGCGGGGTTTGGTGATAGCGGGGGGTGTATATTGTAGTTAGTGCTGCAAGGGGTTGTGGGTATTTGTTCTTTTGTGTTACAGTGCGGGTGTTCTCCCAAAATGTGTCATTCTTGTTTGGTGTGGGTTCACAGTGTGGCGCATATTTGTACCAGTGTTAAATTTGTTTATACGGCCACCCTCAGTGTGACCTGTATGGCTGTTGACCAAATATGCTTGCATTCACTTGTGTGTGTGTATAAGCCGCATATATTATGTGACTGAGCCGGCACGCTGTTTGTATGGAAGAAAAGTGGACATGGCGACAGGTTGTAGAGAACGCCAAAGGCAGTGCCTATAAGGCCCACCCCCAATATTGTTGCCCGGGATGGAATTCGGGAGGGACACTGAACTTCGGGAGTCTCCTGGGAAAATCGGGAGGGTTGGCAAGTAAGAGTATTAGCGGTGAATGCGGTGTTACAGCAGCGGGCCAGCTCTAATGTTAATTTGATATTGCCTCAAGGGCCAAGTGAAATTTGGCCCGCGGGCCAGAGTTCGACACCCATGCTTTACGGGATATACGTCAATAATTCAAAACAAGTTGGACATTTGTCAGAATCGTTCATGTTCTAATAGTGATGCATCAGAGGGTCGTTCATTTTTCCACACAGTCATCCTTCTTTAAGCCCTGTCCTATATTCTCCTCACCGACTCCTTCCACTTCCTCTGTGCTTCCCTTCCCTTTTTTTTTTTTTTCTTACCATCTCGTTCGTCTGCAGCCAATTATCACACGTCTTTGCCTCCTTCCTCCAACAAGACTTTCCTACAACACAGCTTGCCTGTTTTTTTTTTTTTTTCAAAATTGGATGTAGAGTTTACGGCTCACCGTAATTTAAGGCTCTTCTTGAGTCTGCCTTATATGGATGAGTCATAAAGCATCTGCGGCATGCGGCGAGGAGACCCCCGTGGTTGTTGCAGCTCATTATATACCTAGCCAGAGAACTGTGTCACTACTGGTCAGCGTGTCCCTTCTAAGCAGGGGACACTCCACACAAGTCCAAGAAAATGCAGCAGCACCCCACTGAAGGTTAAACCAATAACGCAGACTTAAGTAGCATGCAGTGAACTAGAAAATGCAATATTTTTAAAGTACCAGTATAATGGAAAAACAAGTTGCCTCTATATTGAAGTTGTTATCTGATAAATCTATCACCAAAAGACTTAACAAAGTTCGCAAGTAAATAGATATGATCAATATGGTATCGATCTCGGGCTTCACGGTGGCAGTTCCTGCAGTCCTGGGTTCAAATCCAGGCTCAGGATCTTTCTGTGTGGAGTTTGCATGTTCTCCCCGTGAATGCGTGGGTTCCCTCCGGGTACTCCGGCTTCCTCCCACTTCCAAAGACATGCACCTGGGGATAGGTTGATTGGCAACACTAAATTGGCCCCAGTGTGTGAATGTGAGTGTGAATGTTGTCTGTCTATCTGTGTTGGCCCTGTGATGAGGTGGCGACTTGTCCAGGGTGTACCCTGCCTTCCGCCCGATTGTAGCTGAGATAGGCGCCAGCGCCCCCCGCAACCCCGAAAGGGAATAAGCGGTAGGAAATGGATGGATGGATGGTATCAATCTCAGGTCCCTTCTATGGTTATCCAAGGTAAATTCCACCTAATCTTATTCTGGTCCACAAACCCACTATGGTCGTTTAAAACCCCGCCCCCCTCCGCCCGCCGTCACAACGTGACCTAGTCCGCAAGCGCTGAAAATGCGCACGTCATAGTCACCTCCAGTGTTGATTTGTGTGCAAGTTCTTAAATTTAACTTATCTGAACAATATCCAGTGTTGCGATATTTTAATTAACTGGAATACAGTGTGCTGTGGGATCCTATTGTAGTTCTATATTGGTTTCATCTGACCACTTGATATTCTCACAATCCTCTGCTGTATCATCCATGTATCCATTTTGGTATAAACTCAACTCGTTGTGTTTGGAGGATGAAGGATACTGAGTTGCATCCCAAGAACACCATACCTACTTTGAAGCATGGGTGTGGAAACATCATGCTTTGGGGCTGTTTTTCGGCTAAGGGGACAGGACGATTGATCCGTGTTAAGGAAAGAATGAATGAGGCCATGTATCGTGAGATTTTGAGCCAAAACCTCCTTCCATCAGTGAGAGCTTTGAATGGTTGACCAAATACTTATTTTCCACCATAATTTACGAATAAATTCTTTAAAATTCCTACAATGTTAATTCCTGGATTGTCTTTTCACATTCTGTCTCTCACAGTTGAAGTGTACCTATGATGAAAATTACAGACCTCAGTCATCATTTTAAGTGGGAGAACTTGCACAATCGGTGGCTGACTAAATGCTTTTTTGCCCCACTGTATGTATATATACATATATATATATATATATATATATATATATATATATATATATATATATATATATATATGTATATATGTATATATGTATATATGTATATATATATGTATATATGTATATATATATATATATATATATATGTATATGTGTTTCCCCCAGAAAATTTGTTAGTTAAGGATATATCTGTGTTTCCCCCAGAAAATGTGTTAGTTAAGGTGGTTACTCTCCAGGGGGAGGGGACCAGGAAACGGAGTGGGTGGGTGTAAGGATCGGTTTATCTCGGCCTGTTCCCATCACGTCTCCACCTCGTCACTGCCACCACAACCTGGGGGGCAATAGACTACATACTGTGGTGAAGTAGGCCGACTTCATCGCGTGAAGAAGCCTACAACTTTTGTTTGTGTTTTCTGCTCCATTTGCTGAATGGCGATATATGATATATATCTCGATATTTTTTCCGTAAAGTAAAAAACAAAACAGTCCTAGTTACCTGAGATACTAAAATAATGACTTACAAAGTGAAAATAATTACATATTGTAAGTAAGCGTTTGCAATAAAAAAAGAGTTAAAAGTGGGGCCACATGCTGACAAATGCTCAACTCCATCCATCCATCCATCCATTTCCTACCGCTCGTCCCTTTTGGGGTTTATGTTAAATTTTATTACAGCCTTGGGGAAGCCTGTAGTTGATTTTTATTATGTAAGTGTTATATTTATATCAACATGTGATAGCAGGGACGCTGCCATTCAAAACTAGGCTGCTACATTACTAATGATTCATGTAACTATAGCTGAAAGAAATAGTACAATAGCAATAAGAGAGACTATTCATCCCTGAACAGCATTAAGTTCATGCAGGCTTTATGATGCAGTTACATTAATAAATCAACTATCAGAGACAGATATTCTTCATTTCACATAATGTTATTTTGCTACTTTAACACAGCTCAATCAACACAGAAGAAAGTCAAGTGAAATAACTTTGTTTTTAACTAAGTCAATATTGCTTGTCTTTTTCTCAGGCAGACAGGGCTCTGCTGTTCGTAACACACGCACACGCGCACACACACCGCACAGTGAGCTAACGTTACGGTCATAGCTAATTAGCCTTCACCTCAAGGACTGCGAGCGAGCTGAGCTGCCGCTTGTTTCTAGAACGTGCTTATAGTGATGTTACTAGTAGTTGACTGGGAGGTGTGTATTATCATTTGGGGAGCGACCGCTG
>NC_084629.1:10556394-10751394 GCF_033978795.1 Nerophis ophidion
AATCGGAATTTAAACTTTTCAACGATACCGGGAGAATCGGAAAGTTAGTCCCGGTTCCAATGGATACTCGATACCCAACCCTATCAATGCTCTAGGCCAGGGGTGCCCATTACGTCGATCGCGAGCTACCAGTCGACCGCGGGGGGTGTGGTGTGTCAGTCGATCTCAAGCCAGGCTTTTGAAAAAAAATAGACCTAAAAATTAGTGATCATCAATCTTCACCAAGACGTCACTTAAATGACATTCACGGTACCGGAGGGTCATGTGAGATGACGCTGGCTGCTGCAAGATCATTATTATTAAAATATGACCGAGAGGAAGGCGAGAAACACTTTTTATTTCAACAGACTCTCGCGCCGTACCTTCCGTCAAAACTCTAAAGGCCGACTGCACATTTCCTATCTTCACAATAAAAGCCCTGCTTCATGCTGCCTGCGCTAACTAAATACAGCGTCTCGGAAAACTGGCTGCACAAGCAATCCCTCAGAAAGCTGGCGTGCACATCACTTGTGCACGCCAGCTTTCCGAGACTCTTATTTTGTTAGCGCAGGCAGCGTGAAGCAGGGCTTTTATTGTGAAGATAGGAAATGTGCAGTCGGCCTTTAGAGTTTTGACGGAAGGGACGGCGCGAAAGTCTGTTGAAAAAAAAAATGTTCTCGCCTTCCTCTCTGTCATTTTTTCATAATAATGAACTGGCAGCAGCCAGCGTCAACTCACAAGACCCTCCGGTGCCGTGAATGTCAATCAAGCAAGCTACGGAATTTGCCGCCAATGTTTTTCTTGTAAAGTGTATGGAAGCTGAATGAATTAGTTGCCAAAATCCAACCACTTTCATGTGGTATTGTACAGAAAGGACAACTTTTTTTCTCTTCCATTTGAAAATGTGGGCGTTATCATCATTACTGTCTGATTCCAATCAATGCAAGTCATCAGAATCAGGTAATACACCA
This sequence comes from Nerophis ophidion, assembly GCF_033978795.1. Taxonomy (NCBI): domain Eukaryota; kingdom Metazoa; phylum Chordata; class Actinopteri; order Syngnathiformes; family Syngnathidae; genus Nerophis; species Nerophis ophidion. Next base: position 10,557,345 of record NC_084629.1, read on the forward strand.
ACTTATATTCTTGTCTTTGTGAAAGAAAGACATCTATATGTGTTACACATGCTTGTATTATCATTAAACACATTTAACTTGTTTACAAAAATGTCTCTTTCATAAATAAATAAATATAAATGATATATATAAATGAGGTAGATCCCCTCGAGTTGGTCAATTGAAAAGTAGCTCGCCTGCAGAAAAAGTGTGGGCACCCCTGCTCTAGGCTTAGCTGTTTTACTAGTAGCATCGGTGCAACTAATTGGAAAAAAAAAAATAGCATTTTTTTTTTGAAGGAATATGAATTGTCTTAAATATCACAATTTCAATATTACCATTCAAGCAACGTGTGCACGCATACATATAAACAAAATGCCATCATAAGGCCGACTGCAATGCTCAATTAAACACAAAGAACATCCCTAAACTGGGCTAGCACCGTTGCAAACACGAGTGTAGGGCTGGGCGATACACTGAAAAAATAACTCATAAGATTTACTTGAAAAAATTATTGTAAGTATTTGCACGCAAATGATTTAAGTAAAATGTAATGCTGCATTATCAAGTAACACTCACTTGCCAGTATCAAGTAAATTCTACTTACCATATAACATAACAGTTGTGAAGATATTAAGTAACAGTTACTTAATTACATCCAAGTTTTAAGTTATATTTATTTAAACAAATTAGGTCAAGTTTACTTGTTTTTCATCAGCAGGAACATAATTTTACTCAAAACTTTAAGTACATTTTATATACCGTATTTCCTTAAAAAGCCGCTGGGGCGCTAATAATTTTAAAACCTCTTCTCACCCATGCGCTTATTAACAGAGGTGGGACCAAGTCATTGTTTTGCAAGTCACAAGTAAGTCTCAAGTCTTTGCCCTCAAGTCCGAGTCAAGACAGGCAAGTCTCGAGTCAAGTCAAAGTCAAAACTGAAACGTCTCAAGTCAAGTCCCAAGTCCTGCATTTTGAGTTTCGAGTCATTTCAAGTCCTTTTAACCACAGACTAATATATTTACACAGATTGTGTATGCTTTTAAAACGCTGTATGAATTTATTATAAAAGAAAATAGTGCTGACATTGCACTTCATAATAGCACTATTAACCAGTTATTTTAAACATGTAACTCATTCCTTTACAGAATAAACACATTTGAAAAAACAAGTGCAATTGTAATTATTTGCACAAAAGTGTTATTGTATTTCCATGGCATGTTGCATTGGAACTAGTTCCACAGCAGTTTATATCCTGTTCTTACCTTATCTCATTGATCTCATCTCAAACTGTATGTGTTTTAAAGTGTGCGTACACATGAAAACCATACATACATGAACATAACAATGAACAGAGTTGTACTTTTTAGATGTCAGGGCCGTATTGAATTTGTACACATATTCCTAATATAGTGTACATTTTAACTGACCTTTATTTGACTGTCTGTCTTTTTGTCGGTGGCTAAAATACGTGGTGCTCCTGACCGCCGTCTAACGTTACATTACTGTGTGTGATACATTCACTACCGTAACATTACGTGTAGGTACCTCATGCAGCTCTGCTTAAAAAAAATCACTTGACAAAAAGTATGAATAAGGTAGCGAACTGCAGTGGACGCAACAGATTGTAGTGTTTGCAATGACGTTATAACCATAGACATATTATACTGTAAGTAAACCCAGCATTGGCTGCTGTGACGCGAGCAATTTGGCCACCATCTTGAAGGGGTAATGAGGAGCTGGAGAGCAGCCTAAACTGACAGTTGAGAGGTAGAAAACAAAGATGCTGAGCTCGTGTTCAGCGTTTTCCTACTTAAATGAGTGGACTGTTGAAAATAGGAACCGGGGGATTACTTTTCACAAGTAAGATTTAACATTAACATACTATTGGTAGTATTTTGTGAAAAGAATATTATCACAGAGTTGTGAAGGAGCAAAGATCTTCAATATTTGTATATGAAAATCACAAAGAAATCTTCTGGAGGAGGATGACCCCGCCCCTACAGGTATTTGGTTAACAAACTTTCAGCCCCACCTAAAACAAAATTCACCAGCCACCACTGATTATGATGCATTCATCATTTTAGGCAAAACACAAGACAATACTTTCTTAACAATATAACTGTAACCAGGAATAAGTCTTCTAGTAACAATATTCAAATACTAACTTTGTTGGGTAAGACAGAATTTGGTTTTATTCTGAATCCAGTGAAACAGATTGATGGCTTTAGCTGATATAAAGACTTTCAAGTGTTTATACTGTATATGTTTAAGTATTTGGCAGACACTTTTATCCAAAGCAACATACATGAAAAATACATATAAAACAATCACTGTAAACATGATCGTTTACGGGAAGAATTTAATAGAAAATATTAATACAAAGTGTCAAGACAAAAAAAACTCTCTGCTGTTGCAGCAACAGAGATAAAGTCTATTGGTCCGTAAGATATATAGATATCTACTATATTCATACATTGTTAATGTAGGATATACACATGTACATATAACCTAATCATATTGTTTCTTCAATTTAAAAATAGCTGACCGTTTTTTCCCCTTCTCTGGGATTTATACTCCCAGTTTTGATCTTGGACGTCTGGTCACTTATAGCATATTAGAATATTCTATTATTGTTAAGAAAACTATGAACACGCCAAAACATGTGTCCTTTATCATAGTTACACGTATGACAAAAAAGCGTGTGGAAATCAGTGGTATTCAGTGAGATAAAATGCGCTGACAGTTCATTGCTCCTGCCAAAAGAATTGCACTGAGTGGAGTGGATCACCACTCCAAGATGGCGGTCGCGCGTCTCGTCTCGTCAGCGCCAGTAGTGGTCGATGCTGCGTCTACTTATAAGATGTCTATGGTTCTAACGTTAGCAGTGAGTTAACAGCCTCACTGATTTAACTACACAGCAAATAGAAGTTACGTTACTCAGCCAATAAACGTTAGCTTAAATTCAAAACTTACCCGTCTTTGTGCAACTTCAAATGTCGAACGAAGTTGGAAGTCGTTGCGTCTCCGTCTGTAATCTTCCAACCGCATGTTTGCATACGGTAATTCGTTATTTGTTGACCAAGTCGTTGTTTTAATACCCGAACAAAACTATTTTTGGCATAACTTTTCCTCACTGGCGCTTTGTTTAAAAGCTCTTCTGTGTTGGTTTTCCTGCAATTTGATTGGCTGAATGCTGTGTGACGAAAATAACGTGGATGTAATTTGATTGGCTGTTGTACTGACAGGTAGCGCACACACTCATCGCACACATGTTGACAAACACGCGTACACAATGGAAGATGCGGAGCGCTCCTGAATAACTTTTTAATTGTTGGGGTTTGGGGAAAGTAGCAAGTCATGTCAAGTCAAAAGGCTCAAGTCCAAGTCAAGTCACAAGTCATTGATGTTAAAGTCTAAGTCGAGTTGCAAGTCTTTTTACATTTTGTCAAGTCGGGTCTAAAGTCATCTAATTCATGACTCGAGTCTGACTCGAGTCCAAGTCATGTGACTCGAGTCCACACCTCTGCTTATTAATGACATGTAGTATAAAACTGAGTGTGATGAGAAAAAATTTATTACAAAATTATTCAGCGGCCGCGGCCAGGTGGTTGGGAACCACGGCTCCTACAGCAAGACACCACGCCCACTTTTACACCATGTTGTGTGCGTGCCGGAAGGACGCATGCGTTTTGCTCCTTATCACACGAAATTGCACTGCATACTTAGTCAACAGCCATACCTTTTACACTGACGGTTGTGATATAAACAACTTCAACATTCTTACTAATATGCGCCACACTCTGTGAACCCACACCAAACACATTTCTGGAGAACATCGACTCTGTAACACATTATAAACGCAAGATAAGAATTACCCATAATGCCACCTTGCAGTGGTCTGTGAAGTGATTCTAAAGGCCGGAGCAGAGCCAGTTTTTTTTGATTGATTGATTGATTGATACTTTTATTAGTAGATTTCACAGTAAAGTACATATTCCGTACAATTGACCACTAAATGGTAACACCCGAATAAGTTTTTCAACTTGTTTAAGTCGGGGTCCACGTTAATCAATTCACGGCCAGAGCCTGTTGTGCTGTGCGCATGCGTCGTCGTGCATGCGTTTCAAAACACTATATTTTCAGAGTAAAGTTTATGTAATATTTTTAGGTTTATGTACGTACAACTATTAAACATTTAAATAGTATGAGGAAACATAAGGAAAACTTACTCTTCCCCCATAATTCATGTATTACGTTAATAAAATGTTTAATTTTACTTAAGAAACTCTAGTTCTTACTGAATGTTAAAAATACTTGGTAGAAATTATGACAGGTACTCTAATAGAGTTTACAGCACCAAAAAGTCACTTTTTTCAGTGTACGTACAACTATTAAACATTTAAATAGTATGAGGAAACATAAGTAAAACTTACTCTTCCCCAATAATTCATGTATTACGTTAATAAAACGTTTAGTTTTACTTAAACTCTAGTTCTTACTGAATGTTAAAAATACTTGGTAGAAATTATGACAGGTACTCTAATAGAGTTTACAGCACCAAAAAGTCACTTTTTTCAGTGTATGGATCAAAACTTATATTCTTATAAATGATAAATGGGTTGTACTTGTATAGCGCTTTTCTACCTTCAAGGTACTCAACGCGCTTTGACACTACTTCCACATTTACCCATTCACACACTGATGGAGGGAGCTGCCATGCAAGGCGCCAACCAGCACCCATCAGGAGCAAGGGTGAAGTGTCTTGCTCAGGACACAACAGACGTGACGAGGTTGGTACAAGGTGGGAATTGAACCAGGGACGCTCGGGTTGCGCACGGCCACTCTCCCCACTGCGCCACGCCACCATATACAGTATTTTGACCAATAAACTAACCCATACATATAAATATCAATCAATCAATGTTTATTTATATAGCCCCAAATCGCAAGTGCCTCAAAGGGCTGCACAAACCACAACGACATCCTTGGAAGGCCCCACATAAGGGCAAGGAAAAACTCACCCCAGTGGGACGTCGACCATGATGACTATGATATATATTGATATATTATATTATATGTTTATTTCATATACACAGTATATAATAATTACAATGTACAGCTTATCTTTGTTGGCCCTGTGATGAGGTGACAAGGGTGTACCCCACCTTCCGAGATATGCTCCAGCACCCCCTGCCACCCCAAAAGGAACACATGGTAAAACATGGATGGAGTATTACAGTATATGTAACAGCTGCAGGGGTAGGGAACCTATGGCTCTAGAGCCAGATGTGGCTCTTTTGATGACTGCATCTGGCTCTCAGATAAAGCTTAGCTGACATTGCTTAACACGATAAGTAATGAATATTTCCGCCGGTAATCACAGTGTTAAAAATAACGATCAAATTATAAAACATTCTCATGCATTTTAATCCAACCATCCGTTTTCTATCGCACCTGTTCAAGATGTTGCATTATTGGTAAGAAGTATTATATTTATTGCTGGTTACCTTAGATCAGGGGTCACCAACCTTTTTGAAACCAAGAGCTACTTCTTGGGTACTGATTAATGGGAAGGGCTACCAGTTTGATACAGACTTAAATAAATTGCCAGAAATAATCAATTTGCTCAATTTACCTTTAATAAATAAATTTGTATATATATAAAAATGTGTATTTTTGTCTGTCATTCCGTCGTACATTTTTTTTTCCTTTTACGGAAAGTTTTTTGTAGAGAATAAATGATGAAAAAAACACTCAATTGAACAGTTTAAAAGAGAAGAAATCACGAAAAAAATGAAAATTCAATTTTGAAACGTAGTTTATCTTCAATTTCAACTCTTTAAATATCAACCGAAAAAAATGAGAGAAAAACTAGTTAATTCGAATCTTTTTAAAAAAATTAAAAAAAGAATTTATGGAACATCATTAGTAATTTTTCCTGATTAAGATTGATTTTAGAACTTTGATGACATGTTTTAAATAGGTTAAAATCCGATCTGCACTTTGTTATAATATATAACAAATTGGACCAAGCTATATTTCTAACAAAGACAAATAATTATTTCTTCTAGATTTTCCAGAACCAAAATTTTCAAAGAAATTCAAAACTTTGAAATAAGATTTAAATTTGATTCTACAGATTTTCTAGATTTGCCAGAATAATTTTTTTGAATTTTAATCAGGAAAAGTTTGAAGAAATATTTCACATATATTCTTTGTCGAAAAAACAGAAGCTAAAATGAAGAATTAAGTCAAAATGTATTTATTGTTCTTTACCAAAAAAAACAACTTTAAAATTGATTTAAATTGTCAGGAAAGAAGAGGAAGAAATTTAAAAGGTAAAAAGGTACATGTGTTTAAAAATTCTAAAATCATTTTTAAGGCTGTATTTTTTCTCTAGAATTGTCTTTCTGAAAGTTATAAGAAGCAAAGTAAAAAAATAAAAGAATTTATTTAAACAAGTCAAAAAGACCAAGTCTTTAAAATATTTTCTTGGATTTTCAAATTCTATTTGAGTTTTGTCTCTCTTAAAATTAAAAATGTCGAGCAAAGCGAGTAAATAAATAACATTTTAAGAATAAAGGCAGCTCACTGGTAAGTGCTGCTATTTGAGCTATTTTTAGAACAGGCCAGCGGGCTACTCATCTGGTCCTTACGGGCACCGCGTTGGTGACCCCTGCCTTAGAATAACAATGTTATTAAAAATAATAAGAGACTTATTATACTCTAAAAATGTTGGTCTTACTTAAAAATGCACACATTTAACTGTATTCAGTGTTAAAAAATATTATTTGGCTCTCATGGAAATACATTTTGAAATATTTGGCTTTCATGGCTCTCTCAGCCAAAAAGGTTCCCGACCCTTAGAACTAGAGAGTAGATCCAGCAGAACATAGACTTCAGAAACAAAGAGTGTGTACTAACATAGATTAATAAGCTTTAGTTTGTCGAGTCATTGTGAGGAAATAATTTCCTGTATATTTTCCCTAACAGTCGATTAAAACCAACATTTCGATTAGCACGGGGCTTCATGTTGACACAGAGTGGTTATGGTTCAGGTGACGGCATGGTCAGTCAACTGTAGGTTCTCAAGTGACAGGATAAAGTGTGTGTTTGTGCCCGCCAAGGCCGTCTCATTCTGTTTCTAATCCTCCCCAGATTGAGGTCAGTGGGGCTATTGCAAGATCTCCACAACCCAGTCTGACCCTCACAAATGTTGAGATTGAGTAAAAAAAAAAAAAAAAAAGTCTTCTCTGATTGGCTCAGAGGACTTCGTGAAGAGTGGCAACGTTAAATGTCTCCAAGAGGTGAGGCCAAGGGGGCGTGAAGCATCGGCCAGATGATTCATTTTCAGTCCTGGTGGACTTACAGAGGTTTCACAGGGGATATTGCATGGGGTGTTTGAGATCGTCCCTCTGATGGTTTGCTTTAGCATCATGTGGGAGTGTTGCTATGGTGACGGCGAACTGTAGCGTAGGTGTGTAGTTGTGGTAACAGGTCTGTGTGAGGCTGCCACTCACTGTGATAACTGACTTGTATTGTGTTTGGACATTCATTAAGATTGATGCATTATTCACTTGGGAAAAATACGTGCTATGGGTTTTCTAATTAATGATGATGATGATGACGATAAATAACACATGACACTTAAAAAACACTTTTTAGAATTCAAAGATGTTTTATAGGTTGTGAAACAGTTTGTTTTTATTTATAGCAACAATTATCGTGAAGAAAAACAGCTTTGAATGTTTTTTTTTTCTTCTTAATCCATAAAAAAAACAAAAAAACTGTGTGTATATTTAAAGGGGAACATTATCACCAGACCTTGATGGTGCAGAAAAAAGACCATATATTTTTTTAACCGATTTCCGAACTCTAGATGGGTGAATTTTGGCGAATTAAACGCCTTTCTGTTTATCGCTCTTTTTGCGATGACGTTAGAACGTGACGTCTCCGAGGTAATACAGCCGCCATTTTCACTTTCAACACATTACAAACACCCGGTCTCAGCTCTGTTATTTTCCGTTTTTTCGACTATTTTTTGGAACCTTGGAGACATCATGCCTCGTCGGTGTGTTGTCTGAGGGTGTAGCAACTCTAACAGGGAGGGATTCAAGTTGCACCACTGGCCCTAAGATGCGAACGTGGCAAGAAATCTGCCACCAGACCCCCATTGAATGTGCCGGAGTGTCTGCACATTTTACCGGCGATGACAGACATGGCACTGAGATGTATGGATAACCTGCAGATGCATTTGCAACGATAAAGTCAACAAAATCACAAAGGTGAGTTTTGTTGATGTTGTTGACGTATGTGCTAATCAGACATATTTGGTTGCAGCGTGACTGCCAGCTAATCGATGCCAACATGCTACGCTAATCAATGCTAACATGCAATTTACCGGCGGTGCTAAAGCAGACATGGCACATAGATGCATGGATAACCTGCAGATGCATTTGCAACGATAAAGTCAACAAAATCACAAAGGTGAGGTTTGTTGATGTTGTTGACGTATGTGCTAATCAGACATATTTGGTCGCGGCGTGACTGCCAGCTAATCGATGCCAACATGCTACGCTAATCAATGCTAACATGCTATTTACCGGCGGTGCTAAAGCAGACATGGCACATAGATGCATGGATAACCTGCAGATGCATTTGCAACGATAAAGTCAACGAAATCACAAAGGTGAGTTTTGTTGATGTTGACTTATGTGCTAATGAGACATATTTGGTTGCGGCGTGACTGCCAGCTAATCTATGCCAACATGCTATGCTAATCGATGCTAACATGCTATTTACCGGCGGTGCTAAAGCAGACATGGCACAGAGATGTATGGATAACCTGCAGATGCATTTGCAACTATATTACGTTTCCTTCCACCCACATTTAATGCGAAAAAAACACTTTTCAATCGAAGGATTTAAGTTGCTCCAGTGTCACAAGATGCGAAAGTCCTGATGGTTTGGTCCGCACATTTTACCGGCGATGCTAACGCAGCTATTCGGCCATGCTATGGCTATGAATAGCGTCAATAGCTATTCGCTCAATAGCTTCAGTTTTTTCTTCAATACTTTCATACTCCAACCGTCCGTTTCAATACGTGCGTAATCCGTTGAATCGATTAAGCCGCTGAAATCCGAGTCTGAACCCGAGCTAATGTCGCTATATCTTGCTGTGGTATTCGCCGTTGTTTGTTTATATTGACAGCACTGTATGACGTCACAGGGAAATGGATAGTCGCATCGCAAATAGCGAAAATCAAGCACTTTAAAGCTTTTTTTAGGGATATTCGAGGACCGGTAAAATTTTGAAAAAAATTACAAAAAGCCACTGGGAACTGATTTTTATTGTTTTTAACCCTTTTGAAATTGTGATAATGTTCCCCTTTAAAGTTAAAGTTAAAGTTCTGACGATTGTCACACACACACTAGGTGTGGGGAAATGTGTCCTCTGCATTTGACCCATCCCCATGGTCACTCCCTGAGAGGGGAGGGGGGCTGTGAGCAGCGTTGTACTCCCCGCTCGGTAATCTTTTGGTAATTTGACCCCCAATTTCAACCCTTGATGCTGAGTGCCAAGGAGGGAGGCAAAGGCTCCCATTTTTAGAGTAATTCTAATTGCAAATAATAATATTTGGAGATCCATGCGTTTCATAGATTAGTTTTATGTATGCATGCAAGTTTAAAATGAGCATATATTAATGCAGTATGAACAAGAATGTTTTAAAGGGGAACATTGTCACAATTTCTGAAAGGTTAAAACCAATAAAAATCAGTTCCCAGTGGCTTATTTTATTTTTCCAAGTTTTTCTCAAAATTTTACCCATCACGCAATATCCCGAAAAACGGCTTCAAAGTGCCTGATTTTAACCATCGTTATATCCACCCGTCCATTATCCTGTGACGTCACAGCGTGACCACACAGAAAAAAACATGGCGGATAGCACAGAAAGGTATAGCGATAATAGCTTGGATTCAGACTCGAGTTTCAGCGCCGTAAGCGATTCAACAGATTACGCATGTATTGAAATGGATGGTTGGAGTGTGGAGGCAGGTAGCGAAAACGAAATTGAAGAAGAAACCAAAGCTATTGAGCCATATCACAACAGACAGCGGCACGGGAGGAAGCGAGGACGAATTCGGTGATCGCCTTCTAACCAACGATTGGTATGTGTTTGTTTGGCATTAAATGTGTGTGGAGAGAGAGGCTGGATGCAAATATAGCTAAAAATGAGGCATAATGATGCAATATGTACATACAGCTAGCCTAAATAGCATGTTAGCACCGATTAGCTTGCAGTCATGCCGTGACCAAATATGTCTGATTAGCACTCCAACAAGTCAAAAACATCAACAAAACTCACCTTTGTGCATTCATGCACAACGTTATATGTTTGGTGGACAAAATGAGACAGAAAAAAAATGGCATAAATCACGTCTTAGCCAACATATCCAGGGGGTTTACTTCACTCGTCTGAGGGAACAGACTGCCGTCGTCCCTGAATACCTTGCACTCCGGCAGATTCAGTGGTGGTCTATTTTCCAATATTGCATCTGCTTTGAGTGTCGCAGGATATCCACACATTCTTGCCATCTCTGTCGTAGCATAGCTGTCGTCGGTAGAATGTGCGTAAGAAACAAGGGACTTTCGCATCTTTTGGCCAGTGGTGCAACTTGAATCCGTCTCTGTTCGTGTTGTTACACCCTCTGACAACACACCGACGAGGCATGATGTCTCCAAGGTACGGCAAAACAGTCGAAAAAACGGAAAATAACAGAGCTGATTTGACTTGGTGTGTGTAATGTGTTTGAGAAAATGGCGGATTGCTTCATGTTGTGACGTCACGGGTGAAAGGTCATCGCTCCGACAGGCTATCAAATGAAAGCCGTTTAAATAGCCAAATTCACCCTTTTAGAGTCCGGAAATCGGTTAAAAAAACATATGGTCTTTTTTCTGTAACATCAATGTATATATTGACGCTTACATACAGTGGGGCAAAAAAGTATTTAGTCAGCTACCGATTGTGTAAGTTCTCACGCTTAAAATGATGACAGAGGTCTGTAATTTTCATCATAGGTACACTTCAACTGTGAGAGACAGAATGTGAAAAAAAATTCAGGAATTCACATTGTAGGAATTTTAAAGAATTTATTTGTAAATTATGGTGGAAAATAAGTATTTGGTCAACCATTCAAAGCTGTCACTGATGGAAGGAGGTTTTGGCTCAAAATCTCACGATACATGGCCCCATTCATTCTTTCCAAAGCATGATGTTTCCACACCCATGCTTCACAGTAGGTATGGTGTTCTTTGGATGCAACTCAGTATTCTTCTTCCTCCAAACACAACGAGTTGAGTTTATACCAAAATGGATACATGGATGATACAGCAGAGGATTGGGAGAATGTCATGTGGTCAGATGAAACCAAAATAGAACTTTTTGGTATAAACTCAACTCGTCGTGTTTGGAGGAAGAAGAATACTGCGTCGCATCCCAAGAACACCATACCGACTGTGAAGCATGGGTGTGGAAACATGCTTTGGAAAGAATGAATGGGGCCATGTATTGTGAGATTTTGAGCCAAAACCTCCTTCCAGCAGTGGGAGCTTTGAATGGTTGACCAAATACTTATTCTCCACCATAATTTATAAATAAATTATTTAAAATTTCTACAATGTGAATTCCTGGATTTTTTTTCACATTCTGTCTCTCACAGTTGAAGTGTACCTGTGATGAAAATTACAGACCTCAGTCATCATTTTAAGTGGGAGAACTTGCACAATCGGTTGCTGACTAAATACTTTTTTGCCCCACTGTAGTTCTGGTGATAATGTTCCCTTTTAATGTTGACACATAGAATCATCATACTGCTGTGATTCTATGCATCAAGTGTTAATTCAGGGCTAATATCGCAATATACTGTATATCGTAGGGGTGTAATGGTACGTGTATTTGTATCGAACCGTTTTGGTACGGGGGTTTCGGTTCGGCACGCGGGCGTACCGAACAAGTTCGGAAGCAGAAGTCTTCACAAGCTGCTCTGCTTTCTGCCTCTGTCTCTGCCTCATTGTCCTGCCCACAAAACCATCTGATTGGTTACATACAAAGCCAATCAGCAGTGCGTATTCAGAGCTATATAACAGCCAATATGATGTGCGTATTCAGAGCGATGTAACAGCCAATCAGCAGTGCGTATTCAGAGCGATGTAACAGCCAATCAGCAGTGCGTATTCAGACTTCAGAACGATGTAGTCAATGCTTTAGAGTCGAGCAGATATTCGTCTAGCAGGGGAGGAGGGGACTCTACCCAAATTATACTAAACACTTCCCAGTCACAACTATTACAAACATCAATATGAGCCTATTGATCTTCTAGAAACTTAAACTGCAGCTCAGCTTGCTCACAGTATAGGCTTGAGATGAAGGCTATTTAGCTTTTAGCGTAACGTTAGCTCATTTTTCTATGTGTGTGTGTGTGTGTGTGTGTGTGTGTGTGTGTGCGTGTGCGTGTGCGTGTTTTAGGGGCAGCAAAGCCCTGTCTGTCTGTTATTTCATTGAAATAACAAACAGACCTATTGCAATTGTACTATTTTTCAGATATAGTTACATGAATCATTGGTAATGTAGCAGCCTAGTTTTGAATAGCAGCGTCCCTGCTATCACATGTTGATAAAAATACAACATTTACATAATAAAAGTCAACTACAGGCTTCCCAAATGCTGTAATAAATTAAGCATGATGAGTTGACATTAAACAGTTTCAATGGAAACTGTTTAATGTTAAACTTTTTATATGTAGAAGCAACAACTAATCAAAGCAACAACTTGAGGCAGTTTAATGTGGATTAACGTGGGCAGAATTATTATAGTGTTCCCAATGTTAAAAGGATAAAGCCATTGTTTACAAATTTGGTAAATAAATAACCCAAAAATGTATATTTTATTGATTTCTTGCTGTACCGAAAATGAACTGAACCGTGACCTCTAAACCGAGGTACGTACCGAACGGAAATTTTTGTGTACCGTTACACCCCTAGTATATCGTGTATCGTCACATGGCCTAAAAATATCGAGATATTACTAAAAGGCCATATCGCCCAGCCCTACTTCCTAGCATAACTTACTACTATTATTTTTTGCAACATATGTTGCTCGGGATCTTCAGCTCTCGCTGGATCGGTTCGCAGCCGAGTGTGAAGCGACCGGAATGAGAATCAGCACCTCCAAGTCCGAGTCCATGGTTCTTGCCCGGAAAAGGGTGGAGTGCCATCTCCGGGTTGGGGAGGAGACCCTGCCCCAAGTGGAGGAGTTCAAGTACCTAGGAGTCTTGTTCACGAGTGAGGGAAGAGTGGATCGTGAGATCAACAGGCGGATCGGTGCGGCGTCTTCAGTAATGCGGACGTTGTACCGGTCCGTTGTGGTGAAGAAGGAGCTGAGCCGGAAGGCAAAGCTCTCAATTTACCGGTCGATCTACGTTCCCATCCTCACCTATGGTCATGAGCTTTGGGTCATGACCGAAAGGATAAGATCACGGGTACAAGCGGCCGAAATGAGTTTCCTCCGCCGTGTGGCGGGGCTCTCCCTTAGAGATAGGGTGAGAAGCTCTGCCATCCGGGAGGAACTCAAAGTAAAGCCGCTGCTCCTTCACATCGAGAGGAGCCAGATGAGGTGGTTCGGGCATCTGGTCAGGATGCCACCCGAACGCCTCCCTAGGGAGGTGTTTAGGGCACGTCCAACCGGTAGGAGGCCACGGGGAAGACCCAGGACACGTTGGGAAGACTATGTCTCCCGGCTGGCCTGGGAACGCCTCGGGATCCCCCGGGAAGAGCTAGACGAAGTGGCTGGGGAGAGGGAAGTCTGGGTTTCCCTGCTTAGGCTGTTGCCCCCGCGACCCGACCTCGGATAAGCGGAAGATGATGGATGGATGATGGATGGATGGATGGATGTTGCTCGGAGTCCCTAATTTGGAAGACAGTAATTTGTGGAACAGCAACATAAGATTATATCATTCCGATACGGTTCCACTAAAATCCAATTGCCTGGCAGTAAGACCTATTCTCGATAGCAAGGTTGCTTGGCCTGAAAACATGCCGGAGTGAGCCTCTGCTTCTAAACACTGGCAGCGGCCTACTTAGAGTCCCATATTGGTAATTATATCATACAAGCAGCAAAGGTGTATATCAGCAGAAAAAAAAAAAGCTTTACTGCACCCACGACTAACATAGCAGAAATCACACACTTGAGGTGAGCGAGGAGGTGAAGATGGTCGAAGAATTGCAGCAAATTGCTCCTTCATGTACTTCATGTACAGTACAGCAGCAGACTGAAGCGCCTCATTAGAGCTGCTGACTTTGACCCACCCTATTGCCTGCTTTGTTTTCCTGCCCCGTCTATTTTAACACCGTTTTTCACTCCAGATGGCTGCGGTCGTCTTCTCTCACTGCTTGTCTATCTTCTTCTTTCTGATTTGTCAGACACTGGCCTAGTTTGAGCTGCTCCTCTTTGTGGCCAGCCTCTCTTTCAGCGTAGTTCACATTTTTAAACACATGTCTGACACTTTGATGGACATAACATACAGTTCATGTTTACTAAAGTCTTAGTCATAAGCAGGGCTGCGTTTATCGATTATTGTAGTAATTGGGTAATCTATTGATTACCGTATTTTCCCGACCATAGAGCGCACTGCCAATTAATGGTCTATTTTTTATCTTTTTCATATATTGTTTAAGGTATGGGTGTCAAACTCTGGCCCGCGGGCCAAATTTGGCCCGCCGTATAATTTAATTTGTCCCTTGCATTAGAGCTGGCCGTTAGTGCGTCTGCCTCACAATACGAAGGTCCTGCAGTCCTGGGTTCAAATCCAGGCTCGGGATCTTTCTGTGTGGAGTTTGCATGTTCTCCCCGTGAATGCGTGGGTTCCCTCCGGGTACTCCGGCTTCCTCCCACTTCCAAAGACATGCACCTGGGGATAGGTTGATTGGCAACACTAAATTGGCCCTAGTGTGTGAATGTGAGTGTGAATGTTGTCTGTTTATCTGTGTTGGCCCTGCGATGAGGTGGCGACTTGTCCAGGGTGTACCCCGCCTTCTGCCCGATCGTAGCTGAGATAGGCGCCAGCGCCCCCCGCGACCCCGAAAGGGAATAAGCGGTAGAAAATGGATGGATGGATGGCTCGCCCGCCAGTGTTATACAGCATTCACCGCTAATACTCATACTTGCCAACCCTCCTACTTTTCCCGATCAGTGTTAATTTTGTTGACGAAAAATTTTCGTCATAGTTATCGTCAAAGACCTTTTTTTTCTGACTAAAACGAGACAATACCTAAATAAAAAATAATTTACGTGGACTAAGACGATGACGTTATATGATGCGTAAATAACCAACTGAGAAGGTGCCTGCTATGTTAACGTAATATATTATGGTAAGGGTCATTCAAATAACTATAACATATAGAACAGGCTGTGTTGGAGCCACTATGGATTGAACTTTCACAGTATCATGTTAGACATGTTAGTCCTCTCCAAGGTTTCTCATAGTCAGCATTGTCACTGGCGTCCCACTGGATGTGAATTCTCCCTGCCCACTGGGTGTGAGTTTTCCTTGCCCTTTTGTGGGTTCTTCCGAGGATGTCGTAGTCGTAATGATTTGTGCAGTCCTTTGAGACATTTGTGATTTGGGGCTATAGAAATAAACATTGATTGATTGATTGATAAACATGCTATATGTTACCAAACAATCTGTCACTCCTAATTTCTAAATTCCATGAAATCTTATACGTCTAGTCTCTTATGTGAATGAGCTAAATAATATTATTTTATATTTTACGGTAATGTGTTAATAATTTCACACATAAGTCACTCCTGAGTATAAGTCGCACCCCCGGTCAAACTATGAAAAAAAATTGTGACTTATAGTCTGAAAAATACGGTACATTTATACAACTTATATGTTTTTGGTAACACTTTAGTATGGGGAACATATTCTAAGTAACAGAGACTTAATTCAAGAGTTATTTGGACACTAGGGGAACATATTCTAAGTAACAAAGACTTAATTTAAAGTTATTTGGTTAGGGTCAGGGTTAGAGGGTTAGTGTTTTAATAAGGCCATGCCGAGAATAACACATTAATAAGTACTTAATGACTTGTTAAAAGCCAATATGTTACTAATTTGCATGTTAATAAGCAGTGTTAATTTTGTTGACGAAAAATTTTCATCAAAGTTATCGTCAACGACCTTTTTTTCCTGATTAAAACGAGACACTAAATAAAAAATAATTTACGTGGACTAAGACGATGACGAGGTGTATTGACATATTCGTCAACGAATAAAAACGAGACAAAAATGTCTGCCAGAGACGAGATCCAATCGGAACTCATTTCGTTAGGAAGAGGCGGGAGGAGTTGGGAAGAGAACCAATCAGAGCGACGTGGTAAGGAAGTTACGTAAACGTAATTTGCGTTCGAGACTTACCCGGGAATGCGCTGCAGAAGACAACATGTCAACGCCGGGGAGGAACAGAAGAGAGGACATATGGGGAAATTTTATATTTGACATCAAACATAATGTAAGAAATGCAGCGCGAGGATTACGGGGAAAAACACAACAAACTTGAAGCGACATTTACAGTCGAATCACCCCGAAATCCACACACAAGTAAGCATTTTCCACAACATACAACTCACTCGACGTTATCCCGTTTATTACACGGCTTACTCGTGAAATACTAAATTCGAGACATGATTTTCATCAAAATACGACTTGTATCGGTGTTTTTTCCACTGTTTTGCTTTGACTTTCAGAAATTGAAGGGAAAGTTTACATATTACCCTTTAGTCGACTAAATCTACTGTAGTTTTCGTCGACTATAATCTTATGCTATTTCGTCGACTAAAACTAAAACAATTTAAATAACTAAATTATAACTAAAGCTAAATTACATTTTAGTCAAAAGACTATGACTAAAACTAAATCACATTTTTCTGTCAAAATTCACACTGTTCCCAATAGACTCCCGAAGTTTAGTGCCCCTCCTGAAAATCTCCCGGGGCAACCATTCCCCTGAATTTCTACCGATTTCCACCTGGACAAATATATTGGGGGCGTGCATTTAAGGCACTGCCTTTAGCGTTCTCTACAACCTGTCGTCACGTCCGCTTTTCCTCCATACTAACAGCGTGTCACATAATATTTGTGGCTTTTACACACACACACACACACACACACACACACACACACACACACACACACACACACACACACACACACATGCACAAGTAAATGCAAGGCATACTTGGTCAACGGCCATACAGGTCACACTGAGGGTGGCCGTATAAACAACTTTAGCACTGTTACAAATATGCGCCACACTGTGAACCCACACCAAACAAGAATGACAAACACATTTCGGGTAAACATCCGCACCGTAACACAACAGAACAAATACCCAGAAACCCTTGAAGCACTAACTCTTCCGGGAAACAAAGGTTGAGAACCACAGAGCTAGGGAATAATAGAACTACGCTACCCAGCATGCAACGGGAGTGACGAGCATGCGCAGTAGCCCTGAAAAGTGTGGTTGCATGTCGTCACCCGGCAGTAAACGTCAAGAACTCAGCCAACACGCCTTGTCTGCATTATTTATAATTAGACTGAGAACACATTTACAGTGTGATTTTGCTTTGTTTACAAGGAAAGAAAAGCAAAAGTTAAAAAAGGGGATATGTTGTATATGTATATATATATATATATATATATATATATATATATATATATATATATATATATATGTGCTGCGGTTGCTTTAAGAACGTTGCGACAGCTGCCGTAAAGGAGGTGCGTTGCTAGCCTGGTTGCTATGTTTCCGGTTAGTCGTAAAAGTGTTGGTCATGTGTTTGTACCCTGCTCAAATCTCTCAGTAAAGTTATTCATTGGATTATGTCTTTTGTTTTGAACTTTATTACACCTTGGAGCGCTTTTTCCCGTCCGTTGTTTTCCTGCCTTCGCTATCTGCGCCTAATGACTGAGCTACGTGACGTCGTTTCTTGTGATGTCTCACGGAGCATTTCTGGTCGGGACGGATTCGAATAAAGAACCAACTCTTTTTCTTTACTATAGTGGTCTCAATAACGGGTACCGGTTATCAAAAAGGGGTTCGAGTCCGAGGACTCGGTTCTTTTCTTATCGAACAACTGGGAAAACCGGTTTCGAGTATCATCCCTACATAAGTATCTGTATATACCTTCCAGCATTAATGGTGCCTTCACAGATGTGTAAGCTACCCATGCTTTGGGCACTAATACAACTCCATACCATCACAGGTGCTGGTTTTTGAACTTTGCACCTATTACAATCCGGATGGTTCTTTTCCTCTTTGGTCCGGAGGACACGACATTCACAGTTTCCCAAAAAATATTTGAAATGTGGACTCGTCAGACCACAGAACGCTTTTCTACCTTGCATCAGTGCATTTTAGATGATCTTGGGCCCAGCGAAGCCGGCGGCGTTTCTGGGTGTTGTTGATAATTGGCTTTGGCTTTGCATAGTAGAGTTTTAACTTGCACTTACAGATGTAACGAAAAACTGTAGTTACTGACAGTGGTTTTCTAAAGCGTTCCTGAGTCCATGTGGTCATATCCTCCACACACTGATGTCGGTTTTTGATGCAGTACCTACCGCCTGAGGAATCCAATGACAAGGACATTCAATGTTGGTTCTCGGTTTTGCAGCTTATGTGCAGTGATTTCTCCAGATTCTCTGATCATCTGTCATCTTGTCTTTCATAATGATTGTGAAAATTTAGAAAAAAGTGAAGTTCCTCTTTTAAAAAATCATTTTTAGATTATTTTGCTGTATTTTTCCATCGTTTCATCTTATTATACAATTGTTAAGAATCCCACATTGTGCCTGAAGTGAAAGGGGATTGGCAGAGAATGAGGAAGGGTTGTTGTGTAACTGCACGGGAGGGAATGTTTCCGAACCGGGCCGGTTGTTAGCATAGGTTTTGCAATAAAAGTTAAAAAAGAGTGTGACTTCTTTTGGAGGCTACAAAACATCATATCATACTTTAAATTGTTTTCACGTTGAACATTCTAATTGAAGGTGTGGCGGGTATTATTAATACCCAATCATTTACATTAGATAGATGGATAGATAGATAGTACTTTATTGATTCCTTCAGGAGAGTTCATTAGGACAGGTGTGGGTTCTTCCGAGGATGTTGTAGTCGTAATGATTTGTGCAGTCCTTTGAGACATTTGTGATTTGGGGCTATATAAATAAACATTGATTGATTGATTGATGAAACTTGTATTACATTGAGGGCCACTTCGCATATATGGTTGCCCTCAGAAGGCCGACTTTAACAATGAATAATATATGAATTTACATGTGTATATATAATACATTAATAATATATATTTTTTTACATAAGCTGCAAAAAAAAAAACTGGCAGCTCAGTCACCAGAATTTTACAGTAAAATCAGTGTTTTGTTTTTTACAGCCTATTAAAAAAAAATAAAAATGGAATGGAATGGAACGGAAAAACAATACTGCTGTTTTTAGCAGGAAAATTCAATTAACAGAGCTCCCATTTCTTTTCACCGTAAAAAAATTGGTAGTTTAAAGGTTTTTTTTTTTTTTTTTTTAAGATTTAGTGTCTCATGTATATGGAAAATAAAACAGTACAAAAGTTGATTTTACAGTTTAAAAAAAAACTCAAGTCGGCGGAATTTAACCGTAAAATCTATTGTCAATTTTAAAGTCCACAATTTGATTGATAATTTGCTTTGAAATCATAAGTCAAGCAGATATTTAAGTACAGTTTTTATCTTTAATGTAATAAAACAATATTTTCGGAATACATCATGTAATATTTTGATTTTGATAATATTGCTTTTTTAAAAGATATGCAATTGCATGCAGCACATGGTTCTTAATGTCAAAAGGGAAATAACAAATATATATAGTAAAAAAAGATGAAGCATTTTATTAAAGCATTTTATTTCCAGGCTTTCGTGGGCCACATAAAACAATATGGTGGGCCAGATTTGGCCCCCGGGCCGTGAGTTTTACACCCATGCATTAGTGGAAACCCTGATTCTGTGATTAACAACTTTATCAAGAATGTTACAAACAGTAGATATCTTTACCATAACACAATGCATCTGTAAAGCTGATGCAAAACTGCAATGCCAAGCAAAAGTGCACACGGGGTATAGTACAGTACTGTGTATGCTAAACCTTTCATCATAGGGCGGGGGGGGGGGGACTAAAAATAAAGTGCCCGCTGCTGGAGGGGGGGAGGTAAAGAAAGTTAGTTAGGAACAAAAAGCTTTTAGAGTGGATTCAATCCATGTGGAACAAACACAACCGAGCATTGTACATGTAGCCTGTATACTGCAATAAAGAATATCCAATAGTATATTGTATATGTTTTGCCATTTGTCTTAAGATGTCCTGGTTGGTCTATGGCAGTGGTTCTTAACCTGGGTTCGATCGAACCCTAGGGGTTCGGTGAGTCGGCCTCAGGAGTTCGGCGGAGGTCTTATCGTGTAAATAAAACATTCTCCC
Source organism: Nerophis ophidion (assembly GCF_033978795.1). Lineage (NCBI taxonomy): Eukaryota > Metazoa > Chordata > Actinopteri > Syngnathiformes > Syngnathidae > Nerophis > Nerophis ophidion. The sequence goes on from NC_084629.1 coordinate 10,577,905, forward strand.
TATCGGCGTGTTACGGATACGGCAACAGCAGAAGTCACACTGATTTGGAGGTGTGTAATTTGTTGTGAGTTTATGCACTGTGTTGGTTTTGGTCTTTGAACAAGGTTCATTTTGTGCACCAGTAAAAAAAACATGGTAACACTTTAGTATGGGGAAGTGAAGTGAAGTGAAGTGAATTATATTTATATAGCACTTTTCTCTAGTGACTCAAAGCGCTTTACATAGTGAAACCCAATATCTAAATTACATTTAAACCAGTGTGGGTGGCACTGGGAGCAGGTGGGTAAAGTGTCTTGCCCAAGGACACAACGGCAGTGACTAGGATGGCGGAAGCGGGAATCGAACCTGCAACCCTCAAGTTGCTGGCACGGCCACTCTACCAACCGAGCTATACCGCCCCTCACCACTATATTCACCATTAATTAGTTGCTTATTAACAGTGTTAATTTTGACAGAAAAAATTGATTTAGTTTTAGTCACAGTCTTTTGACTAAAATCAAATTTAGTTTTAGTCATTTAGTTATTTAAATTGTTTTAGTTTTAGTGTAGTTTTAGTTGACGAAATATCATAGGATTATAGTCGACAAAAACCACAGTAGATTTAGTCGACTAAAGGGTAATATATAAACTTTCCCTTCAATTTCTGAAAGTCAAAGCAAAACAGTGGAAAAAACACCGATACAAGTCGTATTTTGATGAAAATCATGTCTCAAATTTAGTATTTCACGAGTAAGCCGTGTAATAAACGGGATAACGTCGAGTGAGTTGTATGTTGTGGAAAATGCTTACCTGTGTGTGGATTTCGGGGTGATTCGACTGTAAATGTGGCTTCAAGTTTGTTGTGTTTTTCCCCGTAATCCTCGCGCTGCATTTCTTACATTATGTTTGATGTCAAATATAACATTTCCCCATATGTCCTCTCTCCTCTTCCTCCCCGGCGTTGACATGTTGTCTTCTGCAGTGCATTCCCGGGTCAGTCTCGAACGCAAACTACGTTTACGTAACTTCCTTACCACGTCGCTCTGATTGGTTCTCTTCCCAACTCATCCCGCCTCTTCCTAACGAAATAAGTTCCGATTGGATCTCGTCTCTGGCAGACATTTTCGTCTCGTTTTTATTCGTTGACGAATATGTCAATACACCTCGTCATCGTCTTAGTCCACGTAAATTATTTTTTATTTAGGCATTGTCTCGTTTTAGTCAGAAAAAAAAAGGTTGTTGACGATGACTATGATGAAAATTTTTCGTCAACAAAATTAACACTGCTTATTAACATGCACATTAGTAACATATTGGCTCTTAACTAGTCATTAAGTACTTATTAATGTGTTATTCTCGGCATGGCCTTATTATAACACTAACCCTTTAACCCTGACCCTAACCCAGGGGTCGGGAACCTTTTTGGCTGAGAGAGCCATGAAAGCCAAATATTATAAAATGTATTTCGGAGAGAGCCATATAATATTTTTTAACACTGAATACAAATAAATGTGTGCATTTTTAAGTAAGACCAACATTTTAAGAATATAATAAGTATCTTCTTCTTTTTAATAACATTGTTTTTCTGAAGCTAATGAATAAAATAGTTCTTACCATTAATGCGACTTCTTGAACAGGAACGGTAGAAAACGGAGGGATGGATTAAAATGCATGAGAATGTTTTATATTTTGAAAATTATTTTTAACACTGATTTTCAGCGGAATTATTCATTACTTATCGCTGTGTTTTTCAACCACTGTGCCGCGGCACACTGTAGTGTGCCGTGAGATACAGTCTGGTGCGTCGTTGGAGAGATTATGTAATTTCACCTAATTGGGTTGATAATATTTTTTGCAAACCTGTAACTATAATTCAAAAATGCGCTGTTATTGAGTGTCTGTGCTGTCTAGAGCTCAGCAGAGTAAGCGTGTAATACTCTTCCATATCAGTAGGTGGCAGCAGGTAGCTAATTGCTTTTGTAGATGTCAGGAACATAGTATGTCGTGATCACAATATGCGGGAGGCAGCATGTAGGTAAAAAGGTATCCAACACTTAAACTAAAATTAAACAAAAGGCGCGTGCCGCTAAGAAAAGGCATTGAAGCAAAACAAAACTAAAACCGAACTGGCTGTAAAGTAAACAAAAACAGAATGCTGGACGACAGCAAAAACTTACAGTGTGCGGAGCAGACGGCGTCCACAAAGTACATCCGTACATGGCATGACAATCAACAATGTCCGCACAACTTAAATAGTCTTGATTGTAAAAACAAAGCACGTGCGATGAATAGCATTCAAGGAGGAAATGAAACTGCTACAGGAAAATACCAACAAAAGAAGAAAAGCCACCAAAATAGGAGCGCAAGTCACACAGGAAAACACCGAAAAAACTCAAAATAAGTTACGGCTTGATAGTACACCTACATAGAGACAAGAGCTATTGCGAGAACAATTTTTTTTGTCAATATCGGCTACTGAGTTTAATTTTTTTAAATGTTTTCTGCTATTGGTGCGCCTCAGAATTTTTTCGATGAAAAAAATGTGTTTTGGCTCAAAAAAGGTTGAAAAACACTGACTTATCGTGTTAAGCAATGCCAGCTAAGATTTATCTGAGAGCCAGATGGAGTCATCAAAAGAGCCACATCTGGCTCTAGAGCCATAGGTTCCCTACCCCCTGCCCTAACCAAATAACTTTAAATTAAGTCTTTCTTACTTAGAAAATGTTCCCCTAGTATCCAAATAACTCTTGAATTAAGTCTCTGTTACTTAGAATATGTTCCTCATACTAAAGTGTTACCAAAAACATATAAGTTGTATAAATATACCGTATTTTTCAGACTATAAGTCACAGTTTTTTTCATAGTTTGACCGGGGGTGCGACTTCTACTCAGGTGCGACTTATGTCCGTAAAATATCAAATAATATTATTTAGCTCATTCACGTAAGAGACTAGATGTATAAGATTTCATGGGATTTATCGATTAGGAGTGACAGATTGTTTGGTAAACGTATAGCATGTTCTATATGTTATAGTTATTTGAATGACTCTTACCATAATATGTTACGTTAACATACCAGGCACCTTCTCAGTTGGTTAGTTATGCCTCATATAACACACACTTATTCAGCCTGTTGTTCACTATTCTTTATTTTAAATTGCCTTTCAAATGTTTATTCTTGGTGTTGGGTTTTATCAAAGAAATTCACCCAAAAAATGCGACTTATACTCCAGTGCGACTTATATATGTTTTTTTCCTTTTTTATTATGCATTTTCGGCTGGTGCGACTTATAGTCCGGAAAATACGGTAACCGTCAAGAATTTGAAAAAATAAAATAATTTTTCATTAAAGATGGGTTCGTTGAATGCGCATACGAAACTAGTGGGGTTTGGTACCTCCAACAAGGTTAAGAACCACTGGTCTATGGAGATATAAAAGCACTGAAGTAAAATTATTTATGGTCGCCATGGTAACACCACATACGCAATTCCCCTTTTTTCACAAGTCAGCGAACCATCACTGGCATTTTAAAGCTGTTATTTCCAGGCGGTATTGTTACATATCGGGGCTTAAGAAGCCATCCAAAGCTCTCAGCTTCTCCCTCCTCTGTTAATTTGTTGTCACGCCATCTTAAATTGTCTGCATTAAACACAGAACACGACGCTATGTTCCATCATCACGTCCGCGCATGTACGTGTGCAATCATACCTTCAAGCTCATACGTGTGGGTTATTCCGTCCTTGGGTTTTTGCTACATCCTGGAGGCTATACTGAATGCATCTCGTTCTCATGACCTTCCATGTTAATCCATGTATAAAATTCCAGGGGGCGTGTGCTGGTGTGAGATGTCAACAAGTTCAACCCATAATAAATATTGTGTGAAAGTTATATTTGGAACAGGATATAGTGTAAAGCGTTGATCGCGAGCTACCAGTTGATTGCAGAAGGTGTGTCCGTCGTTTGCCGGGCTTTAATAAAAACAACACCAATATGACGGCACCCGAGGATGTTGTAAGATGATGCCTGGCTGCTGTGATGAGGTGGCGACTTGTCCAGGGTGTACCCCACCTTTCGCCCGAATGCAGCTGAGATAGGCTCCAGTACCCCCCGCGACCCTGAACGGAACAAGCGGTAGAAAATGGATGGATGCATGGCTGGCTGCTGCTAGCTATTATGAAGAAGAATAAACACCCTTATTTTATTTCAAAACTCCCTTTCGCCAAACACCTGCTGTCAAAAGTCTAAAGACCAATCACACAGTTCCTGCCTTCACAATAAAAGTGCTGCCCCATCCTGCCTGCGTTAACAGACCGCTCTCAGACCATCAGCGCTAACAAGCTACGGAGTTAGCATCCAAACTATTTATTTGGAGCACATCGCTCCTGTTTTAGCCTCCCTCCACCGGCTGCCTGTGTCTTTTAGAGTCTAATTTAAAATGATCTTACTCGTTTTTAAATCCTTACATGGTCTTCAATCAATCAATCAATGTTTACTTATATAGCCCTAAATCACTAGTGTCTCAAAGGGCTGCACAAACCACTACGGCATCCTCGGTAAGACGGCAAGAAATCTGCGTTCAAAGGAGTCCGGCTTATTAGTGATTCCCAAAGCCCAAAAAAAGTCTGCGGGCTATAGAGCGTTTTCATTTCGGGCTCCAGTACTCAGTTCGAGATGCCACCTCAGTAGAAGCATTTAAGTCTCACCTTAAAACTCATTTGTATACTCTAGCCTTTAAATAGACTCCCTTTTTAGACCAGTTGATCTGCCGTTTCTTTTCTTTTTCTTCTATGTCCCACTCTCCTTTGTGGAGGGGGTCCGATCCGGTGGCCATGTACTGCTTGCCTGTGTATCGGCTGGGGACATCTCTGCGCTGCTGATCCGCCTCCGCTTGGGATGGTTTCCTGCTGGCTCCGCTGTGAACGGGACTCTCGCTGCTGTGTTGGATCCGCTTTGGACTGGACTCTCGCGACTGTGTTGGATCCATTATGGATCGAACTTTCACAGTATCATGTTAGACCCACTCGACATCCATTGCTTTCCTCCTCTCCAAGGTTCTCATAGTCATCATTGTCACCGAAGTCCCACTGGGTCATTATTGTCACCGATGTCCCACTGGGTGTGAGTTTTCCTTGCCCTTATGTGGGCCTTGTCTTGCCCCACCTTACCTCTCTGAGCTCTCCAGGATCAGCTGATCAGCTGATCCTGGAGGTCCCCAAAGCCTTCTCTGTTGCGGGTTCCGAACTCTGGAACGATCTCCCTCTCCATGTGAGACAGGCCCCTTCTTTGGCTATTTTTAAGACCCTTCTTAAAACCCTTTTTTATTCACTGGCTTTTAACCCAGCATGAGACTTTAAACTGTTTTTAACTGCTTTTTTATCTAACACATTGTTCTTAGGGTAATTTGTATTTGCTATTTCAATGTGTTTTTTACTTCTGTTTTAAATGTTGTTTTTTTTTGAGTCTGTCCTTTGCCTTTATTTCTTTGTGGTGTACAGCCCTTTGTTTTTCAACTGTGGTTGTTTTTAAAGGGCTTTTTAAATAAAGTTGGTGTGGTATGGTATTTCAAAGTGTATAAAAAACGAGTATTGGAACTGGAAAAATAAGAAGCTAAAAATAACAAATATTTTCATGTGGAATTGGAAAGAAAGCATTAATTTTCCCCCTCCACAATGTAAATTCAAAGATGTGACCCTCTTTATTGTATTCTTCAAAAAAGAAAATAATCTGTATGCCTGTAGCATTTTTGTATTTTAATTAACACCTTATCAGGTTCAAACACCAAACAATCAAAGACCTACTGAAATTAGATTTTCTTATTTAAACGGGGATAGCAGGTTAATTCTATGTGTCATACTTGATCATTTGGCGATATTGCCATATTTTTGCTGAAAGGATTTAGTAGAGAACATCCACGATAAAGTTCGCAACTTTTGGTCGCTAATAAAAGTCTTGCCTTTACCGGAAGTAGCAAACGATGACGTCACCGGTGTGAGGGCTCCTCACATCCTCACATTGTTTATAATGTGAGCCTCCAGCAGAAAGAGCTATTAGGACTGAGAAAGCGACAATTTCCCCATTAATTTGAGTGGGGATGAAAGATTTGTGGATGAGGAAATTTAGAGTGAAGCCCTAGAAAAAAAAAAAGGCGAGGACAAGTGAGCGATTCAGATGTTTTTAGACACATTTACCAGGATAATTCTGGGAAATCCCTTATTCTGCCTATTGTTTTGCTAGTGTTCTAGTGAGTTAAAGAGTACCTTAAAGTCGGAGAGGTGTGGCCACGGTTGTTTTGACGCCAGAGTCTTTGAGAGAAGTCACGTCAGCAGGACGACACTGGCTTCGCTGATCTCCGGTAACAGGCGACTTATTTCCACAGTTTTCTCACCGAAAACTGCCGGTTGACATGTAGTCGGGATCCATGTTCGCTTGACTGCTTCACCTCCGGGATTTTTAAACAAGGAAACACCGTGTGTTTGTGTGGCTAAAGGCTAAAAGCTTCCCACCTCCATCTTTCTACTTTGACTTCTCCATTATTAATTGAAGAAATTGCAAAAAATTCAGCAACACAGAAGTCCAAAATACTGTGTAATTATGCGATGAAAAGAGATGACTATTAGCCGTAAGTGGTGCTGAGCTAATATGTCCCCTCCAACCAATAACGTCACAAACACGCGTCATAATCGCGTATTAATTCCGCAACGTTTTCAACAGGAAACTCCGCGGGAAATTTAAAATTGTTATTTAGTAAACTAAACCGGCCGTATTGGCTTGTGTTGCAATGTTAAGATTTCATCATTGATATATAAACTATCAGACTGTGTGGTCGGTAGTAGTGGGTTTCAGTAGGCCTTTAAACGAGATGAGAAGCAAGGAATCAGGCAGATTTTGCTCATGAGGAGAAACGTTTGGGGCTGCACACTCAGTGTACAGTCTCCCACCACGCTCTGAGGGACAGTCCCTTGGGCTCCTCTATTTATTCAGGAGTTCCCTAGTTAACATCACTGAGGCTGCCTGTAAAGGGAGGGGGTCACACATATCATGCAAAACAGCTTTGGTACGTACAATACGTGACGGAATGTGCTGGGGGGGCTAATGATTGCCTTGTCTCTGCTTAGTCTGCGTGCTGTCGCCTTATCTTCGTTGAGGTCCTGGTACATCCTTGGCTGTTAGCGGGCTAAAACAAAGAAAACATCTGCGGCGAGAACCACCCCTCATATGCCGTGGAAAATAATAAGTTGTGTGCCCTTGCACAAAGCAGAAAAGAGCACAATAGACAATGACTATTGCAACGGCCTTTAAGCATAAGAGTTGTGTGATAACATATATAATTATTCTAACACACCTGTTCACAAAAACATGTTTATATGTATGTCTGTGCAGTCGTGGTCAACATAATGTCATGGCTGTCTTGAGTTTCCAATAATTTCTACAACTCTTTTATTTTTTTGTGATAGAGTGATTGGAGCACATACTTGTTGGTCACAAAAAACATTCATGAAGTTTGGTTCTTTTATGAATTTATTATGGGTCTACTGAAAATGTGACTAAATATGCTGGGTCAAAAGTATACATACAGCTATGTAAATATTTGGTTAAATGTCCGTTGGCAAGTTTCACTGCAATAAGGCGCTTTTGGTAGCCATCCACAATGTTCTGGTTGAGTTTTTGACCACTCCTCTTGACCAAATTGGTGCAGTTCAGCTAAATTTGTTGGTTTTCTGACAGGGACTTGTTTCTTCAACATTGTCCACACGTTTACATCAGGACTTTAGGAAGGCCATTCTAAAACCTTAATTCTAGCCTGAGTTAGCCATTCCTTTACCACGTTTGATGTGTGTTTGGAGTCATTGTCCTGTTGGAACACCCAACTGCGCCCAAGACCCAACCGCCGGGCTGATGATTTCAGGGCCTTGACTTTGACACCCCCGATCTAAAGGATGCAAATATTGTATGAATTTTTTTTTTTTCATTTTAAAGGAAGAGTATTGCAGATTGGAAAATTCCAAATGTAAAGTTGTTTATGGGTATGTTTGCTATCTGTACCTTGTATGCTCTTTTAATGCAAATGCTTTGAAAATATGCATTTAATTCTTACTATACTTTACAAGTTTTAAACAAATTAATGACTTACAGTTGAAAAACAAGTTTAAATATGTGCCTGGATTACATTCTGACTACAAACTTGCATTTTTAACCAAATATAGGGGTATCTTCTTAAGCTTTTTTTTTCTTTGCAAGTAAGTGATAACCTGTGATTAATCATGATTAATAAAAGCTCAAGTGTGTGAATAATCAGAATACAAAAATGAATTCCTTGACAACCCTAATAAGTACCGTATTTTTCGGACTATAAATCGCAGTTTTTTTTTCATAGTTTGGCCGGGGGTGCGACTTATACTCAGGAGCGACTTATGTGTGAAATTATTAATACATTACCGTAAAATATCAAATAATATTATTTAGCTCATTCACGTAAGAGACTAGAGGTATACGATTTGATGGGATTTAGCAATTAGGAGTGACAGATTGTTTGGTAAACGTATAGCATATTTTATATGTTGTAGTTATTTGAATGACTCTTACCATAATATGTTAGGTTAACATACCAGGCACCTTCCCAGTTGGTTATTTTTGCATCATATAACGTATACTTATTCAGCCTGTTGTTCACTATTCTTTATTTATTTTAAATTGCCTTTCAAATGTCTATTCTTGGTGTTGGGTTTTATCAAATAAATTTCCCCATAAAATGGGATTTATACTCCAGTGCGACTTATATATGTTTTTTTTCCCTTCCTTATTACGGATTTTCGGCAGGTGTGACTAGGGATCCCCCGATCCAGGTTTTTGCACTTCCGATCCAATACCGATATTGTTTTTGCACTTCCGATCCGATACCGATACTGGCCTATTCGAGCATGTATTAAAGTTTAAAGTTATTTAGCCTACTTAGTTGTCAAATTCATGCTGAAAAGGATTTTTAGTACTCTTGATAACAACTAGACAGCTGAATTAGGTGAGTTTGAATAATACACAATAGTTGGTATTAAAGATAAACACACAATATCAAAAATTATACATGACATCATTAAACGGTAAAAATGTGAACAGTTTTAAGTGCAAATAATGCTGTAAACATTATTAAAAAAAAGCAAAACACACAAACAACCTGAGTGGGATAAAATGTCTATAACTCAACATCAATACTTGCTCTTGAACAAGTGTAAACTTTAAAAAAAATATCTACATACTCCCTTCAATTGTTTGCCCCAGTCAGGGGGGCAAACATTTGATGTCCAAGCATAATAGGGAGATTCTTTCTAACAAAGACGAGCACTTCAAGATGCTCAGGTGTCAGCCTGCTCCTGTGTTCATCTATGATGAGTGCTAAAAAGCCTCTCACTAATGTCTTACAACTTTACCACCACACTTGACTTTATTTTGGCATGTTTTGCACTCCACCTCTTCATCTTTTTCGTTTTGTTGGGTAAAATAATCCCACACAGCTGACATTTTTACCGTAACGTTTAATTCACACAGCCGTCTGAACGGTTGGAACGCAGACATGTGGATGTTTTGAAGATGTTCTGGAAAATGCGGAACGGGGTTTAGGGAGTAGCAGAAGAGTGGAATGTATTATTTAAATCGGTGCGTTGGAAAACACGAACCAAAGTTTTTTTTAAAACTGGATCTGGATTAGCATTTTCCCATGCCTTGCCGATACGCATTTTTTGGCAAATATCGGCGGCCGATCCGATCCAAATATCGGATCGGGACAACCCTAGGTGTGATTAATACTCCAAAAAATACGGTATATGTGTGTGCGCGTGATCACCTCAACTTGGTCATTTGACAAGTAGCTGGCTTGCTGAAAAGTGTGGTCACGCCTGCCGTTAAGAGTAAATCACCATCAGTATTAGATTATGATGGCTACTTATCTACCATATGTATTTCTTTGCAGCAAGAGTCGACATAAACCCTAATTTATTACAGCATCACGGTGTTTCTTTATGGACTGTGAGAGAAATGTCTCATTTAAACCTGGAACTCCTCAGCACACTTCATTTGTATACTACAACGTGAAACGTGGTTTATTTGTACCTCAACAAATCATCTTTACAAATTTCAGACATAACAGCCTCTCTCTCCAATTATCGCCTGCTTCCAATTAACGCCCCCATTTTTCTTTTCTCCCCTCCTGCAGTTATTGCTGACTCCCTCACAGTAACGGCTCCAGCCCAGACTCTTTCCAAAGTGGAAGGCGACACACTACAACTCACTTGTGAAGTGTCCAGGACCACAATGCAACACACACACTTGTCCGTTGGTTGGTATCTGAAAGCCCCGGATGACACGACAGCCCCGCCACAGGAGCTGCTCACCCTTTCCAAAGACTTTGTTTTACGGTCCGGGGGTCCGTACCGGCAGAGGATGGCAGCGGGGGACCTCAGGCTGGACAAAACCAGCGCCACATCCTATCGACTGACCATCCACAAGCTGCAGCCGGTGGACCAGGGCCTGCTCTATTGCCAGGCGGCCGAGTGGATCCAGGACAGCGATGGCAGCTGGTTTGCCATGACCCGCAAGCAGAGCGACAAGACTCAGCTCCGCGTTCAGCCCACTGGTGAGTGTAGTGCAGATTTGCTTTCAAAGACTATAGACGCAGATGCGCATCAACCATGTGGGCCGGCTTCCGATGATTGCGGATCAGCCTCTCGCGCTAAGCTCATTAGCTTCCTTAAAAGGGCTTATTCAACCTACAGAGACGTCCCACTGGTGTGTTAGGATTGCTTTGACGAGCAACGCTACAAGCACAGTCTAGGATAGCGTAAACAGTTCTAAGACAGTGCAAGGCTGCACGGCAGGTGTTCTTCTGTTGTCTCTTCACGTTCACGTTGGATGCAGATTTGTATTTATGGCCCAAAACACAGCTGAGATAGGCTCCAGCAAACTCCTGCAACCCTGAAATGGACAAGCGGGAGGTAAGTTACATGCAAATTAGTACCTTATTGGCTCTTAATTAGTCATTATTAAGTACTTATTAATGCCTTATTCTGCATGGCCTTATTATACAACCACTAAGCTATTAACTAAGAGTCTGCCCTCAATAACCTCAGAATTATTGCTTATTAGTACTACTACTATTACAAGAGTGTCCGCCCTGAGATCGGTAGGTCGTGAGTTCAAATCCGGGCCGAGTCATACCAAAGACTATAAAAATGTCACCCATTACCTCCCTGCTTGGCACTCAGCATTAAGGGTTGGAATTGGGGGTTAAATCACCATAAATGATTCCCGGGCGCTGCACCGCTGCTGCTCACTGCCCCCCTCACCTCCCAGGGGGTAATCAAGGGTGATGGGTCAAATGCAGAGAATAATTTCGCCACATCTGGTATGTGTGTGACAATCATTGATACTTTAACGTTAACTTTAACTTTAAGTAAGGAAGTTGTTGTATATAATACCACTTACTGAATATGGACTGTTCTTGCATAACAAAACACAATACTACAATAACCCGATCTCGAGATGTCCGATAATGTCAGACTGCCGATATTTTCGACCGATAAATGCTTTAAAACTGTAATATCAGAAACTATCGTTATCGGTTTCAAAGTTATCTATATACCGAATTTTTCGGTCTATAAGTCACATTTTTTTTTTGTAGTTTGGCCGGAGGTGAAACTTGCTATAAAAAATGTGTATATATATATATATATATATATATATATTATTTTTTATTTTTTTGGTTTGGCCGGGTCTCACCCCCCGCTGGACTGTGGAGAAGACTGCGACTTATAGTCCGAAAAATACGGTATTTGTGTCAAAAAGTAAAGTTCCCGCTGTGTACACGGACGTGGGGAGAAGTACAGAGCGCTAATAAACCTTTAAGGCACTGCCTTTGCGTGCCAGCCCAGTAATATCTATGGCCTTTCACACACACAAATTAATGGTCAACAGCCATACAGGTCACACTGAGGGTGGCCGTATAAACAACATTAACACTGTTACAAATATGCGCCACACTGAACCCACACTAAATACGAATGACACATTTCGGGAGAACATCCGCACCGTAACACAGCATAAACACAACAGAACGAATACCCAAAACCCTTTGCAGCACTAACTCTTCCAGGATGGTACAATATACACCCCTCCACCCCCCTCAACCCCGCCCACCTCAACCTCCTCATGCTCTCTTAGGGAACACATGTCTCCCAAATTCCAAGCTGCTGTTTTGAGGCATGTTAAAAAAAAATAATGCACTTTGTGACTTCATTAATAAATATGGCAGTGCCATGTTGTTTTTTTTTTTGTAACTTGAGTTGATTTATTTTGGAAAACCTTGTTTCATTGTTTAATGCATTACAACAAAATTAGGCATAATAATGTGTTGATTCCACGACTGTATATATCAGAATCGGTAATTAAGAGTTGGACAATATCGGAAAATCGGATATCGGCAAAAAAGCCAATATCGGACATCTTTAACCCTAACCTTAACCCTAAGTCTTTGTTTCTTACAATATGTTTCCCTTGTGTCCAAACAACTCTAAATTAAGTCTTTGTCATTTAGAATATGCTTAAGTGTTAGTAAATGTATTTATAACATTTTTTAAGGGTTATGTTTCTAGTGTCTAAAGTCGGATCGTAACGTTTTAGCAAATTTACGTTAAACATTCGGAACTGAAACGGTTTGGCAATCAGCAACTCTGATCCCAACCCAAACAACTTAAGGTCCAAATGTAGAACATTAATCCAAGCAAATATGTTGTATGCACTTGGCGTCAAATGCATCTCATTAATTATGTGAGGATCGAAGTTGTGGGCCAGCAGGTGTCTGTTGTCAAAGCCTTCTGGGTGGTATTTTGCCTTTCTTGAAGAAAAAAAAACTATGTTTATGTTGTTTCTAGCTGTTGGAAACTTTCAAAACATGAAAAGGATTTCAGGGCGAAAGAGTGCAAGATTTTACGAAAGACCACAAGTTCGTAGTGATCACTTTGTTAAAGGTTTGTTTGATGTACTTTAAATGTTTATTATTTCCCACTTAGATATATAGATAGATAGTACTTTATTGATTCCTTTAGGGGATTTCCCTCAGGAAAATTAAATTGAGATCGAATTTAAAAAGTGAATAAGGGGGGTATAAATGGCAATAAAATACAACATAACAATAAAAATAAAAAGCAACAATAAGAATAAAAATAAAACAGTAAACATAAGAATATAACAAAAGAAACTATGCAGTAATGACCATGTTATGAAAATGTATTGCTCTGTTAATTGCGCTGTCTTTTGTTGCAGTTTATTTCAGTGTTGTTATTGTTTTGCGTCCCCTGTCATCCTAGTACCTTCCTGCCCCCAGAGAGGAGTTGTACAATCTGATGGCGTGTGGGACAAATTAGTTTTTTAGTCTATTAGTCCTGCACTTGGGAGCACTGAACAGGCTCCTCTGTCTACTGATAACAGTATGCAGAGGGTGACTGGCATCATCCATGATGCTCACTAGGTTTTCCACAGTAGCAGCCTTAGGCCCCTTCTACACTAAGCCGGATAAGGTTATCCAGGGTAAATCCCACCTAATCTTATCCCTGTCCACACACACACACAATGGTCGTTTAAGACCCCCTCCGCCCCTCCGTCCGCCGGCGCAACATGACCTAGTACGCATGCGTGGAAAATATCATAGTCATAGTCACCTCCAGTGTTGCTTTTTGTGCAAGTTCCATCCATCCATCCATTTCTACCGCTTATTCAATTTTGGGTTCGCGGGGGGCGCTGGCGCCTATCTCAGCTACAATCGGGCGGAAGGCAGGGTACACCCTGGACAAGTCGCCACCTTATCGCAGGGCCAACACAGATAGACAGACAACATTCACACTCACATTCACACACTAGGGCCAATTTAGTGTTGCCAATCAACCTATCCCCATGTCTTTGGAAGTGGGAGGAAGCCGGAGTACCCGGACGGAACCCACGCATTCACGGGGAGAACATGCAAACTCCTCACAGAAAGATCCCGTGCCTGGATTTGAACCCAGGACTGCAGGAGCTTCGTATTGTGAGGCAGACGCACTAACCCCTCTTCCACCGTGAAGCCCTTTTGTGCAAGTTCTTAAATTAAATATAACTTTTCTGAACAATATCCAGTGTTGTGGTATTTCAATTAACTGGTATCCAGTGTTGCTGTTGGGCCTTATAGTAGTGAATCACACCTGAGCCATCATACATTAATCAAATCTTTATTAGACACGTAAACAATGGGATAAAGAACATTTTACATCAATCAATCTAAGGATCTAGATATCTGGTCAGGACACTCCTCACTCTTTTACCTTCACCTTCATTGTCCATTCCTTTTTGGTGACTTTTGATGGCCAGGTAATACGAAGCACACCCTACCTTTTTTATCACATCCATGAGACTCTCCTTCGACAAATGGACAAAGTAGAATCACTGCTAACCTGGACATTTTAAAGTTATTTTGCCGTCTGAGAAGTGTTGTATCCCAAATAGCTGCAATCGCTTTCTCTTAAGATATTCATGTGTGATTTCCACAAGCATCTGTACATGTAGAAGGAGAAACACGGGCATGTCTGGATGACTAGCCTCCATTTTTCCAGTGGTTTTTATGAAGCTGGCTGTGGCGCGTTCTTTCTCATGTCACTTCCTATGTGGGGCGCGGTCTTTCTGACTTTACTTCCTTTCCGAACTCAGTTGGTAAACGATCGATAAGTACGTACAGAGCTGAGAGCCGGAGATTCAAGAGATTCACGGCGCACTTACCCGTGTAAAAAAATTATCCAAGGAGGGTTACCTTAAACGATGGTTTAGTGTGGCTGAAACGGGGCTTGGGCTAAATAGTTATGGGGTTATCCGGCTTAGCGTAGACATGGCCTTAGTTCGAAACAGCACATTACGAAATAAAAGTAAATGCCAAAAAAGAGAGGACTTGAATGTGTGCCCTGAGGAAGACTTCAGTTATGTAAACTCCTAGTTTGGTTCCAATATTCTATGTTTGCTAGAAAGGTGAATGCAAATATTAGCCAATGTGCAGTGTTTTCCCCAGAAAATGTGTTAGTTAAGGTGGTATCTCTACAGGCGGAAGGGGGTGGCGGGTGTAAGGGACAGTGTAATTTGACCTGTCGCCACAACTCTAGTTACCTGAGATACTAAGTATGTCATTTTTTGACTTAGTAAATATTGACTCACTAAAACAAAATAATGACCAAGTTAAATTGATGACTTACTGTAAATAAGCGTTTGCAATAAGTGTCTGAAAAAGAGTTAAAAGTGGGGCCACATGCTGACATATGCTCAACTCATCATGTTTTATTTATTACAGCATTAGGGAAGCCTGTAGTTGATTTTTATTATGTAACTGTTATATTTTTATCAACATGTGATAGCAGGGACCCTGCCATTCCAAACTAGGCTGCAACATTACTAATGATTCATGTAAGTACTCGGTGGTCTAGTGGTCAGTGTGTCCGTCCTGAGTAGGCTGTGAGTTCAATCCCCAGCCGAGTCATACCAAAGACTATAGAAAGAAAAAAAATGGGACCCATTACCTCCCTGCTTGGCACTCACCATCAAGGGTTGGAATTGGGGGTTAAATCACCATAAATGATTCCCGGGCACGGCACCACTGCTGCCCACTGCTCCCCTCGCTTTCCAGCGGGTGATCAAGGCGATGGGTCAAATGCAGAGGACAAATTTCACCACACCTAATGTGTGTGACAATCATTGGTACTTTAACTTTAACTATAGCTGAAAAAAATAGTACAATAGCAATAGGAGAGACTATTCATCCATGAACACCATGGAGTTCATGTAGGCTTCATGATGCACTTACATTATTATATCAACTATCTGAGACAGAAACTCTTCATTTAACATAATGTCCTTTTTTGCTGCTTCAAACAGCTCAATCAACACAGAAAAAGGTAAAGTGAAATAACTTTGTTATTGTAGGTCAACAATGCTTGTCTTTCTCTCAGACAGAAAGGGCTTTGCTGTCCGTAACACACACACACACCGCAAAATGAGCTAACGTTAAGCTCACATTAAGCTAAAAGCTAATTAATCTTCACCTCAAGGACTGCGAGCGAGCTGAGCTGCCGTTTATTTTTCTAGAATGTCAACAGGCTCATAGCAATCATAGTGGGGAGAGTCCGCTGCATTATGCTCACCTGCTGAACAACTTTCTGCTCACTCAACGGTCTTTTCTTTTTGCCTGTGCCGTGAGCATTGACTCCATGCGCTCTGAATATGCACTGCTGATTGGCTGTTACCGCTCTGTGTGTAACCAATCATATGGTTCTGTGGGTGGGACAATGCTGGGTGCTGCAGAGGCAGAATCTAAGCCGAGCAGCTTGTTAAGACTTTAGTTTAGGCGGTGGCTCTTTGTTGTTAAGTGGCCGCATTAGCAACAAAGCGCTGTGGGAAACCCTGCTGTGTACAGTGGTCCAAGTTCCTCTATTTAACAGTTGCACTCTAGTGTTTTAAGAAAATTGCTGCACAAATGTTTCTTCTTTGTTTTGAAGTGAACTCTGGGGACGGTATGGTGTCATTCCCAAGCCGAATGTGGCCCCCAGTCTTTCAGTTTAAAAGCCCTGCTGTAGACGTTGGGAGAAGCTTTGTTCAATGTGGACCTTCCACAGTAGGGCTGGGCGATACGGCCTTTTATTAATATCTCGATATATTTAGGCCATGTCACGATACACGATATATGTCTCGATATTTTGCCTTAGCCTTGAATGAACACTTGATGCATATAATCACAGTAGTATGATGATTCTATGTGTCTATATTAAAACATTCTTTTTCATACTGCATTAATATATGCTACATGCAGAGAGGGAAATCACAACTAAGTCAATTTATAAAAATTGTATTCATTAAACAGTTATTAAGCAGTGGCACAAGCAGAAAGTGCAAGACTGTCAGAGAAATTATAAAACAAGCTATAAGTGCACTTTTGTGAATGATGTCACTAAGGTGACATTTAATTTAAAGTGTACTTTTTGTACAGAACGCCACTATAATAGTTAAAAACAAATAAAGTGCACTTTTGTGCATGATGTCACACAATATATTTCAATAACTGTCAAATAAAAATGAGCTGCATAATAGGTTCCTGCGGACGTTACCACCTCCTGTTTTTGACTTTTTTTTTTTTTCTCATACTGTTTTAATCTGGAAATAGTTGCTTTGGCATTTTGTTGGTGTGGCACCGAACGGAGCTGTTGACATGCAGAGTTTCAAGCATACTTCTTTCTCTAGCGGGTGACTTTTCAAATAATGCTACACATTAGCAGTAATGCTACTTTTTGCAGCACCGCTTTTGCCGCAAAAATGTTGAACATATTCCCGCTTGAAGCCAAACCACCGCCGGACGATGGATCCTGTGCTGTTTTTCTTGGTAATTAATTCTTCCTCCATTTGTTACCAGGTTTGCACTTTCTCTCTCTCGTATTACCACTCGCACTTAACAGTTAGCATCACAGCTATATTACCATGTCTGCTCCGTGGGAGGTGCGCTTGTTTATGTCTCTGTGAGAAGGAGAGACACGAAAGAGTGGGAAACGCATGTAGTGTAATGCCCGCAGCTAAAAGCAACTGCGTGAGATCGTATACTCGAATATCACGATATAGCCATTTTCTATATCGCACAGAGACAAACCCGCAATATATCGCCCAGCCCTACTTCCATTTAAGGTTTTAAGGTACACACGGAGTAAGGCAAGTCAAAGATCCTCTTGAGTGCATTACCATGAGGAAGTGCTCCGCCCCTTTGGCCTCTCGGCAACTGTTGATTGCCTAATGGAGACGGCGAAGTGGGGGAGGACGAGTTTAAAGGGAGGTAGGGAGGACAGTGAGTCAAGGAACACGACTTACATTGACTATGCCTCATATAATAATTATCTCATAAGTAGTCTGATGGATCAGACACAACGACAGCTTTGTGGCTCGTCACCGATCCTCCCACCCGACTCGACCTCCTCACCCCATTCTTCCGCACGGAAGAACTAACTCATTGTGTATTTCCCAGAACTGCAACATTAGCTGCCATTACCGTGGCAGAACACAGTGTTGGGTGTCTCATACAACACTCAAATTAATTAATTAGTCCTTTTTTTGGGGGCCAGTAAAGCATGACATGCGTTACAAGATGATGGCGCCCTAGATATCTGGTTGAGGGGGAAGAGAGATCTAAAGTTTGTCAGACGACTCCCTGCTACTTCAGTGAAGGAGACAAAAAGGCACACCGAGTTCCCGCCTGGAAACCTTTTGTCACCCTGTGTCGTCCCTGTAATCTATCATAGATGCTGTTCCAGGATGGAGAACACAGCCTAGGTGGGCTGACGTGAGGGCTCACACTTGATGTGTCATTTTTAGATTTCTTCTCGTTGGGCTCACGGCAAGACAGGTGTGGCCCTTGCGTAACTTTGAGGGTGAACATGTTTTTTGGTTTTTTTTTGGGAGGTGGGTGCTTATTGAATATTTGACAGAAGGGAAATGTGATTGGAGAGGGCGCAGAACCTCCATTAAGCTGCCATCATAAAAGATGGAGTGGTTCTTAAGACAGCCCCATCACTAACTAATCACCCACAGCCAGCATCAAAGAGAAGAGCCTTGGACTGAATCGTGATAGGGCTTCACTCTGTTTTGAAAATCTTTTCACTTTCTCCGTCTATTCTTTTTAACTTCATTTTCTCTTACTTCCTTTTCGATCTGCTACTCTCTTGCCCTTATTTTTTTGCACTTTTTCAGTGTGTCCCTAGTTTCCTTATTTTGCCTTTGTCCTCTTTAAAGAGAAACTCCATTACCCAATGCATGTTACCTATTCTAGTACTCAGAACATATCTGCTTTTTGCTGGTCACTAATCGGTCAAGCACGTTGATCAGTGCAACAGTTGCGGATGCACGGCTAAACTTCAGGAAAAACACTGCAGACCCTGCCCCCCTCTACATCAACGGCGAGGAGGTGGAGAGAGTCAGCTCCTTCAAGTTCCTCCGCACCCTCATATCTGCTGACCTCTCCTGGACCCAAAATAAAACTGTGGTCATCCGGAAGGCCCAGCGGAGACTTCACTTCCTGAGGGTGCTGAGGAAGAACAGACTGGAGAAACAGCTGATGGCGACCTTCTATCGCTCGGCTGTCGAGAGCCTGCTGATGTACTGCAAAACAGGGTGGTACGCCAGCTGCACTGAAGCAGACAAACAGGCGATTCAGAGGGTCATAAAGTTTGCACAAAAAATCATCGGGTGGCTGCCCCCTGCACTCCCTGAAGGATTTTCATAACTCCCGTTGCCTCAAGAAAGCAAAAAACATAACCAAAGATAGCACACACCCTGGCTTCCACCTGTTCGACCTGCTACCTTCGGGCAGATGCTACAGGTGCATCAGAGCCAGAACAAACAGGCTCAGCGACAGCTTCTTTCCCAGAGCTGTCACCATGTTGAACTCTAACTTATAATTATAATAATAATTCACCATTATACAATATCCTACCCTAATACCGATTCAGAGGGTCATAAAGTTTGCACAAAAGCCGAGAGCCTGCTGATGTACTGCAAAACAGTGTGGTACGCCAGCTGCACTGAAGCAGACAAACAGGCGATTCAGAGGGTCATAAAGTTTGCACAAAAAATCATCAGGTGGCTGACCCCTGCCCTCCCTGAAGGATTTACATAACTCCCGTTGCCTCAAGAAAGCAAAAAACAACACCAAAGACTGGCTTCCACCTGTTCCACCTGCTACCATCGGGCAGGCGCTCCAGGTGCATCAGAGCCAGAACAAACAGGCTCAGAGACAGCATCTTTCCCAGAGCTGTCACCATGTTGAACTCTAACTTATAATAATAATAATAATTCACACCTATACAATATCCTACTCTAATACCGATTCAGAGGGTCATAAGTTTGCACAAAAGCCGAGAGCCTGCCAATGTACTGCAAAACAGGGTGGTACGCCAGCTGCACTGAAGCAGACAAACAGGCGATTCAGAGGGTCATAAAGTTTGCACAAAAAATCATCGGGTGGCTGCCCCCTGCCGTCCCTGAAGCATTTACATAACTCCCGTTGCCTCAAGAAAGCAAAAAACATCAGCAAAGACAGCACACACCCTGGTTTCCACCTGTTCGACCTGCAACCACCGGGCAGGCGCTACAGGTGCATCAGAGCCAGAACAAACAGGCTCAGAGACAGCTTCTTTCCCAGAGCTGTCACCATGTTGAACTCTAACTTATAATAATAATAATAATTCACCCCTATACAATATCCTATCCTAATACCGATTTAGAGGGTCATAAAGTTTGCACAAAAGCCGAGAGCCTGCTGATATATTGCAAAACAGGGTGGTACGCCAGCTGCACTGAAGCAGACAAACAGGCGATTCAGAGGGTCATAAAGTTTGCACAAAAAATCATTGGGTGGCTGCCCCCTGCCGTCCCTGAAGCATTTACATAACTCCCGTTGCCTCGAGAAGGTGATTGGCTGCAAACTCCCACCCCTCCAGGACCTGTTCTCCTCCAGGACCAGGAGGCGTGTGGGTCGGATCACAGCTGACTCTTCTCACCCCGGACACAAACTATTCTACCCGCTCCCCTCAGGCAGGAGACTACGGTCCATCCAGACCCACACCTCCCGCCACCGGAACAGTTTTTTCCCCTCGGCCATCAGGCACATGAACAATAACAATATCTGATTGCTCAGTTACAGTTCATGTTATTCTATTCTGTGTCATGCGTTTCATGTTGCACGTTTGCGGCAAGTAAAATTCCGAGATTTGAACCCGTTCTCAAACAATGGCAATAAAACCTCTTCTGATTCTGATTCTGATGAGCCTTGCGCGTACTAGGTAGGTAGGTAGGTCTTTATAGTCATTGCACATGTACAACACAACTTTGTTTTCAGCACAAACCTGTTCAAGATCAGACAAACAAACAGGTTACAGAACAGGAACGCTGATGGGTCGCCACAAGACGCCCCTTAAAAGATGAGAAAAAAGTCAATGCTGGGGGAGGATGAGTAAACAAATACAATCTAGACTGGACTTTTAAGGGGGCCCAATCTACAGCATACTTGTTACTCTCGGGGTCTACTAGCCGCTCAGGCAAATTATATGGTCTAAAAATGCATTTTCCCATCAATCACATGACATCATCGCGCCAAATGTGTGCTCTTTCAGTCAATTAGTGCACATACTGTATATACAGCCTGGCCCTGGCCACATTTTTTTTATTGTAATTTTGAAGATTTTATCTGAAAGTGCAAGAACTATTTCTGTTCAAAATTGTTAGAAATGTCACATGTTAAATGTTTAAATATTAACTGTCAGTTTACTGTACTGTGCCGACTGTACTGCTATAAGAGCACGTGTTTTCTATTGTTTCATTAAAAATAAAACGGCAAAGTCCATTTAGCTGTCATCCGTTTTAATGATGACACAAAATTATGTCAAAGCCATGATTTTTTTTTCATGCCTTGAAATAAGAAATTATTACTTTAAAGTAGTAGTTTTATACTTGTGAGTGTTGATGACAAAGCTTTGCAACAGTTGATATTCTAGTTTCAGGCATTTTTTACTCAATATAGGTCATAGCATCTCAGCAACAAGCTGTAATATTTTACTGAGATTGTTTAGGACCAAAACTCTTAAAACAAGTAAAACACTATAACATAAAATCTGCTTAGTGAGAAAACTATCTTATTAGACACAAAATAAGCACATCTCACCCTTATTTGAGATATTTAATCTTCCTTAAGGGGGAACATTATCACAATTTCAAAAGGGTTAAAAACAATAAAAATGAGTTCCCAGTGGCTTGTTGTATTTTTTGAAGTTTTTTTCAAAATTTTACCGGTCCGGAATATCCCTAAAAAAAGCTTTAAAGTGCCTTTTTTTCGCTCTCTGCAAAGACACTGTTCATTTCCCTGTGACGTCATACAGTGCTGCCAATGTAAACAAACAATGGCGAATAGCACAGCAAGATATAGCGACATTAGCTCGGATTCAGACTCGGATTTTAGCGGTTTAAGGGATTTAACAGATTACGCATGTTTTGAAACAAATGGTTGGAGTATGAAAGTACTGAAGAAGAAACTGAAGCTATTGAGTGAATAGCTATTGACGCTATTCATAGCCATAGCATGGCCGAATAGCTGCGTTAGCATCGAAATGTGCGGACCAAACGATCAGGACTTTTGCATCTTGTGACGCTGGAGCAACTTAAACCCGTCGATTGGTAAGTGTTTTTTTCGCATTAAATGTGGGTGGAAGGAAACGTAATATAGTTGCAAATGCATCTGCAGGTTATCCATACATCTCTGTGCCATGTATGCTTTAGCACCGCCGGTAAATAGCATGATAGCGTCGATTAGCGTAGTATGTTAGCATCGAATAGCTGGTAGTCAACATCAACAAAACTCACCTTTGTGATTTCGTTGACTTTATCGTTGCAAATGCATCTGCAGGTTATCCGTACATCTCTGTGCCATGTCTGCTTTAGCACTGCCGGTAAATAGCATGTTAGCATAGCATGTTAGCATCGATTAGCTGGCAGTCAACCTCAACAAAACTCACCTTTGTGATTTCGTTGACTTTATCATTGCAAATGCATCTGCAGGTTATCCATACATCTCTATGCCATGTCTGCTTTAGCACCGCCGGTATATAGCATGATAGCGTCATCTAGCGTAGCATGTTAGCATCAATTAGCTGGCAGTCACGCCGCGACCAAATATGTCTGATTAGCACATAAGTCAACATCAACAAAACTCACCTTTGTGATTTTGTTGACTTTATCGTTGCAAATGCATCTGCAGGTTATCCATACATCTCTGTGCCATGTCTGCTTTAGCACCGCCGGTAAATAGCATGTTAGCATCAATTAGCGTAGCATGTTAGCATCGATTAGCTGGCAGTCAACATCAACAAAACTCTCCTTTGTGATTTCGTTGACTTTATCGTTGCAAACACATCTGCAGGTTATTCATACATCTCTGTGCCATGTCTGCTTTAGCACCGCCAGTAAATAGCATGATAGCGTCATTTAGCGTAGCATGTTAGCATCAATTAGCTGGCAGTCACGCCGCGACCAAATATGTCTGATTAGTACATAAGTCAACATCAACAAAACTCACCTTTGTGATTTCGTTGACTTTATCGTTGCAAATGCATCTGCAGGTTATCCATACATCTCTGTGCCATGTCTGCAGACACTCCGGCACATTCAATGGGGGTCTGGCGGCAGATTTCTTGCCACTTTCGCATCTTCGGGCCAGTGGTGCAACTTGAATCCCTCCCTGTTAGTGTTGTTACACCCTCCGACAACACACCGACGAGGCATGATGTCTCCAAGGTTCCAAAAAATAGTCGAAAAAACGGAAAATAACAGAGCTGAGACCCGGTGTTTGTAATGTGTTGAAAGTGAAAATGGCGGCTGTATTACCTCGTTGACGTAACATTCTGACGTCATCGCCAAAAGAGCCATAAACAGAAAGGCGTTTAATTCGCCAAAATTCACCCATTTAGAGTTCGGAAATCGGTTAAAAAAATATATGGTCTTTTTTCTGCACCATCAAGGTATATATTGACGCTTACATAGGTCTGGTGATAATGTTCCCCTTTAAATAAAATTGTGAACATACAGGACAACTTGTCTTTTTTTTTGTAAGTAAGCAAACAAAGGCTCCTAGTTAGTCTTCTGACAAATGCAGTAACATATTATATCATTTTACATTCTTTTATTTATTTTCAGTTTTTGCAGTGTAGACCTTGCACTCTGCAATGGAAACGCGATGGTACCAGATATTGGGAAGAATCCATTCTTCCTGCTTAATGGCATAATGTGGTGGAAATTCTAAACTTACCTTTGACATATCATTCTATTTGTATTTTTTTGCTCGTGCACCCTATTGTTGATACATCAACACATTTGTATATTGCTTCACATTTGAAGACCAAGGGATGGTATTTCCAGAATGTATTGGATTTTATTAATGGCATGAATGAAAACTTGATTATCCTATCAGGAAGGCAGAGCCCAGGGAGCCGCTGATGAATGATGAGCTGTCATCAGCCCTTACTTGTGCCATCAGTATACCTCATCTCTTCTTGGGTAGTAGCTTAAACACGAAAGATTGTCTGATGAGAGAAGGTAGGGTCTGACATCCTAAAGTATGCAGATTTCCATGCATTCCTGTCATTATTCCACGAGTAAAACTGAAAGTTGTGTTACAATTAATATGGCCACACTCAGCTGAACACTGGTTTGTAACATGTTCCTCTTCTTCAGCAGAAAAAGGAAAAAACACAATGACATTACGCATCTTATTTGCCTGCAGTGATTACAACTGTATGATATCAGAGCAGCCATTGTGATTGTGTGCTGTGATGAGAGTAACACAAAACATACAGTGATGTAGTGCTGCCCCGATACCAATATTTTGGTACTGGTACCGGCACTAAAGTTATTGCGATACTTTTTGGTGCTTTTCGATACTTTTCTCAAAATGAAGGTCTTCTTCTTCTTCTTTTTCTTCTTCTTCTTCTTCTTCTTCTTCTTCTTCTTCTTCCTGTTGTTGTTGTTCTTCTTCCTGTTATTGTTGTTGTTCTTCTTCTTGTTCTTCCTTTTCTTGTTGTTCTTCTTGTTGTTCTTTGTCTTCTTTTTCATCTTGTTCTTTTTCTTCTTGTTCTTCTTTTCTTCTTCTTCTTTCTCTTCTTCTTGTTCTTCTTTTTCTTCTTGTTCTTTTTGTTCATCCTATTGTTGTTGTTGTTGTTGTTCTTCTTCTTCTTCTTTTTCTTCTTCTTCCTCCTGTTGTTGTTGTTCTTCTTCTTCTTCCTTTTCTTGTTGTTCTTGTTCTTGTTCTTCTTCTTTTTCTTCTTGTTCTTGTTCTTTTCTTCTTCTTTCTCTTCTTCTTGTTCTTCTTTTTCTTCTTGTTATTCTTGTTCTTCCTATTGTTGTTGTTGTTCTTCTTCTTCTTGTTCTTCCTGTTGTTGTTCTTCTTCTTCTTTTTCTTCTTCTTCTTGTTCTTGTTCTTTTTCTTCTTCTTGTTCTTGTTCTTCTTGCTCTTTTTTTCTTCTTCTTTTTCTTCTTCTTCTTCTTTTTCTTCTTGTTCTCCCTATTGTTGTTGTTCTTATTATTATTCTTGCTCTTGTTCTTGTTATTCTTGATCTTGTTCTTCTTCTTGCTCTTGTTCTTGTTTTTCTTCTTGTTGTTCTTATTGTCGTTCTTCTTGTTCTTGTTTGTCTCCTTGTTCTTGATCTTCTTCTGTTTGTTCTTGTTCTTCTCCTTTTCCTAGTCCTTGTTCTCCAACTCCTACTCCTCCGCGCTCTACCTTCCACATTTTTCATCCGATTCAAACAGTTTCAACTTCAAGTGTTCAGCATATTCCGGAATATGCCATATTCCCAGGCCATTTTCCTATTTAAATTGAATTAGCATTTCACCATTTCCACATTTGTCAACCTATTCATACCACTCCACCTTCAACATATTCCACCATTCTGGAAATTCAAACTACTCATTTTCAAGTACAAACAAATTCCAGTATTTTCCAGAATTCCTGATTTTCCAAAGCACTTTTTCCAACCTTTTTTTCTGGCGACTACTCTTCCCACATTTGTCAACCCTCTTCAACCGTTCCACCGTCAAAATGTTCCTCTTAATTAGGAAAGAAAAAACATAGTTGTTTTTTGAACTGGAACAATTCCCGGTTTTCCCGAAATCCCAGGAATTCCTTAATACCATTTCTCAATTCAACATGTTACTACTTCAACATTTCTCGACCGATGTGAACATTTTTGAACGCCACCCACTTCAACCCATTCAGATCATTATTTTTTTTTTTTCCAACATTTTCCCCAAAAATTCAAGTTTTTCCCGAAATTTCCAATTCTTTCTGAAATTCCCATTGAAATCGCTGGGACATTACTCAAAGTTCCACAACTTCCACATTTTCCATCTGATTCAAACCGTTCCAACTTCTAAATATTCAACCTGTGCAGGGATTGTGCTCTACTAAAAAAAATCCCGGATCTCCCATAACTCTTTTTTTTTTTTTTTTGGGGGGGGGGCACTTTATCCATTCAAAATTAATTGGCCATTTTTCAAACTTCCAAAATTCCCATATCCTTCAAACCATTCCACCATTAACAAATTCCACCATCCTGGAATTTCAAATGACCCTTTTTCCAAGTTAAAAAAAAAAATCCAGATATCCCCGAAATTACTACTTCAACATTTCTTGCCCGATTTAAACAATTCCAACACCAACCAATTCAGGTCATTCAGGGCATTCATGCTCCTAATATATTTTTTTTAAAATCCACTTTTAGCTAAAATTCCCAAATTTCCAGGAAGTTCCCTTTGAAATGAATGGGACATTTTTCCAAGTTGCACAACTCCCACATATTTCCTTCAACCATTCCAACATTAACACATTCCACTCATCCTGGACATTCAAACCAACACATTCCCAAGTTCCAAACCAAATTCCGTTTTTCCTGGAAATTCAATCTCTTTGACATTCAAACCATTCCAACAGTCAAACCATTTCAGCGTTTAAACCATTTCAAAATTCAAACCATTTTTACATTCATCCTACATTCCATTAACATTTCAGTTCTGTGTCAGCTCTTCAACATTCAAACAATTCCAACATTCAACCTAGTCTTACATTCATACTACATTCTGTCAGCATTTCACTTCAACTTCAGCATTGGAACCTTCACACGCAATTCCTTCAGGAAGTGCCTCTTCTAGTTATTATTTGCTTTTTGTAGTTGTAGTTTGTGGTGGGGGGCATGGCCTGCGGCTCTGCAGCGAAGCGGGGTGTGCCATCTACGCACCTGTCGCTGATTATGAAGCCGGTCCTGGCACACGCCGCTTCGCTGCAGGCCCGCAGACCACGCCCACCCTCCACGTCGTTATCTTTATTGTATTGTAAACAGTCTCTCCGTAACGTGCACTACATTTCAATGAGTGGTTACGTATGGATCCAAACCCCCTTTTCCTGCTCATCCGCCTGCTCCTGTATGTTCCAATTTAGTACCAACGGGAGGCTTCGAACATTTCTACTTGAGTGTTTGTCAGGAAGTGTGTTAGTCGTCGTAATTACAGCTGGAGGCTACCACCAACACGGAGAGAGGCGAAGCAGCCGTTTCTGACACGTAGCCCACCGCGCTCATCATCTGGAAATTAATACTGCAAATAAAGCCAGCACAAACACACACTCACGCACGCGCACACACACAAACACACCCACACACACACACATGCAAATGCAAATGCAGTAGCACATGCGCAGAAAGTGAGTGTAATTTGGATAAGTGGAAGAGCTCGCATCCGTTTGCTCCCTGCAAGGGGGAGGAAGGGAAGAGAGAGTGCTTGACTCCCTGTCACACTGCTAGAGAGAATTCTAATTAGGTTTATTTTTTATTGCCGAGGTGAAAGCGCAGAGGAGCGAGGAAAGGGGGGCGAGATGCAGCGAGCAGAGCACTCTGAAAAATCAGCGTTTTTTTTTATACTTTATCCCAGCCATGTGCTGCACTCTGACCTCGACCTTTCCTCATATCAATTCTCTTGGCATCTCCGCGGTGGCTCCAACACAATTTCAGTGTCAACTTCGGTCCCTTAGAATCCCCTCAATATTCCATCTTTCGTATTCAGGCGATGCACCCAAAACTGTGGAGAGTACAGACTTTTCAGTTTGCAACACCTTTTTTTTAGGGTTAGAGGCTTCAAACAATTGAAGTATATGGTCTAACTCCAAGCACAGTTTATTTTGAAGATGCATTAAAGAGGAACTGCACTTTTTTGGGAATTTTGCCTATCATTCACAATCACTATGAGAGACAAGAACGCACATTTTTTTTTCTTTTAAATATGATTTAAAAAAAGATGTCTTTAATGGGAGTCACCGTTGTTGCCTTCAAAGCCCTCTAAAAAAACTTCAAAACCTTCCAACGTTTTGTATATACACTGTAAGTATGTATATATATATATATATATATATATATATATATATACTTACAGTGTATGTATATAGGAGGCTTCACAGTGGCAGAGGGGTTAGTGCGTCTGCCTCACAATACGAAGTTCCTGCAGTCCTGGGTTCAAATCCAGGCTCGGGATCTTTCTGTGTGGAGTTTGCATGTTCTCCCCGTGAATGCGTGGGTTCCCTCCGGGTACTCCGGCTTCCTCCCACTTCCAAAGACATGCACCTGGGGATAGGTTGATTGGCAACACTAAATTGGCCCTAGTGTGTGAATGTGAGTGTGAATGTTGTCTGTCTATCTGTGTTGGCCCTGCGATGAGGTGGCGACTTGTCCAGGGTGTACCCCGCCTTCCGCCCGATTGTAGCTGAGATAGGCGCCAGCGCCCCCCCGCCACCCCAAAAGGGAATAAGCGGTAGAAAATGGATGGATATATATATATATATATATATATATATATATATATATATATATATATATATTAGGGGTGTAACGGTACACAAGAATTTCGTTTCGGTACGTACCTCGTTTGAGGTCACGGTTCGGTTCATTTTCGGTACAGTAAGAAAACAACAAAATATACATTTTTGGGTTATTTATTTACCAAATTTGTAAACAATGGCTTTATCCTTTTAACATTGGGAACTCTGTAATAATTCTGCCCACGTTAATCCACATTAAACTGCCTCAAGTTGTTGCTTTGATTAAATAAATTGACAAAACCTTTCTTCTACATATAAAAAGTGCAACATTAAACAGTTTCAAGTCAACTCATCATGCTTAATTTATTACAGCATTTATTATGTAAATGTTATATTTTTGTCAACATGTGATAGCAGGGACCCTTGGTTTAAGCATTAGATACCTTTTTTTTTACCTGCACCCTGCCTCCCGCTATCGCCTGCATATTGTGATTACAAATAAACCATCGTCGTCTCACACAACTTGTTCTTGACATCTACAAAGCAATTAGATACCGGCTGCCACCTACTGATATGGACGAGTATTACACGGTTACTCTGCCGAGCTCTCGACAACACCGACACTCAACTACGGCAGGTTATTTGCAAATTATAATTACTGGTTTGCAAAAAATATTTTTAACCCAAATAGGTGAATCTGCATTATTTCCCACACCAGACTCTATCTCACGGTATACTAATGATTGAAATACACTAATCTAAAATATGTCATGAAATTCTTAACATTTATCAACCATATGTTTTTGTTATCATTTTATGTATTGTTATTGTTATTCTTATAGAACAGGGGTCGGAAACCTTTACCACTCACAGAGCCATTTTGACCCGTTTTACAAAATAAAGAAAACAATGGGCGCCACAGAACTCTTTTGAAATTTAAAATTAAATAACAATGCATTCAGAGTATTTTTTATTTTTTTGCTTTGTGCTATGTATAAACCAGGGGTCTCAGACACGCGGCCCGCACCGTAATATGAACATTTAATGTTAGTGCGGGCTGCGAGTTTTATATGAGTGCCGCTTGACAGCATCAAACTAGCCAACCCTCCCAATTTTTTCGGGAGACTCCCGAATTTCAGAGCAACTATTCTTTCAAATGTCTACTGATTTTCATCCAAGTCCAATAATAAGGGCGTGCTATGATGGCACTGCCTTTAGCGCCCTCTACCACCAATACAAACAGCTTGCCAGCCCAGTCACATGTTGTATGTGGCTTCAGCAGACACACGCAAGTGACTGCAAGGCATACTTGATCAACAGTCATACAGGTCACACTGAGGGTGCCGGTTTAAACAACTTTAACACTCTTACTAATATGCGTCACACTGTGAATCCACACCAAACAAGAGTGACAAACACATTTCGGGAGAACATCCGCACTGTAACCCAACATAAACACAACAGAACAAATACCCAGAATCCCATGCATCCCTAACTATTCTGGGCTACATCATACAACGCCGCTACCACCAAACAAATGAAGGAAGACTTAATTCCCAATAAAAACAGCAGGGTTTCCATCATCTGGCAGTGGTTCGGCTTCAAGTGGGAATATGTTGAACAGACAACCGTAATTTGTCAAGTGTGGGGGGAAAAAGCGTTGCTATAAAAAGTGGCATTACTGCTAATACGTAGCATCATTTTTAAAGTCACTCGCTAAAGAATGAAGAGAATTTCATAACCTTAGTAACATACCACTTAGTTAAGGACAAATACTATTTAATTTCCTATTATGCAGCTCAATTGTATTTAACACTTAAAATGTATCTGACAATCTCGCACTTTATGTTTTGGAAATGACATGAATGTTTGTGCCATTGTTTAATAATTTTAATAAATACACTTTTGGTCAATTGACTTAGTTGTGATTTCCCTCTCTGCATGAAATGAATGCAGTATGAAGAAGAATGTTTTAATTTATACACATAGAATCATCATACTGCTGTGATTATATGCATCAAGACTTCATTCAAGGCCAAGGCAAAATATCGTAATATATATCGTATATCGCGATATGGCCTAAAAATATCGAGATATTAAAAAAAGGCAATATTGCCCAGCCCTAATTTGTACCATGAACCGATTAACGTGGACCCCGATTTAAACAAGTTGAAAAACGTATTGGGGTGTTACCATTTAGTGGTCAATTGTACGGAATATGTACTGTACTGTGCAATCTACTAATAAATGTCTCAATCAATTCTTATTACTATAGTTATTTCGTTAGTTATATTTGTAATTAGTGATCCTAATAAGTATTTAGCAAGATTAGATACAACTTAATGTTGTCTTCGGCTTAATTTCCTCCTCAGATCGTGACTTCAGCATCCAGGTGAGCACGGAGCGACGGTCCTTCACGGCCGGTGAGCCGCTGGAACTCCGCTGTGCCATCGAGGCGCAGAACGTCCCCGAGCGCTTCTTCTCGGTGTCGTGGGTCTTCAGCAGCTCACCGGTGGCCGTGGTGGGCCCCGGCGCCGTGCCCGTCCTGGGCCCCGACTACGTGGCCCGCGAAGCCGCCGGCCACATGACGGTGCGCAAGGAGAGCGTCAACGTGCACCTGCTCAAGCTGCAGCACCTGCGCACCGAAGACGCCGGCAAATACATCTGTCGCGTGACGGAGCGGGAAAAGACGCCCACGGGAGACTTTATCGACCGCAGCAAGAGGTCCCGCAATGTTCAGATCACGGTGCAGCCGCTCAGTGAGTAATAAGCCACTGGCTCAGTTGTCCTGTCCTTACTTGTCAATTACACTAAGAGTGATGAGCTATTCATAAGAGCAATTTTATCCTCATATATCAGTGCTATTGAATGACCATCCCACTCACCTTGCACACCATTGTTAGCTGTGAGTAAGTACAGATCACATAATGCTGCTCTTTCTCCTAATGTGTTTTCCTTTGGAGTGGATTGCTAAGGAACTGTAATGTAGAATTATTGCAAGAGAGGCAGCGGGTGGGATGGGGGGGGGAGTAAGAAAGCTGCAAAATGTAGACTCACAAAGGCTGAACTAACTGCCATGAAATAAGGCTACAAAGAAATAAAAAAGGGATCATCTCTGCAGGGTCCTCCAAGAGGTTTCCCTTATGCTGGATGATGGGATTCTCCCCAGAGGGTCCTTTAAGGATGCTTGGCTGGGTCAGTCAGGCTTGAAACTGATCAGTGCAAATCTACAGTCGTGGTCAAAAGTTTACATACGCTTGGAAAGAACATAATGTCACGGCTGTCTTGAGTTTCCAATCATTTCTACAACTCTTATTTTTTTGTGATAGAGTGATTGGAATAAAATAGTATAAAATACTACACGGTCTAGCTCCATCCTATCTTGCCGATTGTATTGTACCATATGTCCCGGCAAGAAATCTGCGTTCAAAGGACTCCGGCTTATTAGTGATTCCCAAAGCCCAAAAAAAGTCTGCGGGCTATAGAGCGTTTTCCGTTCGAGCTCCAGTACTCTGGAATGCCCTCCCGGTAACAGTTCGAGATGCCACCTCAGTAGAAGCATTTAAGTCTCACCTTAAAACTCATTTGTATACTCTAGCCTTTAAATAGACTCCCTTTTTAGACCAGTTGATCTGCCGTTTCTTTTCTTTTTCTTCTATGTCCCACTCTCACTTGTGGAGGGGGTCCGGTCCGATCCGATCCGGTGGCCGTGTACTGCTTGCCTGTGTATCGGCTGGGGACATCTCTGCGCTGCTGATCCGCCTCCGCTTGGGATGGTTTCCTGCTGGTTCCGCTGTGAACGGGACTCTCGCTGCTGTGTTGGATCCGCTTTGGACTGGACTCTCGCGACTGTGTTGGATCCATTATGGATTGAACTTTCACAGTATCATGTTGGACCCGCTCGACATCCATTGCTTTCCTCCTCTCCAAGGTTCTCATAGTCATCATTGTCACCGACGTCCCACTGGGTGTGAGTTTTCCTTGCCCTTATGTGGGCCTACCGAGGATGTCGTAGTGGTTTGTGCAGCCCTTTGAGACACTAGTGATTTAGGGCTATATAAGTAAACATTGATTGATTGATTGGAGCACATGCTTGTTGGTCACAAAAAACATTCATGAAGTTTGGTTCTTTTATTGAGCTACTGAAAATGTGACCACATCTGCTGGGTCAAAAGTATACATACAGCAATGTTAATATTTGGTTACATGTCCCTTGGCAAGTTTCACTGCAATAAGGCGCTTTTGGTAGCCATCCACAAGCTTCTGGCAAGTTTCTGCTTGAATTTTTGACCACTCCTCTTGACAAAATTGGTGCAGTTGTAAATGTAAATGGGTTGTACGTGTATAGCGCTTTTCTACCTTCAAGGTACTCAAAGCGCTTTGACACTACTTCCACATTTACCCATTCACACACACATTCACACACTGATGGAGGGAGCTGCCATGCAAGGCGCCAACCAACAGTTCAGCTTTGACAAGGACTTGTTTCTTCTGCATTGTCCACATGTTTAAGTCAAGACTTTGGGAAGGCCATTCTAAAACCTTCCAAATTCTTCAGGACAACTTAAAATCATCAGCCCGGAGGTTGGGTCTTGGGTGCAGTTGGGGTGCAGTTAAGTGTTCCAACAGGACAATGGCAAGGCAAGGCAAGGCAACTTTATTTATATAGCACGTTCACAACAATTTTTAAATTGGACCAAAGTGCTTTACAGGTTAAAAAGCATAGAACAAA
Source organism: Nerophis ophidion (assembly GCF_033978795.1). Taxonomy (NCBI): domain Eukaryota; kingdom Metazoa; phylum Chordata; class Actinopteri; order Syngnathiformes; family Syngnathidae; genus Nerophis; species Nerophis ophidion. The sequence continues at coordinate 10,611,049 of NC_084629.1, forward strand.
AACAAACAAAGAACATAAACAATGACTGAGCTAAACAAGATAGTGCAAAAGCAATACGGTAAAACGGTTCAAATAAAAAGTCCATCCATTTTCTACCGCTTATTCCCTTTTGGGGTCGCGGGGGGGCGCTGGCGCCTATCTCAGCTACAATCGGGCGGAAGGCAGGGTACACCCTGGACAAGTCGCCACCTCATCGCAGGGCCAACACAGATAGACAAACAACATTCACACTCAAGTCAAATTGCAAAATAAAAATACTGAAAGAATAAAAGACATAATGAAAAAAAAGCGAAGGGGGGAGGAATGGTGACCTAGTGGGTGGACTTAGCTCAGGTTAAAGGCTAGTGAGAAGAGGTCAGTATTAGGAAGGGTTTTGAAGACCCCCCAGGCTCTGGGCTGACCTAATGTGGAGGGGAAGGCTGTTCCAGATCTTAGGAGCGGCAACGGAGAAGGATCTCTCCCCTGTGGTGACCCCATCACACGTCAAAAGTGGTAAAGCAGGGGCGCCCACACTTTTTCTGCAGGCGAGCTACTTTTCAATAGACCAAGTGGAAGGGATCTACCTCGTTCATATGTATAATTTATGTTTATTCATTTATGAAAGATACATTTTTGTGAACAAGTTAAATGTGTTTAATGATAATACAAGCATGTTTATTTAAACGGGGGATAGCAGGTCCATACTATGTTTCATACTTGATCATTTTGCGATATTGCCATATTTTTGCTAAAAGGATTTAGTAGAGAACATCGACGATAAAGTTCGCAACTTTTGGTCGCTAATAGAAAAGCCTTGCCTGTACCGAAAGTAGCAGACGATGTGCGCGTGACGTCACCGGTGTTAGGGCTCCTCACATCCTCACATTGTTTATAATGTGAGCCACCAGCAGTGAGAGCAATTCGGGCCGAGAAAGCGACAATTTCCCCATTAATTTGAGCGAGGATGAAAGATTCGGGGATGAGGATATTGATAATGAAGGACTAGAAAAATAAATAAATAAATAAAAATAAATACAAAGCGACGTCTCCGGGCGGCGGCAGTGTGAGCGTTTCAGATGTAATTAGACACATTTACTAGGATAATTCTGGAAGATCCCTTATCTGCTTATTGTTTTAATAGTGTTTTAGTGAGATTGTAAAGACATACCTCAAAGTCGGATGGCTGCGGTGAACACGCCAGTGTCTCAGAGAGAAGCTGAGGAGCCAAGTTCACAGCTGTCTTTTTTGACAGCTACTGCAGGAGGACGCATATTCCACTCAAGTCTCTGAAAAGAGCTGACTTAATATCACAATTTTCCCATCCAAAAACATGCTGGTTGACGTACAGCATGGGTGTCAAACTCTGGCCCGCGAGCCAAATTTGGCCCGCCGTGTAATTTAATTTGGCCCTTGAGGCAATATCTAATTAACATTACAGCTGGCCCGCCGTAATTACACAGCAGCGGTGCCGCTGTAACCAGCGGCGCCGCTAGGGATTTTGGGCCCCATGAAAAGAATCTTTACATAGCCCGCAACACATAATTTCATATAATTTCATCATCATTAGGGGCCTCTCTGGGCCCCCCTCCATCATGGGCCCCTAAAATCTGTCTCCTTAACCCCCCCTTTTTGGCGCCCCTGGCTGTAACATTTCTCACACTTGCCAATCCTCCCGAAATTCAGTGCCTCTCCCGAAAATCTCCCGGGGCAAGCAAGCATTCTCCCGATTTTCACCCGGTAACAATATTGAGGGCGTGCCTTAAAGGCACTGCCTTTAGCATTCTCTACAACCTGTCGTCACGTCCGCATTTCCTCCATACAAACAGCGTGCAGGCCCACTTGCATAATATATGCGGCTTTTACACACACATAAGTGAATGCAAGCCATACTTGGTCAACAGCCATACAGGTCACACTGAGGTTGGCCGTATAAACAACTTTAACACTGTTACAAATACGCGCCACACTGTGAACTCACACCAAACAAGAATGACAAACACATTTCGGGAGAACATCTGCACTCTAACATAACATAAACACAACAGAACAAATACCCAGAATCCCTTTCAGCACTAACTATTTCGGGACGCTACAATATATTTTGATATTTACCTCAGACGGCTGCAAAAAGAAGAGGCATTAAATTTGTATTTAAATTGTATTTGATATCCCATTTATATTTTTTAATTATTATGATTATATTTTGAAACTCAATTTTGCATGTCACTATAAAGTTACTGTATATAAGCCTTGCTTGTTCAATGTTCAATGCAAAACTTGTTTGGGTCCCTATTAAAATGTTAATTTGTTCAACCTTGGCCTGCAGCTTTGTTCAGTTTTAAATTTTGGCCCACTTTGTATTTGAGTTTGACACTCCTGACGTAGAGAAACATGTTCGCTTGCCCGCACTGTGTTAAAGCTTCACAACAAACAAAGAAACACCGGCTGTGTCTCGGTTGCTAAAGGCAGCTGCAATACACCACTTCCTACCAACAGCATTCTTCTTTATAGTCTCCATTATTAATTGAACAAATTGCAAAAGATTCATCAACACAGAGGTCCAAATTACTGTGTAATCATGCGATGAAAAGAGACGACTTTTAGCCGTAAGTGGTGGTGAGCTAATATGTCCCCTCCAACCAATAACGTCACAAACACACATCATTATACGCGTCATCATTCCGCGACGTTTTCACCAAGAAACTCCACAGGAGATTTAAAATTTTAATTTAGTAAACTAAAAAGGCCGTATTGGCATGTGTTGTAATGTTAATATTTCATCATTGATATATAAACTATCAGACTGCGTGGTCGGTAGTAGTGGGTTTCAGTAGGCCTTTAAGGTTTTAGAATTGCCTTCCCAAAGTCCGGACTTAAACGTGTGGACAATGTTGAAGAAACAAATCAATGTCAGAAAACTAACACATATTGCTGAACTGCACCAATTTTATCATGAGGACTGGTCAAAAATTCAAACAGAAGTTTGCCAGAAGCCTGTGGATGGCTACCAAAAGCACCTTATTGCAGTGAAACTTGCCAAGGGACATGTGACCAAATATTAACATTGCTGTATGTATACTTTTGACCCAGCAGATGTGCTCACATTTTCAGTTGACCCATAATAAATTCATAAAAGAACCAAACTTCATGAATGTTTTTTTTGTGACCAACAAATATGTGCTCTAATCATCCATCCATCCATCCATCTTTTTCCGCTTATCCGAGGTCGGGTCGCGGGGGCAACAACCTAAGCAGGGAAACCCAGACTTCCCTTTCCCCAGCCACTTTGTCTAGCTCTTCCCGGGGGATCCCGAGGCGTTCCCAGGCCAGCCGGGAGACATAGTCTTTGCAACGTGTCCTGGGTCTTCCCCGTGGCCTCCTACCGGTTGGACGTGCCCTAAACACCTCCCTAGGGAGGCGTTCGGGTGGCATCCTGACCAGATGCCTGAACCACCTCATCTGGCCCCTCTCGATGTGAAGGAGCGGCGGCTCCACTTTGAGTTCCTCCCGGATGGCAGAGCTTCTCACCCTATCTCTAAGGGAGAGCCCCGCCACCCGGCGGAGGAAACTCATTTCGGCCGCTTGTACCCGTGATCTTATCCTTTCGGTCATGACCCAAAGCTCATGACCATAGGTGAGGACGGGAACGTAGATCGACCGGTAAATTGAGAGCTTTGCCTTCCGGCTCAGCTCCTTCTTCACCACAACGGATCGGTACAACGTCCGCATTACTGAAGACGCCGCACCGATCCGCCTGTCAATCTCACGATCCACTCTTCTCTCACTCGTGAACAAGACTCCTAAGTACTTGAACTCCTCCACTTGGGGCAGTGTCTCTTCCCCAACCCGGAGATGGCATTCCACCCTTTTCCGTGCGAGAACCATGGACTCGGACTTGGAGGTGCTGATTCTCATTCCGGTCGCTATACACTCGGCTGCAAACCGATCCAGTAAGAGCTGAAGATCCCGGTCAGATGAAGCCATCAGGACCACATCATCTGCAAAAAGCAGAGACCTAATCCTGCGGTCACCAGACCGGAACCCCTCAACGCATTGACTGCGCCTACAAATTCTGTCCATAAAAGTTATGAACAGAATCGGTGACAAAGGACAGCCTTGGCGGAGTCCAACCCTCACTGGAAATGTGTTCGACTTACTGCCGGCAATGCGGACCAAGCTCTGGCACTGATCATACAGGGAGCGGACTGCCACAATAAGACAGTCCGGTACCCCATACTCTCTGAGCACTCCCCACAGGACTTCCCGAGGGACACGGTGGAATGCCTTCTCCAAGTCCACAAAGCACATGTAGACTGGTTGGGCAAACTCCCATGCACCCTCAAGAACCCTGCCGAGAGTAAAGAGCTGGTCCACGGTTCCACATCACAAAAAAACAAGAGTTGTACAAATCATTAGAAACTCAAGACAGCCATGACATTATGTTCTTTACAAGGGTATGTAAACTTTTGACCACGACTGTATCTTCAAATCTTGTGTTGTTGGTGGCAGTTGGGTGATTTGCTTCATTCCCTCCTCCCTTTTGACTACCAAGTCTCTCTGGACCGGAAGAGAGTGTGTAGCCATCTGCTACCAGTGTTAAAAAAAAAACAAAAAACATGGTAACCACAATGTAGCGTTTCCTTTCAAGCGGCTAATGCCAGCCAGCCTACCATGACCTTGATGCACCGCTTGCTAAATGAGCCCAAAACAATGGCCCCAAGCCAGTGGAGGTCTCCAGAGAAACTCTCTTTATGGAAGGGGTTGTTGCAACAAAAGACCCTAATGCCTTATAAAGGATGTTTATGGTTTTTACACAGGTTAATTATAGTCGTGGTTATTGAAGGGTAACCTGGAAATAGAGCTAGTGCAGAGGTAGCACTTTTTCCATGCCCAGAAAGAGCAGACTCAAAGGGGTCCTTTTACGCAAAATGTACTTTTCTTACCTGTTTGTACTTTTTGATGTATTTGAAATTTGAAATCAAACCATGGAGGCATGGTGGATATATTTATAAAACAACAATAAAACAAGCCGTTTGGAATTTGAGACTATTGTGACATATTTTGCTTTACTTATATCAGCAGATATCTCCATACATGGAATCATTTTACTTAATGAACTTTGTGCAGGTCTACCATTTTAGTCCAAAGTCGTAGTCAGTAAGTTCCTTATTTTTCCTCTATCCTCTTGTTGTGGGGCAGACTGGCTTGTTCATGCACATGCATGCCAAAATCCTCCGCCGTTAACATTTCTAATAAAAAGTCGCATACTGTTCCAAATTGCCGGAAGATTAGACTCTATATCAGGGGTAGGGAACCTCTGGCTCTAGAGCCAGATGCGGCTCTTTTGATTACTGCATCTGGCTCTCAGATAAACCTTAGCTGACATTACTTAACACGATAAGTAGTGAATAATTCTGCTGTTAATCACAGTGTTAAAAATAATGTTCAGAATATAAAACATTCTCATGCATTTTAATCCATCCATCCGTGTTCTACCACACCTGTTCAACAAGTATTGTATTTATTACTGGTTTTGCTTCAAAATAACAATGTTATTAAAAATAATGTGAGACTTAACATAGTCTAAAAATGTCGGTCTACCTTAAAAATGCACGTATTTAGTTGTATTCAGTGTTGAAAAATATATTATATGGCATTAACAAAAATACATTTAAAATATTTGGCTTTCGTGGCTCTCTCAGCCAAAAAGGTTCCCGACCCCTGCTCTATATGGAAGCGCTAAAACTATAACATGTCTGACGGTGTGGAAACACTGTCAATTCGGCTTGGCCTGGAGGATGACTTTGGCACGTAAATGAGTCTGCCCATAAAATGGCGCATTCTGAAGAAAAAGTGACTGGAAACTAAATGATGTAAAATTTTACCAAATGAAAAAGTTTTAAATGAAAAAGTAAAGTTTTCACGGAGCAGTACTGTTTGTGTCGCCACACGATGTTGAGTTGCATCAGACTTGGGTTTCCACAGTAAGGTGTGCAGGCAGGTTAACAATAGCTAATTACAGGTCTTGTATTATACAAACCCCGTTTCCATATAAGTTGGGAATTTGTGTTGGATGTAAATATAAACGGAATACAATGATTTGCAAATCCTTTTCAACCCATATTCAGTTGAATGCACTACAAAGACAAGATATGTGATTTTCAAACTCATAAACTTTGTTGTTTTTTTAAATAATAATTAATAATAATTAACTTGGAATTTCATGGCTGCCACATGTGCCAAAGTAGTTGGGAAAGGGCATGTTCACCACTGTGTTACATCACCTTTTCTTTTAACAACACTCAATAAACGTTTTGGAACTGAGGAAACTAATTGTTGAAGCTTTGAAAGTGGAATTATTTCCCATTCTTGTTTTTATGTAGAGCTTAAGTTGTTCAACAGTCCGGGGTCTCCGCTGTCATATTTTACGCTTCATAATGCGCCAAGCATTTTCGATGGGAGATAGGTTTGGACTGCAGGCGGGCCAGGAAAGTACCCGCACTCTTTTTTTTTACAAAGCCACGCTGTTGTAACATGTGCTGAATGTGGCTTGGCATTGTCTTGCTGAAATAAGCAGGGGCGTCCATAAAAAAGACGGTGCTTAGATGGCAGCATATGTTGTTCCAAAACCTGTATGTACCTTTCAGCGTTAATGATGCCTTTACAGATGTGTAAGTCACCCATGCCTTGGGCACTAATGCACCCCCATGCCATCACAGATGCTGGCTTTTGAACTTTGTGTCGAAAACAGTCTGGATGGTTCGCTTCCCCTTTTGTCCGGATGACACAATGTCGAATATTTCCAAAATCAATTTGAAATGTGGACTCGTCAGACCACAGAACACTTTTACACTTTGCATCAGTCCATCTTAGATGATCTCGGGGCCAGAGAAGCCGGCTGCGTTTCTGGATGTTGTTGATAAATGGCTTTGGCTTTGCATAGTAGAGCTTTAACTTGCACTTACAGATGTAGCAACAAACTGTATTTTGTGACAGTGGTTTTCTGAAGTGTTCCTGAGCCCATGTGTTGATATCCTTTAAAGATTGATGTCGGTTTTTGATAAAGTGCCGTCTGAGGGATCGAAGGTCATGGTCATTCAATATTGGTTTCCGGCCATGCCGCTTACGTGGAGGGATTTCTCCAGATTCTCTGAATCGTTTGATGATATTGTGGACCGTAGATGTTGAACTCCCTAAATTTCTTGCAATTGCACTTTGAAAAACGTTGTTCTTAAACTGTTTGACTATTTGCTCACGCAGTTGTGAACAAAGGAGTGTACCTCGCCCCATCCTTTCTTTTGAAAGACTGAGCATTTTTTGGGAAGCCGTTTTTATACCCAATCATGGCACCCACCTGTTCCCAATTAGCCTGCACACCTGTGGGATGTTCCAAATAAGTGTTTGATGAACATTCCTTAACTTTATCAGTATTTATTGCCACCTTTCCCAACTTCTTTGTCACGTGTTGCTGGCATCAAATATGTTGTCTTTGGAGCATATTAAATTACGAGTGTCTCAAAGGGCCACACAAGCCACAACGACATCCTCGGCTTGGATCCCTCATCAGGACAAGAAAAACCTCAACCCGATGGAATGACAATGAGAAACCTTCGAGGGGACCGCAGATGTGGGGGACCACCCCCCTTTACAATAGACACACAGAAACGAACACTGAACTGCACTGCTTGGTGGAAATTAACAAGCCTAAAATACTGTTTAGGGCAAAAGTCAAGATAGGCGAGTTAAGATAATGTGAGGTTTCAGCTTTCTTAGGAGAATATCCCTGTGTGTGTGTGTGTGTGTGTGTGTGTGTGTGTGTGTGTGTGTGCGTGTGTGTGCGCGCGCGTGTGTGTGTTTGTGTTTGTGTGTGTTAGTGTTGTATTTCGTATTTCTGCTCTTCCTGAGACATCAACAAGGAAAGTACCTTCCATATGACGACTGGTGAACAAGTTAGGACCCAAATCATGGTCCTAATACGGAAAACCATTGCATTTAATAGAGAATTTTTCATTTCCACCTCTGGGGGTGAAATCTATCAACATTAGGGTGGTCCCAAAAAGGAGGGATTTTTAAATTGACTGTGTGTCTGTTTTAAATGTGCTCCCCCTCTGGTCAACATATGAAATAACAAGTGTGTGTAAAACATTGAAATGTACCCTCTTTGGCCAACATGTGTAATAATAAGTGTGTGTGAGACATTTAAATGTGCCCCTTTTTGGCCAAAATAAATTAAACAAATAAAATAAATCTAAAACATGCACCTGGGGATAGGTTGATTGGCAACACTAAATTGGCCCTAGTGTGTGAGTGTGAATGTTGTCTGTCTATCTGTGTTGGCCCTGCGATGAGGTGGCAACTTGTCCAGGGTGTACACCGCCTTCCGCCTGAATGCAGCTGAGATAGGCTCAGCACCCCCCGCGACCCGAACGGGACAATCGGTATAAAATGGATGGATGTATATAAAGACATACTGTAATAACTTGAAGTAAATAATGAAGATTAAAAACCAATTACAAACAAAACATTAAAAAAAATTTAAAAAAAAAAACTAAAATCAGTCTTTTCCTCACAGTGTGTCGACATTTTTCTTATAAAATTAGGAACAATTTCTCATATTTCTGTTTCTTTGATATTGTAATAATTTCTCGTAAAAGTGTTCCTTTTTTTATGAGAAATGATTACTTTTGTAATGGTCTTATCAAAGTCTGACTTTCATCACAATATTGCCAATGTTTTTGTTGTTTTTGTAAAAAGGTGACATTATTCAAATAAAATGATGAACAAAGTCAAGTAAAATTCCGATTATTATTATAATATTGTCAAAATGTTTAGGTTTTCTTCTAAAACTGTGACTTTTGTCGAGTAAAATGATGACTATTTTCATACAATTTCCAAAATGTTAAGCTTTTCTTATAAAATTGCGACTGTTATTGAGTAAAATTCCAACTTTTATCATAATATTGCACAAATGTTACGTTTTTCTTGTAAAATTACAACTGCTTTTATAATACTGCCAACATTCTAAGTTTTTCTTGGTAAATTTTGACCTTTTTCTTGTGAAATTCCTACTCATTTTTCACAAAAAGCTTTTTTATATTTGCATAATATGTATATATCATTAAAGGCCTACTGAAACCCACTACTACCCACCATGCAGTCTGATAGTTTATATATCAATGATGACATTTTAACATTGCAACACATGCCAATACGGCCTTTTTAGTTTACTAAATTGCAATTTTAAAGTTCCCACAAAGTGTCGTGTTGAAAATGTCGCGGTATGATGACACGTGCATTTGACGTCTCGGGTTGTAGCGGACTTTATTTTCCAGCCCGATCCAAGCTATAAGTAGTCTGCTTTAAACGCATAATTAAACAGTATTCTGGACATTTGGGTTGCTGAATCTTTTTGCAATTTGTTCAATTAATAATGGATACGTCAAAGTAGAAAGATGGAAGTGGGAAGCTTTAGCCTTTAGCCACACAAACACACGGTGTTTCCTTGTTTAAAATTCCCAAATGTGAAGCTTTACTATGGATCAGAGTGGTCAAGCGAACATGGATCCTGACAAAATGTCAACCGGCAGTTTTCGGTGATAAAATTGTGGTAATAAGTCAGCTCTTACCATAGACACCAGCGGAGCTTCGTCCTGCTGCAGCGCGTGACTTCCCTCAGAGACTCTGACGTCAACACACCCGTGGCCACACCCCTCCGACTTTAGGTACTGTATAATTTCACTAAAACAATAGGCAGATAAGGGATTTTGCAGAATTATCCTAGGAAATGTGTCTAATAACATCTGAATCGCTCCCACTGCAATCGCCTTTTTTTTTCTTCTAGTCCTTCACTCTAAATTTCCTCATCCACAAATCTTTCATCCTCGCTCAAATTAATGGGGAAATTGTCGCTTTCTCGGTCCGAATAGCTCTAGCTGCTGCTGGCTATGATTGTAAACAATGTTCAGATGTGAGGAGCCCTACAACCCGTGACGTCACGCGCACATCTTGTGTACAACAGGCAAGGCTTTTTTATTAGCGACCAAAAGTTGCAAACTATATCGTCGATGTTCTCTACTAAATCTTCCAGCAAAAATCTGGCATTATCGCGAAATGATCAAGTATGACACATAGAATGGACCTGTGTGTGTGCACTATTATTCGACTGAATAACAAAACAGACGTTTTAGCTTCACCTGTGTATTTGCATCTGTTGAAGACAGATTAGTAAACAGAACCTCTACAAATATTAGGTTCAGGTCAGGTGAGGAAAGGTCTCCCGTCCAAAGGCAAAACCCAGTAACTCAATTTTGGTCAACACTGAGCTGATAATAATTTTGGAGTTCCTAGGTGATATGCTTTACATTAGTGTATGCGATATTGTAATTTGTTCCGTAAGTAAGCTGTTACGGGCATGGCAGGACCTAGCAACTACCACATAACCGCGTAGATGCAACAGAAAAACCTAGTATCTCAAGGGACTAATCGGAGCTTCGTTGTCAGTCGCCTTATTGTCTTTAATGAGACATTTGCACGAATGGGGGCCGACGGACAACCTGATTATGTGATATTATGGCACGAGGGGATATTTGGAAGATTGGCCCAGTTCGTTGCAAGCACCTTCATTAAATGTATTGTTCTTGATTCTTCCCCTTGCATACTCTTTTGGGCAGATACCTGTGGAGGTCCAAAATAAAAACTGGACGCTGTACACGGCTCTTGCCCAATGTGCAAACGCAGAATGGGGCCCACCCGAGATTGTGATAAAATATCTGGAGAAAGGGCACACACGTTCATGAGAGCAGATTCAATCGACAGGAAAATGAAAGCTCAAGAAAACATCTATACGTTTGATGACTTTGTAGATCTTTGTAAGACAGCATCAAGATAGATTGGTTTTCCTTTTGTTTTTCCGCCCGATTGTAGCTGAGATAGGCGCCAGCGCCCCCGCGACCCCAAAAGCGAATAAGCGGTAGAAAATGGATGGATGGATGGACATATATATATATATGTATATATATATATATATATATATATATATATATATATATATATATGTATATATATATATATATATATATATATATATATATATATATATGTATATATATATATATATATATATGTATATATATATATATGTGTACCCTGCCTTCCGCCCGATTGTAGCTGAGATAGGCGCCAGCGACCCCGAAAGGGAATAAGCGGTAGAAAATGGATGGATGGATGTTTTCTCAAAATCAGCTAGAAGTGAGTTACTAGGTTTTGCCTTTGGACGGGAGAGGTGCAATGGCTATGTTTCATCTTGGCTCTTCTTTAAAGATGCAGGATTTACCTTCGCCACCATTTGAAGAAGAAACTACTACGTCCACTTTGGTCTTCGTGTGCCGTACTATTAGATTGTTTTTTTTTTCTTCAAGAGTGATCTCAGGTATTTCAAATGAAATGGAAAAACATGGTGACGGACTGTCTTGGTTTGAGTGTGATAGGAACTAAGGGGCTAACGTGATCCATATTCATACCCAGCTCATGTATATTTTGAAGGAAGGGAGCCAAGTTTGCCTAATGGAGAGGAAAGAAAATCACCCTTCCACCACATCCCTTTTGGTTTTGAGAGCTTTGTGATGTTTTTAAATTTGTGAGGTTGAGCTAAAGCAGCAACAAACAAGCAATAAAGTGTTTAAGGACTTTTTGCAGCCTGTGATCCAAGCCTTTTCACCATTGGTCAACAAGCAACAGGGAACTCTAAAAGGCTTAACACCCCACCCCGAGCTTTTTCCCCACACACACCCAAAACCACCAGGGTCTTATACCTAACTGTCACTCTGATGTGCCTCAGGCCAGAATGGAGCCCTGCAATATCAACCCCGAACACAAGCAAACACCAACGTGCTACACTTCACAGTAGGATGGTGTTGCACTCTAGAGAACGGACGCTGAAATTTGTTTTATTGCCCCTGGGCTCATGTTTTCTTGGATGTTTTAACACCCGATGTGGAATTTTTGGTGTAGTTTGGAACTGTAGCTCGATACATACAGACCTTTTTAGGCTGAGTTCACACTTGGGGTTCGGTACTCTGGACCAGACCCAAAATAGAAACAAATATCTGGTGTGGTTCATGTGGCATTCACACCGGTATTTTTGTTATGGTAATAAAGGCCGTATAGCAGAGGTTTCAAACAAAATGGACCTGGCGGTAGAGTAAGATGTGATTTTAAGGTTTTACTAATTACGTATAAAATACTACTCGGTCTAGCTCCAGCCTTTCTTGCCGATTGTATTGTACCATATGTCCCGGCAAGAAATCTGCGTTCAAAAGACTCCGGCTTATTAGTGATTCCTAGAGCCCAAAAAAAGTCTGTGGGCTATAGAGCGTTTTCCGTTCGGGCTCCAGTACTCTGGAATGCCCTCCCGGTAACAGTTTGAGATGCTACCTCAGTAGAAGCATTTAAGTCTCACCTTAAAACTCATCTGTATACTCTAGCCTTTAAATAGACCTCCTTTTTAGACCAGTTGATCTGCCGCTTCTTTTCTTTCTCCTATGTCCCCCCCTCCCTTGTGGAGGGGGTCCGGTCCGATGACCATGGATGAAGTACTGGCTGTCCAGAGTCGAGACCCAGGATGGACCGCTCGCCTCTATCGGTTGGGGACATCTCTACGCTGCTGATCCGCCTCCGCTTGAGATGGTCTCCTGTGGACGGGACTCTCGCTGCTGTCTTGGATCCGCTTTGAACTGAACTCTCGTGGCTGTGTTGGAGCCACTATGGATTGAACTTTCACAGCATCATGTTAGACCCGCTCGACATCCATTGCTTTCGGTCCCCTAGAGGGGGGGGTTGCCCACATCTGAGGTCCTCTCCAAGGTTTCTCATAGTCAGCATTGTCACTGGCGTCCCACTGGATGTGAATTCTCCCTGCCCACTGGGTGTGAGTTTTCCTTGCCCTTTTGTGGGTTCTTCCGAGGATGTTGTAGTCGTAATGATTTGTGCAGTCCTTTGAGACATTTGTGATTTGGGGCTATATAAATAAACATTGATTGATTGATTGATTGATAAGGTTGAGGCTCAGACCATGTCTACACTAAGTCGTTTAACCCCTTAAACAATTAATTGTTTAGCCTAATCCCTGTTTCAGCCACACTAAACCAGCGTTTAAAGGCCTACTGAAATGAGATTTTCTTATTTAAACGGGGATAGCAGGTCCATTCTATGTCATACTTGATCATTCCGCGATATTGCCATATTTTTGCTGAAAGGACTTAGTAGAGAACATCCACGATAAAGTTCGCAACTCTTGGTCGCTAACAGAAAAGCCCTGCCTTTACCGGAAGTCACAGACGATGACGTCACATGTTTGATGGCTCCTCACATATTCACATTTTTTTTAATGGAAGCCTCCAACAAAAAGAGCTATTCGGACCGAGAAAACGACAATTTCCCCATTAATTTGAGCGAGGATGAAAGATTTGTGTTTGAGGATAGTGATAGCGACGGACTAGAGAAAAAACAAAACAAACAAAAAAAAAAGTTTAAAAAAAAAATGCGATTGCATTGGGATGGATTAAGGTTTTTTTAGACACGTTTACTAGGATAATTCTAGGAAATCCCTTATCTTTCTATTGTGTTGTTAGTGTTTTAGTCAGTTTAACAGTACCTGATAGTCGGAGGTGTGTGTCCATGGGTGTCTTGACGCCAGTGTCTCAGGGAAGTCGACGGCAGCTTTATGGATGGCGCAAGCTCAGCTGATCTCCGGTAAGAAGCGACTTTTTACCACAATTTTCTTACCGAAACCTGCTGGTTGACATTTGGTCGGCATCCATGTTCGCTTAGATCAGGGGTCGGGAACCTTTTTGGCTGACAGAGCCATTCAAGCCAAATATTTTAAAAAGTATTTCCGTGAGAGCCATATAATATTTTTTTAAGACTGAATACAACTAAATGCGTGCATTTTTAAGTAAGACCAACATTTTTAGAGTATAATAAGACTCTTATTGTTTTTAATACTTCTTACCATTGATGCGACTTCTTGAACAGGTACGGTATAAAACCGGGTGGATGGATTAAAATGCATGAGAATGTTTTATATTTTGAACGTTATCTTTGACACTGTGATTACCAGCGGAATTATTCATAATCAATCAATCAATGTTTATTTATATAGCCCCAAATCACAAATGTCTCAAAGGACTGCACAAATCATTACGACTACAACATCCTCGGAAGAACCCACAAAAGGGCAAGGAAAACTCACACCCAGTGGGCAGGGAGAATTCACATCCAGTGGGACGCCAGTGACAATGCTGACTATGAGAAACCTTGGAGAGGACCTCAGATGTGGGCAACCCCCCCCCCCCCCTCTAGGGGACCGAAAGCAATGGATGTCAAGCGGGTCTAACATGATGCTGTGAAAGTTCAATCCATAGTGGCTCCAACACAGCCGCGAGAGTTCAGTTCAAAGCGGATCCAAGACAGCAGCGAGAGTCCCGTCCATAGGAGACCATCTCAAGCGGAGGCGGATCAGCAGCGTGGAGATGTCCCCAACCGATACAGGCGAGCGGTCCATCCTGGGTCCCGACGACCAGTACTTCATCCATGGTCATCGGACCGGACCCCCTTCACAAGGGAGGGGGGGACATAGGAGAAAGAAAAGTAGCGGCAGATCAACTGGTCTAAAAAGGAGGTCTATTTAAAAGGCTAGAGTATACATATGAGTTTTAAGGTGAGACTTAAATGCTTCTACTGAGGTAGCATCTCGAACTGTTACCGGGAGGGCATTCCAGAGTACTGGAGCCCGAACGGAAAACGCTCTATAGCCCGCAGACTTTTTTGGGCTCTAGGAATCACTAATAAGCCGGAGTCTTTTGAACGCAGATTTCTTCCCGGGACATATGGTACAATACAATCGGCAAGATAGGCTGGAGCTAGACCGGTTAGTATTTTATTTGTGTTATGCAATGTCAGCTAAGTTTTATCTGAGAGCCAGGTGCAGTCATCAAAAGAGCCACATCTGGTTCTAGAGCCATAGGTTCCCTACCCCTGGCTTAGATCCATAGTAAAGTTTCAATTCCGGGAATTTTAAAAAAGGAATCACCGTGTATTTGTGTGGCTAAAGGCTAAAGCTTCCCAACTCCATCTTTCTACTTTGACTTCTCCAATATTAATTGAACAAATTACAAAATATTCAGCAACACAGATCTCCAAAATACTGTGTAATTATGCGATTAAAGCAGATGACTTTTTGCTCTGTGTGTGTGTTCAGCGCTCATATTTCCTAACAGTCCGTGACGTCACGCGTACACTTCATCATTACGCTTCATTTTCAAGAAGAAACTCACGGGAAATTTAAATTTGCAATTTAGTAAACTAAAAAGGCAGTATTGGCATGTGTTGCAATGTTAATATTTCATCATTGATATATAAACTGTCAAATTGTGTGGTGGGTAGTAGTGGGTTTCAGTAGGCCTTTAAGGTCCCCCTCCTTGGGCAAATTTGTACACGGGTAAGTGCACCGTCATAAAGAACATGCCACAGCCAGCTTCATAATAAAGCGGTTTCATAGCTGGAAGCTAACCATTAGAAATATGAAGGGGAGTCATTCAGACATGCCGTGTTTCTCATTCTTCTACATGTGCAAATCACACATGAATACCTTAAGAGAAAGCGGTTGCAGCTATTTGTGATACAACACTTCTCAGACGGAAAGAGAACTCTCGAATGTCCGGCCGGGTCAGCTGTGATTCTACTTAGCGAAAAACTTTGCCCATTTGTCGAAAGATAGACAACGAGAATGCGAGCTCCTATGGATGTAATAAAAATGGTAGCGTGTCCTTTTTATTTCCTGGCTGTTGAGGAAAATGGCGAATGCATTTGGACTCGCAAGAGACTGTATCATTTATTGTCTGCCTTAGTGTCGCGGACTCAACGTCTAGGTCCAGAGTATATAAAGTTACCAAAAAGGAATGGACAATTAAGGTGAAGGCAAAAGAGTGAGGGGTTTGAGGTGGGGAGGCAGGGGACAGCGGGGGGTGTATATTGTAGCGTCCCGGAAGAGTTATTGCTGCAAGGGGTTCTGAGTATTTGTTGTGTTGTGTTTGTTGTGTCACGGTGTCCATATTCTCCCAAAACGTGTTTGTCATTCTTGTTTGGTGTGGGTTCACAGTGTGGGGCATATTTGTAACAATGTTAAAGTTGTTTATACGGCAACCCTCAGTGTGACCTGTATGGCTGTTGACCAAGTATGCTTTGTGTGGAGAGCTGTAAATATTATGCGATCGGGCCGGCACTCAAAGTCGGTGCCTTTAAGGCACATCCCTAATATTGTTGTCTTGATGGAAATCAAGAGAAATTTGGGCGAATGGTTGCCCCGGGAGATTTTCGGGACGGGCACTGAATTTCGAGAGTCTCCCGGGAAAATCGGGAGGGTTGGCAAGTATGCTGATAGTCACACACACACACACACACACACACTAGGTGTGGTGAAATTACCCTCTTGACCCATTCGACCCATCCCCTTGGTCCACTCCCTGGGAGGTGAGGGTTATGCATTAAGTAATAACTTAATTGGAAAGCTTTTATGACAAGTTACATCATTATTCGATTTGAATATTCCAACCCCCCCAAAAAAAACACCTTCTGCTGGGTTGGCTACATACAGTATTTTTATATTTTTTCTATATTTCCAAGCTTCAATGTCACAAAGAACTTCCAAAATATACTTTTAAAGTTATATTTTGACATATTAACCCAACTTCATGGTTAAAACCAGCAACTCCGAAGCTAGCCCCTCCACTGAGCCAAATAAAGCTCATCACCATCAATCAATCAATCAATAAATCAATCAATTAATCCATCAATGTTTATTAATACAGCCCTAAATCACGAGTGTCTCAAAGGGCTGCACAAGCCACAACGACATCCGCGGCTCAGAACCCTCAGATTACGGCTCAGGACGGCGTGGCACGGTTAGGAGAGTGGCCGTGCCAGCAACCTGAGGGTTACTGGTTCAATCCCTAGCGTCTACCATCCTAGTCACGTCCGTTGTGTCCTTGAGCAAGACACTTCACACTTGCTCCTAATGGGTTGTGGTTAGCACCTTGCATGGCAACTCCCTCCATCAGTGTGTGAATGTGTCTGTGAATGTGGAAATAGTGTCAAATAGTGCCTTTTATTAATATCTCGATATTTTTAGGCCATGTCATGATACACCATATATATCTGGATATTTTGCCTTAGCCTTGAATTAAGACTTGATGCATATAATCACAGCAGTATGATGATTCTATGTGTACATTAAAACATTATTGTTCATACAACATTAATATATGCTCATTTTAAACTTTCATGCAGAGAGGGAAATCACAATTAAGTGAAATGACCAAAACTGTATTTATTAAACAGTTATTAAGCAGTGGCACAAACTTTCATGTCATTTCAGAACAGAAAGTGCAAGATTGTCAGAGACATTTTAAAACAAGCTATGAGTGCACTTTTGTGCATGATGTCACTAAGATGACATATCAAAACAATACTAAATTAAAGTGCGCGTTTTGTACAGAACGCCACTACAATATTTTAAAACAAATAAAGTGCACTTTTGTGCATGATGTCACACAAGATATTTCAATAACTGTTGTTGACAATTTTTTTCATACGGTGTTGATGTGGAAATCTTTGCTTGGGCATTTTGTCGGTGTGCCACCGGCCGGAGATGTGGACATGCGGAGTTTGAAGCACTCCTTATTCTCCTTTTGAAGCAACTCTTTTGCCGCATGATTGTTCGACATCTTCTCGCTTGAGGATGGAACCTGTGCTGTTTTTCTTGGGAATTAATTCTTCCTTCATTTGTTACCAGATTCGCACCTTCTCTCTCTCGTATTACCACTCGCACCACTCCGCTAGCATCACAGCTAACAGCCCCAAAGCATGATGTTTCCACAGTAGGTCTGGTGTTCTTGGGATGCAACTCAGTATTCTTCTTCCTCCAAACACGACAAGTTGAGTTTATACCAAAAAGTTCTATTTTGGTTTCATCTGACCACATGACATTCTCCCAATCCTCTGCTGTATCATCCATGTATCCATTTTGGTATAAACTCAACTCGTCGTGTTTGGAGGAAGAAGAATACTGAGTTGCATCCCAAGAACACCATACCTACTGTGAAGCATGGAGGTGGAAACATCATGCTTTGGGGCTGTTTTTCTGCTAAGGGGACAGGACGATTTATTCGTGTTAAGGAAAGAATGAATGGGGCCATGCATCGTGAGATTTTGAGCCAAAACCTCCTTCCATCAGTGAGAGCTTTGAATGGTTGACCAAATACTTATTTTCCACCATAATTTACAATTAAATTCTTTAAAATTCCTACAATGTGAATTCCTGGATTTTTTTTTTCACATTCTGTCTCCCACAGTTGAAGTGTACCTATGATGAAAATTACAGACCTCTGTCATCATTTTAAGTGGGAGAACTTGCACAATCGGTGGCTGACTAAATACTTTTTTGCACCACTGGAAGAAGGTGCGCTTGTTTTATGTCTCTGTGAGAAGGAGAGACAAGAAAGAGTGAGAAGAGCATGAAGTGTAATGCCTGCAGCTAAAAGCAAATGCCTGAGAACGTATAATCGAATATCATGATATAGTTATTTTCTATATCGCACGGACAAAAACGGGCGATATATCAAGTATATTCGATGTATCGCCCAGCCCTAGTGTTGAAGTGCTTTGAGTACCTTAAAGGTAGAAAAGCGCTATACAAGTATAAACAATTTACCATTACTGCTTGCTTTTTGCTTTCATTTTAACGCTGCTCTGTGTTCGGTCCGCATAGCATTCACATTTTCCTAAACTGTATTTTTTCATTCTGTTTCCTTGCAGAGAGCAACATCACCGTGTTGTTATCAAGCAACTCTTCCGAGGTCCTGGAGGGCAACATGGTGCAATTGACTTGCGTGGTCCACTCCACTACAGGCCCACTGTCTGTGGTCTGGCAGGTGACTGGCAAGCAGGGAGACGGTCTGGCCCAGGAGCTAGCCTCTTTGGATCGGGACGGCACCGTGCGGCACAGCGACGCCTACAAAGAGCGCGCCAGCTACGGCGATATACGCGTGGAGAGGCTGGGGGCTGACACGTTCATGCTCTCCGTGTACAACGCCTTGCCTGACGATGAGGGCTTGTACGTCTGCGCTGTGACGGAGTGGTTTAAAACGGGAACTGAACCGGAGCATACCTGGGGGAAGATTGGGGAGAAGTCCGCCACGGAGACTATCACAGTCAAAACTGTTGGTAAGTCTACACTGCTCTGCTCCATGTTTTTTGTTTGTTTAGACCAGTGTTTCTTAGGCCCTGTCTATATTAAAGGGGAACATTATCACCAGACCTATATAAGCGTCAATATATACCTGGATGTTGATGAAAAAAGACCATATGTTTTTTTGTAACCAATTTCCGAACTCTAAAAGGGTGAATTTGGCGATTGAAACACCTTTCAATTGTTCGCTGTCGGAGCAATGACCTTTCACTCGTGACGTCACAACAGGAAGCAATCCGCCATTTTCTCAAACACATTACACACACCAAGTCAAATCAGCTCTGTTATTTTCCGTTTTTCGACTATTTTCCGTACCTTGGAGACATCATGCCTCGTCGGTGTAACAACACGAACAGGGACGGATTCAAGTTCACTTACGTGGAGTGTGCTAATCAGACATATCAATGGTCACGGCATGCTAATCGATGCTATCATGCTATTTAGGCTTGCTGTATGTACATATTGCATCATTATGCCTCATTTGTAGCTATATTTGCTTCCAGCCTTTCCTTCCACCCATATTTAATGCCAAACAAACACATGCCAATCGACTGATTCAAGTTGCACCAGTTGTCAAAAGATGCAATCGTTGGTTAAAAGGCGATCGCCGAATTCGGCCTCGTTGCCGTTGTCTGTCGTGATATGGCCCAATAGCTTCAGTTTCTTCTTCAATTTCGTTTTCGCACTCTGCCTCCACACTCCCAACCATCCGTTTCAATACACGCGTAATCTGTTGAATCGCTTAAACCGCTGAAATCCGAGTCTGAATCTGAGCTAATGTCGCTATATCTTTCTGTTCTATCTGCCATGTTTGTTTTTATTGGCATCACGCAGTGACGTCAAAGGAAAATGGACGGGTGGATATAGCGATGGTGAAAATCAGGCTCTTTGAAGCAGTTTTCCGGGATATTGCGTGATGGGTAAAATTTTGAAAAAAACTTCGAAACATAAAATAAGCCACTGGGAACTGATTTTTATTGGTTTTAAACCTTCTGAAATTGTGACAATGTTCCCCTTTAAGCCGGTTAACTCCTTAAACAAATAACTATTTAGCCTAAACTCCGTGTCAGTCACACTAACCCATCGTTTAAGGTTCCCCTCCTTGGATATTTTTTACACGGGTAAGTGCGCTGTCTATTTCTTGAATCTTTGACTCTTAGCTCGGTATGGACTCATTGATCATTTACAAACGAAGTTCGGAGAGGAAGTGACGTCAGAAAGAACGCACCACAGCCACATAACAACCGTTTTCCACTCAGAGGTAAACACTAGAAAGACTGGAGCGAATCATCCCGATGCTTGTGTTTCTTCTAATTTTACTTGTAATTAAAATCACACATGAATACCCTAAGACAGTGGTTCTTAACCTGGGTTCGATCGAACCCTGAGAGTTCGGTGGGTGGGCCTCGGGGTTCGGCGGAGGTCAAAACACACCCGACTCATCATGTAAATACAAACTTCTCCCTATCGGCGTATTACGGATACGGCAACAGCTGACTGATTTGCAGGTGTGTAATTTGTTGTGAGTTTATGCACTGTGTTGGTTTTGTTGTTTGAACAAGGTGATGTTCATGCACCGTTCATTTTGTGCACCAGTAAAAAAAAAAACATGGTAACACTTTAGTATGGGGAAAATATTCACCATTAATTAGTTGCTTATTAACATGCAAATTAGTAACATATTGACGCTTAACTAGGCTTTATTAAGTACTTATTAATGCCTTATTCTGCATGGCCTTATTCTAGCCCTCACCCTAACCAAATAACTCTAAATTAAGTATTTTTTACTTAGAATATGTTCCCCATACTAAAGTGTTACCAGAAACAGGTAACTTTGTCTTGAATTTTAAAAACATTATATTTTTCACTAAAGAAGGGTTCGGTGAATGCGCATATGAAACTGGTGGGGTTCGGTACCTCCAACAAGGTTAAGAACCACTGCCCTGAGAGAAGGAAACGCGTGATTGCAGCTGCTTCGGATACGCCACGGATACGGCATCATAGCAATGTTTAGCGACGGTTTTGGGTAAGGGTTTGAAGAACGGCAGCCTGGTGAGATATGTTTGTCAACGAGTAATCTGCGCCATACGAATGGCAAGAGAACTTTCCAATGTCCAGGTCAGCTGTGGTTCTACTTTCCAAAAAATGTTGTGCATTTGTCGAAGGGGAAACAACTAGAATGCGGGCTCCTGTGGATGTGATAAAAAAAGATAGCCTGTACTTTGCATTACTCTGGGGAAGACTTCGGAAAACAGCGAATGCATTTGGACTGGCAACGTAGGCTATCAGATATTGTCCGCCATGTATGTCGGACGATTACGAAACATCTGGTGTTGCAGCTTGCGTAGGGAAGACCAGACTTACCTCTCTCCGGCTACTTCGTCCAGCTCCTCCCGGGGAATCCCAAGGCGATCCCAGGCCAGCCGGGGGACATAGTCTTCCCAACGTGTCCCGGGTCTTCCCCTTGGCCTCCTACCAGTCGGACGTGCCCTAAACACCTTTCTAGGGAGGCGTTCAAGTGGCATCCTGACCAGATGCCTGAACCACCTCATCTGGCTCCTCATAATGTGGAGGAGCAGCTGTTTTACTTTGCGCTCCCCCTGAATGACAGAGCTTCTCACCCTATCTCTAAGGTAGAGCGCCGCCACCCGGCCGCTTGTACCTTTCGGTCATAACCCAAAGCTCATGACGATAGGTGAGGATGGGAACGTAGATCGACCGGTAAATTGAGAGCTTTGCCCTCCGGCTCAGCTCCTTCTTCACCACAACGGATTGATACAGCGTCCGCATTACTGAAGCAGCCGCACCGATCAGCCTATCGATCTCACAATCCACTCTTCCCTCACTCGTGAACAAGACTCTGAGGTACTTTAACTCCTCCCCCTTGGGGCAGGGTCTCCTCCCCAACCCGGAGATGGCACTCCATCCTTTTTCAAGCGAGAACCATGGACTCTGACTTGGAGGTGCTGATTCCCATGGGTCCAGTCCCTTCACACTCTGCTGCGAACCGATCCAGTGAGAGCTGAAGATCCTAGCTAGATGAAGCCATCGGGACCACATCATCAGGCCCCCTCAACGGCAACAACTGACCAAATGGTAGCTCTGTCTTTGTCGCCAGCGACGCGAACCTAGGACTTATGGGCGGTGCACGTAGGCTACGCAGGGTAGGGGCCGTTTGGGGGAGTGGCCGTGCCAGCAACCTGAGGGTTCCTGGTTCAATCCCCACCTTCTACCAACTTCGTCACGTCCTTTGTGTCCTTGAATAAGACACTTCACCCTTGCTCCTGATGGGTCCTGTTTAAGGCCTTGCGTGGCAGCTCCCGCCATCACTGTGTGTGAATGAATGGGTGAATGTGGAAATAGTGTCAAAGCACTTTGAGTACACTGAAGGTAGAAAAGCACTATGCAAGTATAACCCATTCACCATTTAGGAGCGACAACGAGAGTATACACCAGGCTTAAGTCGAGCCAAAGGTTGCAGTGTTGGTGGATGCACCATGTGTCCCATTACTTATGTCCATATAGCGTACAGTAGGCCTACTCCATGCTTTATTCATGTTCTGCCTTGGGGGTAAAAACTATTAGGACACCCTGTCACACCACCTGCCCTCTCCTCAAGTGTGGTGTGCAGCAGTGGCAATCACTATGGACACACACACACACACACACACACACACACATGTATGCACAGATTAATTAGAATGGTTAGAATGGAAATTCAGTACCGCAGTCTCAGTCAGTCATTACAGAGTTAAACTGAAAAACCACTGGAGCACTACCCAGGGATTAAATCAGTGTCACTGCAAAGCGGAGATGTCCGTTTTTTTTAAGTGGCTATTTGTTAGTTCTGAGCAGAAACATTAGCTTGAAGTAAAAAAAAAAAAAAAAAGGTGTTTTTATCTAGACCCCGAGTTTCTCTCCTTGACATCATGCCTCCTCCTTCTTGTCCATGTTTGTAGATTAGAACTGTGTGCTGTCCTGTGACGGTCATTTTCTTCTGTGCGATCTCCTATTTGTTTTGCTTTATGGGTTTCTCGCTCCCAAATCATATTATAAGATCCAAAGCTCCTTTTTAACACCGAGAAAAATATAAAATAATGGCGTCCTTTCTTTTCTGACGTGGCCTACTCAGCACAGCCTAGTCTCTAAGTCTGGCTTGAGTCCGTGACTTGAACCTTAAATCGATTGACAGCCTAATGCTGCAGATATTATATATGGTCACTGTACCTTAATTGAATTCCCAGCCTCCTAATGGACTCACGCTCCCTGCTAACAAAAGCCCTGAAAGACATAAGAGAAAGATGCCCACTGGGAGACTCTTTTTTGGGGGGTTGTTAATGTTGTTGCCGTAGTCAAACTGTGTGGTGCAGCAGCTGGCTTATACCATTGGATTGGTTTCAAATTTAATATATTGTTTTCATACATAATGACTAGACTTTTGTTACGTATTTAACTGAGTTATTTTATTACCTTGTTGCATGTGTATCAGATGTCTTTGCATCTACTGTACTGTTGACACTAAATACAGTATTTTTATTTACAGGATCTTTTCAAGAACACTTATTTCTCACATAATATTATGAGTTGGGAATTCACCCAAAATTATTAGGTGCGATTAGCATTAGTTGACACTAGTGTTGTCCCCGATACCAATATTTTGGTACGGGTACCAAAATTATTTTGATATTTTTCAGTACTTTTCGATACTTTTCTAAATTAAAGGGACCACAAAAAATTGCATTATTGGCTTTATTTTAACAAAAAGTCTTAGGGTACATTAAACATATATTTCTTATTGCAAGGTTGTCCTTAAAGGGGAACATTATCACAATTTCAAAAGGGTTAAAAACAATAAAAATCAGTTCCCAGTGGCTTGTTGTATTTTTAGAAGTTTTTTTTCAAAATTTTACCGGTCCCAGAATATCCTTAAAAAAAGCTTTTAAGTGCTTGATTTTCGCTATTTGTGATGCGACTATCCATTTCCCTGTGACGTCATACAGTGCTGCCAATGTAAACAAACAATGGCAGATACCGCAGCAAGATATAGCGACATTAGCTCGGATTCAGACTCAGATTTCAGCTGTTTAAGCGATTCAACAGATTACGCATGTATTGAAACGGATGGTTGGAGTATGAAAGTATTGAAGAAGAAACTGAAGCTACTGAGCTATTCATAGCCATAGCATGGCCGAATAACTGCGTTAGCATCGCCGGTAAAATGTGCGGACCAAACGATCAGGATTTTTGAATCTCTTGACACTGGAGCAACTTAAATCCGTCGATTGGTAAGTGTTTTTTTCGCATTAAATGTGGGTGGAAGGAAACATAATATAGTTGCAAATGCATCTGCAGGTTATCCATACATCTCTGTGCCATGTCTGCTTTAGCACCGCCGGTAAATAGTATGTTAGCATCAATTAGCGTAGCATGTTAGCATTGATTAGCTAGCAGTCAACATCAACAAAACTCACCTTTGTGATTTCGTTGACTTTATTGTTGCAAATGCATCTGCAGGTTATCCATACATCTCTGTGCCATGTCTGCCTTAGCACCGCCGGTAAATAGCATGTTAGCATCGATTAGCGTAGCATGTTAGCATCGATTAGCTGGCAGTCACGCCGCGACCAAATATGTCTGATTAGCACATAAGTCAACATCAACAAAACTCACCTTTGTGATTTCGTTGACTTTATCGTTGCAAATGCATCTGCAGGTTATCCATACATCTCTGTGCCATGTCTGCAGACACTCCGGCACATTCAATGGGGGTCTGGCGGCAGACACTTTCGCATCTTCGGGCCAGTGGTGCAACTTGAATCCCTCCCTGTTAGTGTTGTTACATCCTCTGACAACACACCGGCGAGGCATGATGTCTCCAAGGTTCCAAAAAATTGTCGAAAAAATGGAAAATAACAGAGCTGAGACCCGGTGTTTGCAATGTGTTGAAAATGAAAATGGCAGCTGTATTATCTCGGAGACGTCACGTTCTGACGTCATCGCCACATGAGCGATAAACAAAGACGTTTAATTCGCCAAAATTCACCCATTTAGAGTTCGGAAATCGGTTAAAAAAATATATGGTCTTTTTTCTGCACCATCAAGGTATATATCGACGCTTACATAGGTCTGCTGATAATGTTCCCCTTTAAATAAAATAGTGAACATACAAGACAACTTGTCTTTTATTAGTAAGTAAGCAAACAAAGGCTCCTAATTAATCTGCTGACATATGCAGAAACATATTGTGTCATTTTACATTATTTTATTTATAAATAGAACCTTTATTTAACCATAAGAAACCCTTTGAGATCAAAATCTCTTTCACAAGGGTGACCTGGCCAAGAGGTCAACAGCACATGTCACAGAGCAGTTTCAAAAAAGTAATACATTAAGACATACATTTTAAAATACATAAAAGAGAACTGTAAAACAATAAAGATTTACACCTTTTATTGTTTTTTGTCAACATTTTTAAGGACAAGTGGTAGAAACATATTTATTAATCTACTTGTTCATATACTGTGAATATACCGTATGTCCTTGAATTGCCACCGGGGCGCTAATTAATTTAAAACCTCGTGTCACTCCTGCGCTTACCAAAGGCATGCAGTAAAAGTAAGCATGCGCTAATTATTTTAAAACCTCTTCTCACTCCGGCGCTTACCAAAGGTATGCAGTAAAATTTTGAGTGTGATGTAAACTCGGACCTTAAATCCTACTGAATAGCTCTTAATCTTATTTCCTTTATGCGATTTCAAATTAGCGGTATTGAAATCAGCCTCCTCCATTTTGAAAATGATGACAGGGGAAGTGTCACTCGTGACGTCACGAGTTTGACCAGGCGGTAATACTAAGCATGCGCTAATTATTTTGGGAAGCAAGTTTGACCCGGCAGTAATTCAAGGCAGGTGCATACTATATGTCCTGCGGCAATTCAAAGAAATATGGAATGCTTACTTT
Source organism: Nerophis ophidion (assembly GCF_033978795.1). Taxonomy (NCBI): domain Eukaryota; kingdom Metazoa; phylum Chordata; class Actinopteri; order Syngnathiformes; family Syngnathidae; genus Nerophis; species Nerophis ophidion. Next base: position 10,637,291 of record NC_084629.1, read on the forward strand.
GTCTATCTACACTTTTGTAAAAATTTAATAACTTATTGTTCTGTTGTTTGTATGTATTACATTAGTTTTGGATGATACCACAAATTTGGGTATCAATCCGATAATAAGCCGTTACAGGATCATACATTGGTCATATTCAAATCCTCATGTGTCCAGGAACATATTTACTGAGTGTATAAACATAATATAAATTATTTAAAAAAATTAAAAAAGATGTGATGCCAAAAAATATCGACGTAATCCTAGTAGCATGGACTAGATACTCTCCTGTACTTGGTATCATTACAGTGGATGTCAGGTGTAGCTCCACCAATGGTGTTTGTTTACATTGTGGTGCCGGTGAGTTACGGTGTGTAGTGAAACATGTTTAGCTATTCCTCGTCCTGCAGGGATGATACCTGTAAGAATCTTACTTTATTTGTCGCCATGGAGGCGAGGATTAGTGATTTAGAAGTAGCTAAAACACTACCGATTGCAAATTAACTTTAGCCGCTAGCTAGCTAGCCATGTCTTAAAGCACCTTTTCTCTGAGGGCATTTCAGTGTTATAACTTCACGTTTATCGTTAGTTTTTAAGCCAAAATATCCGTTCTCCCTTTTCTGTCTACACACTGTGTCTGCTTGTAAGTACTCCGTGATTGTGCGCTGCCGAACATGCTCGTCTGCTCGTAAAACAGCAATGACACGACGCAATGACGACGGGGTGGATAGACGGGTACTTTTCAGAGGCAGTATGGCATGGAGGATGATTTATTAGTATCGCGGTACCATACTAATACTGGTATACCGTTCAACCCTATGTGTATAAAATCAAACACTTAGGCATGGAGACTGTTTCTACAAACATTTGTGAAAGAATGGGCTGCTCTCAAGAGCTCAGTAATTTCCAGCATGGAACTGTCATAGGATGCCACCTTTGCAACAAATCCAGTCGTGAAATTTCCTTATTCCTAAATATTCCAACGTCAACTGTCGACTTTATCATAAGAAAATGGAAGAGTTTGGGAACAACAGCAACTCAGCCACCAAGTGGTAGGCCACGTAAACTGACAGAGAGGGGTCAGCGGATGCTGAAGCACATAGTGCAAAGAGGTCGCTGACTTTCTGCACAGTCAGTAGCTACAGAGCTCCAAACTTCATGTGACCTTCCCATTAGCCCACGTACAGTACGCAGAGAGCTTCATGGAATGGGTTTCCATGGCAGCTGCTCCCAAGCCATACATCACTGAGTCGGATGCAGTGGTGTAAAGCACGTTGCCACTGGACTCTAGAGCAATGGAGACACGTTCTCTGTAGTGATGAATCACGTTTTCCATCTGGCAATCTGATGGCTGAGTCTGGGTTTGGAGGTTGCCAAGAGAACGCTATATTTCGGACTGCATTTTGCCAAGTGTGAAATTTGGTGGAGGAGGAATTATGGTGTGGGGTTGTTTTTCAGGAATTGGGCTTGGCCCCTTAGGAACTTTGAATGCTCTAGGATAGCAAACCATTTTGGACAATTCCATGCTCCCAATGTTGTTGGAACAATTAGGAGCAGGCCCCTTCCTCTTCCAACATGACTGTGCACCAGTGCACAAAGCGAGGTCCATAAAGACACGGATGACAAGAGTCTGGTGTGGATGAACTTGACTGGCCTGCACAGAGTCCTGACCTGAACCCGAAAGAACACCTTTGGCATGAAATAGAATGGGGACTGAGAGCCAGGCCGGAAGTTTGGAAGACCCGTCAGCGATCCTGTTCTATCTCCCTGTAATGTTTGTCTGATCTTGAATGGGATTGTGCTGAAAATTTTAATGTCCCCTCGGGGATTAATAAAGTATGTCTGATTCTGATCTGGCAATCTGATGGATGAGTCTGGGTTTAGAGGTTGCCAAGAAAACGCTATATTTCGGACTGCATTGTGCCAAGTGTGAAATTTGGTGGAGGAGGAATTGTGGTGTGGGGTTGTTTTTCAGGAATTGGGCTTCGCCTCTTAGTTCCAATGAAAGGAACTTTGAACGCTGTAGGATAGTAAAACATTTTGGACAATTCCATGCGCCCAACCTTGTGGGAACAGTTTGGAGCGTGCCCCTTCCTCTTCCAACATGACTGTGCACCAGTGCACAAAGCAAGGTCCATAAAGACATGGATGACAGAGTCTGGTGTGGATGAACTTGACTGGCCTGCACAGAGTCCTAACCTGAACCCGATAGAACACCTTTGGGATTAAATGGAATGGAGACAGAGCAAGGCCTTCTCGACCAACATCAGTGTGTGACCTCACCAATGCGGTTTTGGAAGTATGGTGGAAAATTGCTCTAAAAACACTCCGCAACCTTGTGGACAGCCTTCCCAGAAGAGTTGAAGCGGAAATAGCTGCAAAAGGTGGACCTACATCATATTGAATCCTATCGGTTAGGAATGGGACGGCACTTCAAGTTCATATGTGAGTCAAGGCGGGTGGCCAAATATTTTTGGCATAATAGTTGCTCTTTGTGTCTATGGTAAATGTACGAGTATTGGCTATTTTTGGCTGTCGACAGCCATTAGTATTAGTCAATCCGAGGATTGTCAAGTTGAACAGGATCCCCTGTACCCTGTATCTAAAGCAGTGGTTCTTAACCTGGGTTCGATCGAACCCTAGAGGTTCTAGGGGTTCAGTCAGTCGGCCTCAGGGGTTCGACGTAGCCTCCGTCCAAACCTGACTAAATAACAAGTTCAATGTTTTATTATTATAATCAAATGATTTTTCCACGAGATTATTTTATAATATAAGTGTTTTGGCACACTTACAATGACATAAAAAACAATGTTGTTTTTTATGAGCTCTGTACAAGGTGGGGTTGGAAATAATGTGTACTCCTTTCAGATTTAGGTCCCACTAAAACATTCACATGTTGCACAATGAGATGTAAACATGGGATCATGTGTACATTCCTGTAACTTTCTGTTTGTAAAATATATCTTTATTAGTATTTCTTTAATATAGGAACATCATTAAATTTAGAAAAAACATTTAATTTTCACCAAAGAAGGGTTCGGTGAATGCGCATATGAAACTGGTGGGGTTCGGTACCTCAATCAATCAATCAATCAATCAATGTTTATTTATATAGCCCCAAATCACAAATGTCTCAAAGGACTGCACAAATCATTACGACTACAACATCCTTGGAAGAACCCACAAAAGGGCAAGGAAAACTCACAACCTGTGGGCAGGGAGAATTCACATCCAGTGGGACGCCAGTGACAATGCTGACTATGAGAAACCTTGGAGAGGACCTCAGATGTGGGCAACCCCCCCCCCCTCTAGGGGACCGAAAGCAATGGATGTCGAGCGGGTCTAACATGATACTGTGAAAGTTCAATCCATAGTGGCTCCAACACAGCCGCGAGAGTTCAGTTCAAGCGGATCCAAGACAGCAGCGAGAGTCCCGTCCACAGGAAACCATCTCAAGCGGATCAGCAGCCTAGAGATGTCCCCAACCGATACAGGCGAGCGGTCCATCCTGGGTCCCGACGAGCGGTCCATCCTGGGTCTCAAATCTGGACAGCCAGTACTTCATCCATGGTCATCGGACCGGACCCCCTCCACAAGGGAGGGGGGGACACAGGAGAAAGAAAAGAAGCGGCAGATCAACTGGTCTAAAAAGGAGGTCTATTTAAAGGCTAGAGTATACAGATGAGTTTTAAGGTGAGACTTAAATGCTTAACCTCCAACAAGGTTAAGAACCACTGCTCTAAAGGCAGTGGGATCTAGCTCACGGCTAATGTTAGAATCACCCGCACCCCTCTGCGGTTTTCTTTTTCTAAGTAAACAAAACGACAAGTCATTTTTTTTCTACCCTGAGAAATCTTTCAGTAAAAATGTCAGTGCAAGGTTGTTGGGTTTTTTTTTTTGTCAGTGAGAAAATAACAACACCCTAGGCTTGCTTTTACAGCGGTGGTCAAGTGGACTAGAATGAAAGCCATTGATTACACACCCTGAAGGACTTTGGTAGGATGGCTGTGACAGAAAGAAGGCGAGCGGTGCCACTAAGGGAGAAAAAGACAAAGAAAAACCTACATAGTGACTCATAGTTCCTCATTTAACATTTATTGAAATAGCCAAGGCTTGGAAGTCGGCTTGTTTATGGATCGCCAGCCATCCTAATGTGTGGCAATGAGTGAACATTTTTAGCCTTAATGAGCATAGTTTCGACTCTGCGAGGAGACGGGTGGAGATCGAACACTGGTGCTTAAAGGAAATCTCTCCCTTGTGTTTTCTTTGCATCGCTGTTAATCTTCAGGCACGCTCTGGCCGTGAGTGAAACAAATGCTCGCGTACAGAAACGTGTTCCAACATGCTGTAAATGTGTCTTCATACACTTCCTCTACATTAGGGGTCGGCAACCCGCGGCTCTTTGGCAACTCTGATGCGGCTCAGCTGCACAATCGCCGACTCCCAGATTGTTGCTGAGAGATTCCGGAATTCAATGCCTCTCCCGGACATCACACGGAGTCACTCGGACTACAATATTAAGGGCGTGCCGTGATGATATTACTCTTAACGTCCTCTTGGACGTCATTGCGCCCGTCATTCACGGAATGCTATTTGCGTCCTCTTGAACGTCATCATGCCCGCCATTCACGGAAAGCTATTTGCTTCTATCGGCACATGTAGGAGATTGCAAGGCATACTGGGTGACACAGAGTACACTGACGGTTGTGATATAAACAACTTTAACACTCCTACTAATATGCGCCACATTGTGAACCCACACAAAAGAAGAATGACAAACACATTTCGGGAGAAAATCCTCACAGTAACACAACATAAACGCAACACCACAAATACCCAGAATCCTTTGCATCCATGACAAACCCTGACTATGTTATACACCCCCCCCCATACAGAAACGTGTTCCAATATGCTGTAAATGTGTCTTCATACACTTCCTCTACATCAGGGGTCGGCAACCCGCGGCTCCGGAGCCGCATGCGGCTCTTTGGCAACTCTGATGCGGATCAGCTGCACAATCGCCGACCCCCCAGATTGTTGCGGGGAGATTCCGAAATTCAATGCCTCTCCTGGACATCAAATGGAGTCAACGTTCTCCAATTTTCTCTCGGACTACAATATTAAGGCCGTGCTGTGATGATATTACTCTTAACGTCCTCTTGAACGTCATTGCGCCCGCCATTCACGGAATGCTATTTGCATGCCAACCGGACACATGCATTTCGCTGCTTCTATCGGCACATCTATGAGATTGCAAGGCATATTGGGTGACACAGAGTACACTGACGGTTGTGATATAAGCAACTTTCACACTCCTACTAATATGCGCCACATTGTGAACCCACACAAAAGAAGAATGACGAACACATTTCGGGAGAAAATCCTCACAGTAACGCAACATAAACGCAACACAACAAATACCCAGAATAATTTGCATCCATGACACTTCCTGACTATGTTATACACCCCGCGAGCACCAAACCCCGCCCACCTCAACCATGCAGGGTGTAAATAGTCAGGAGGTGTCATGGATGCAAAGGATTCTGGGTATATGTTATGTTGCGTTTATGGTGTGTTACTGTGAGGATTTTCTCCCGAAATGCGTTTGTCATTCTTCTTTTGTGTGGGTTCACAATGTGGCACATATTAGTAGGAGTGTTAAAGTTGTTTATATCACAACCGTCAGTGTACTCTGTGTCACCCAGTATGCCTTCCAGTCGTGTGCGTGCACCTGCGGAAGCCTCTCACAACATGTTGCTGGACTGGCAAGCAGTTTGTACATGCCGTAGAAGGTATTTAAGGCAATGGCTTCATAGCATGCCCTTATTCTTGTCATCTGGGTGACCACCAGCAGATATTGGCGGGAATAGTTGCGGCTCCCATTGTCTTCCTCATTTTGTGAAACGGGTCGAAATGGCTCTTTCAGTGGTAAAGGTTGCCGACCCCTGCTCTACATACTGCACTTGCGCAATAATTATGTAGCGCGACGAGTGCCTAGAACGGAGGTGTCAAACGTAGGGGCCGCGGGCCTGACGAGTCTGGGTTTGGAGGTTGCCAGGAGAATGCTACATTTCGGACTGCATTGTGCCGAGTGAGATATTTGGTGGAGGAGGAATTATGGTGTGGGGTTGGGTTTTTTTTTGCAGGAGTTTAGTTCCAGTGAAAGGAACTTTGAATGCTCCAGAATACCAAAACATTTTTGGACAATTCCATGTTCCCAACCTTGTGGGAACAGTTTGGAGTGGGCCCCTTCCTCTTCTAACATGACTGTGCACCAGTGCACAAAGCAAGGTCCATGAAGACATGGATGACTGGTGTGGATGAACTGATGTGGTCAGGCTTTATCCGGCCCGCGGGATGTCTGTGCTTAGTATAAAAAAGAGACAACATTTTAGCATGAAATAAACTGCTGTTCTAAATGTGTCCACTAGATGTCGCAAAAGCAATTATTTGTATCTTCGTAGACCAGGGGTCACCAACGCGGTGCCCGCGGGTGCCAGGTAGCCCGTAAGGACCAGATGAGGAGCCCGCTGGCCTGTTCTAAAAATATCTCAAATAGCAGCACTTACCAGTGAGCTGCCTCTATTTTTTTTAAATTGTATTTATTTACTAGCAAGCTGGTCTCGCTTTGTTTGACATTTTTAATTCTAAGAGAGACAAAACTCAAATAAAATTTGAAAATCCAATTAAATATTTTAAAGACTTGGTCTTCACTTGTTTAAATAAATTCATTTATTTTTTTACTTTGCTTGTTATAACTTTCAGAAAGACAACTTTATAGAAAAATTACAACCTTAAAAATGATTTAAGGATTTTTAAACACATATACCTTTTTACCTTTTAAATTCCTTCCTCTTCTTTCCTGACAATTTATATCAATGTTCAAATAAATTTATTTTTTTATTGTAAAGAATAATAAACACATTTTAATTTAATTCTTCATTTTAGCTTCTGTTTTTTCGACGCAGAATATTTGTGAAATATTTCTTCAAACTTATTGTGATTAAAATTCAAAAACAATATTCTGGCAAATCGAGAAAATCTTTAGAATCAAATTTAAATCTTATTTCAAAGTCTTTTGAATTTCTTTAAAAATTTTTGTTCTGGAAAATCTATAAAAAATAATGACTTGCCTTTGTTAGAAATATAGCTTGTTCCAATTTGTTATAAATTCTAAGAAAATACAGATTGGATTTTAACCTATAGTGCGTCTGCCTCACAATACGAAGGTCCTGCAGTCCTGGGTTCAAATCCAGGCTCGGGATCTTTCTGTGTGGAGTTTGCATGTTCTCCCCGTGAATGCGTGGGTTCCCTCCGGGTACTCCGGCTTCCTCCCACTTCCAAAGACATGCACCTGGGGATAGGTTGATTGGCAACACTAAATTGGCCCTAGTGTGTGAATGTGAGTGTGAATGTTGTCTGTCTATCTGTGTTGGCCCTGCGATGAGGTGGCGACTTGTCCAGGGTGTACCCTGCCTTCCGCCCGATTGTAGCTGAGATAGGCGCCAGCGCCCCCCGCGACCCCGAAAGGGAATAAGCGGTAGAAAATGGATGGATGGATGGATAAAACATATCATCAAAATTCTACAATCAATCTTAATCATGAAAAATCACTAATGATGTTCCATGAATTCATTTTTCAATTTTTTTCAAAAAGATTCAAATAAGCTAGTTTTTCTCTTCTTTTTTTCGGTTGAATTTTGAATTTTAAAGAGTCGAAATTAAAGATAAACAATCATTTTCATTTTTTCCTGTTTTCTCCTCTTTTAAACCGTTCAAATAAGTGTTTTTTTCATCATTTATTTTCCTACAAAAAACTTCCGTAAAAGGAAAAAAAATGTACGACTGAATGACGGACAGAACTACCCATTTTTTTATATGTATATAGAGATTTATTTACTAAAGCTAAATTGAGCAAATTGGCTATTTCTGGCCATTTTTTTTTAAGTGTGTATCAAACTGGTAGCCCTTTGCATTAATCAGTACTCAAGAAGTAGCTCTTGGTTTCAAAAAGGATGGTGACCCCTGTTGTAGATGATGCTACATATGTAAAAAAAATAAACTACATGATGTTAGTGCACCAGTCAAGGAAAATGAGAAAACTACATAAATAATATCCTGTTATTTAATTTAGATATTATTTTTTGCTAACACTTTAGTATGGGGAACATATTCACCATTAATTAGTTGCTTATTAATATGCAAATAAGTAACATGTTGGCTATTAATTAGTCTATATTAATGACTTATTAATGCCTTATTCTGCATGGCCTTATTATACAACAACCCTAACCATCCATCCATCTATTTTCTACCGCTTGTCCCTTTTGGGGTTGCGGAGGGTGCTGGAGCCTATGTCAGCTGCATTTGGGCGGAAAGCGGGATACACCCTGGACAAGTCGCCACCTCATCACAGGGCCAACACAAATAGAAAGACAACATTAACTCTCGCATTCACTCATTAGGGCCAATTTAGTGTTGCCAATCACCTAACCAGATAACTCTAAATTAAGTTGTTGTTACTTACAATATGTTCCCCAGGTGTCCAAATAACTCTTAACTATGTCTTTGTCACTTAGAATATGTTCCCTATACTAAAGTGTAGTTTTTTTTTTTCTTCATAGATTGAAAATTAACACCAATAAGTTAACTGATCAACATTATCACATGATTTATCCAGAAAATATAAATAACGACAAATAAATGTAAAATACTATTAACCGTAACATGTAAGTGTAAAAAAACAACAAAAAGAACATTATTATGATTTGTACATTTTCAGAATGTGCTTGTTTTATTTTTAGACAAAGAAAACAATCTGAAGTTGTCTTTAGTTTTAAGTTATCAGGCCGTAATTGTACCAGTCCAGCCCACTTGGGAGTAGATTTTTCTCCATGTGGCCCCCGATCTACAATGAGTTTGACACCTCTGTCTTGGAACAATAGCAAATACAGATTCTGGGAACTGAACTATAATCAGGTCTAGGAGGCTTTTTGTTGCTTTGTAACATTTCATCATAGTTATTTGTCATGTAAATGCGAAAAAAGTCACTATTCCTGTATTTACCACAATGGAATATAAGACGCTGCCTGTTTTTGAAGACCTGTTTTTGGAAAAATACTTTTAATATTTAAAAAAAAAATCATGTCATCATTCAATGTCAATAAAATACCTCTTAAATTGCAATGACAAATGAAATCATATACCGTAGCATTTAGTAACGTAAGTTAGTATTACTGTGTCAATTTTAATTGATTAAAAAAAAAACCTTGATTCATAACTGCACTTTAAAAAAACTTTAAAAATGAAAACGAGGGACATCTACGCCTTTTCCAATTAAGAAACGACATACCTCAATCTAAAATGATATAAACACTTTACTGTCTGAGCAACTATGATATTTAATTGTGCTAATATAACCTACTAGCTGTGCTCTCTTAATACAGAGTGATCCTTCTATACTCAGAGGAATACGAGAAAGGTGTCTTAACGGTGTGTTCAAGGACTACTGAACAGAGTAGGACGCCACAACGGCCGCCAGAAATAATTATTGATAGTAGATTTATTTGTATGCACTTTTTATTCAAATAAATCTTAAGTGATACAGTACAAATCAATATTAAGCACAACATAGGATTAGCCTTTAAAACAGATCAAATATTAAGACTAAAACTGTCAAAATAATTGTGTCCAAGTTATCACAAAACTTTGTGTTACATTGAGTTCAGCTCGCCCTGCGAGAGGAGAAAAGCTGTCTTTGATCTTACCAAGCAAAATGCTTGTAAAACTCCACCGTGTAGGATGGGAAGTGACACAAAGGTGTTGGTTTCTTTGATGTATTGTAAACCACAGAAACATATTGTCTTGACCAGAGATCTACAAAGCGGAAAGGAAGCAGGACCTGACGCAAGCTCCAGGCACCTTTTCTTTGAACTGTTTTGTAACAAAGGGATGGCTATTTACGACCCCCCCTCCCTTAGAAACGGCTGTTGCCATGTAATCAGGGAAAGTCCAAATAAAAGAGGAGACATACAATCTTTCGTCAGAGCGTGGTGGAACACTGTACAAGGGTACAGGTATACACGCTCTTCTCATTGAGCCAAATATTATTCTGTCTCTGTTTGATTCCTTGCTGCTTTGTCTGTTTAATAGATGTCATCAGTGTTTGAACCTGACAGAAACAGTGAAGCGCTAGTAACATAAAACGTGCAAAATGTTTTAACAGTGTGTGTCTATTTTAGTTGTTAAAAAAACTTGGTGAAAATATTTTAGTGTGTGTGTATAAATACTTTTTGAGCACGTTCAACAATACAGTGATAATAATGACTGTGGTAATGTGTGTAGGTGTTTATATTGTTACATCCCTACCTTGCAGACTGTTTGATTCTCCACTGTCTTAAAATGTTCTGAGCGATAAGCCACTTAGCGCCATCTGTTGGTTTGTAGAGGTGGGGGAAGTAATACATTTTTAGATCGCAAGTCGGACATGGAAGATTGTCGAGACGATTAGTAAACGTCAATAGTCGATAATCGATGTATTTATTGTAACTAAAGTAATGCAGACAGTTGTTAAGTTTGTCTCACCGAGAGATCCGACCAATTCCTTTACTTTCTGGCAGTTAGTATCCAGTTTTGGACAAATTTTCAATAATTTAATAAATGTGGGAATTAATTTGACTGTTTCTTATTACAAATTAGTAATTAATATAATACTGCATCAATATACATAAACTAAAGATGCATCAATAATCGATTTTTAATCTAATTGTAGCTCCTGAATCGTAATTATAATGGAATCGTGAGGAGCCCAAAGAGTCCCACTTCTATTGGTTTGCATGTATACATCTTTATAAAATGAGCAGCAAAAACAAAGTTATCACCAGAGGTGGGTAGTAACGCGCTACATTTACTCCGTTACATCTACTTGAGTAACTTTTGGGATAAATTGTACTTCTAAGAGTAGTTTTTATGCAGCATACTTTTACTTTCACTTGAGTATATTTATAGAGAAGAAACGCTACTTTTACTCCGCTCCATTCATGTACATTCAGGTCGTTACTCGCTACTTTTTTTTTTTTTTATCGATCTATTAATGTTTGTTTTGTTTTTTTCAAAGTAGGACCTACGCATGCCTGCGTTTCACCAATCACATGCAGTCACTGGTGACGTTGGACCAATCAAACAGAGGCAGGCAGTCACATGACCGTCACACGTCGAATCCGACTTAAACAAGTTGAAAAACTTATTGGGGTGTTACCATTTAGTGGTAAATTGTTCGAAATATGTACTGTACTCTGCAATCTACTAATAAAAGTTTCAATCAATCAATCAAAAGTGTAAAGGAAAAAAGACACTTTTTATTTCAACCGTACTTCCCGTCAAAAGTCTAAAGGCTGATCGCACAGTTCCTGTCTTCACAATAAAAGCGCCGCTCCATCGCGCCTGCGCTAACAAAATAAGAGTCTCCGAAAGCCAGCGCAAACAAGCAAGCAAGCTACGGAGTTTGCCGCCAAAGTATTTCTTGTAAAGTGTATAAAAACGAATATAGAAGCTGGACAAATAAGTTGCCAAAAACCAACGACTTTCATGTGGTATTAGACGGAAAGGAGGAACTTTTTTTGTCCTCCATTTGAAAACATGGACGTTATCAGCACTACTGATTCCAATCAATGCAATTCATCAGAATCAGGTAATACACCAACTTATATTCTTGTCTTCATGAAAGATAGGAATATATATGTTAAACATGCATGTATATTCATTAAAACACCTTTAACATGTCAACAAAAAGGGCAAAATAAATAAATATAAGTTATATACTGTGTGTATATATATATAACCATCCATCCATCCATTTCCTACCGCTTATTCCCTTTTGAGGTCGCGGGGGCGCTGGCACCTATCTCAGCTACAATCGGGCGGAAGGCGGCGTACACCCTGGACATATTAATATATATGATGTGTGTGTATGTATATGTATATATGAGGTAGATCACTTCGACTTGGTCATTTATTAAATAATTGATTGACGTTGAAAAACTTATTGGGGTGTTACCAATTAGTGGTCAATTGTACAGAATATGTACTGAACTGTGCAATCTACTAATACAAGTTTTAATCAATCAATGAATGCTTACTGAGCCTATGGTGCTGTTAAGTTATTGTGGCTCAATTTGCCTTTTTTTATTTTAATGTATTATTATTTAATATATATTATTGTTTTAGTTGCTTAAGAGATATTTCTGGCTCTGAATTTGCTCATTGCTATTTTTATGTTTTTGTGCATTATTTGTTGCCGTAATCATTAAACAAACAGGTTACTCATCAGTTACTCCGTACTTGAGTAGTTTTTTCACAACATACTTTTTACTTTTACTCAAGTAAATATTTGGGTGACTACTCCTTACTTTTACTTGAGTAATAAATCTCTAAAGTAACAGTACTCTTACTTGAGTACAGTTTTTGGCTACTCTACCCACCTCTGGTTATCAGTAATTAACAATTCTTCTCAAAGCTAAGTTTATTTTTGATGATTTACTCGAATGTTCTCATTTTTTACCTACACACTTGTTACATGTGACATGGGAACGAGACGCCACCACGGCAAAGATCAGTTTAATAGGTTTATTGGACTCGAGGTTGATGAAATGGTGGAGTGTGTATGCTACTAAAAGTGAATGGTGTAAGACGGTGTGTCGAGCTAACAATACCAGAGTTTGTTGTAAGTGCGTGTTGGATGAATCCTTCGTCAGACCAAAGGGGCAAGGCGAGAAGGCAGTTCATGGGCAAGGCAAGCATGGTGTCAGTGGCTGGAGAGAAGCAAGAAGGTCCGTGTCATAGCAGGTGTCGAGGATCAAGGGAGGCAGTCCAGAATCCAGAGGGAAGTCGAGGCACACTGTTCGATCACGGGAAACAAGGAGCACGGAGGACATAAGACACGGGCACAGGGAAGGCACAGAGAGAGAGCACGTATGCAGGAGGATGCTTACTACAAGGAGTGAACTACGTTCCGGCACTGGATCTTCAGGTCCGCTGGTCTTTATGCTGTCCGTCTTCATCAGACCCAGCTGCGTTGATTTGTGATTGCCTGCAGCTTCGCAGGCGAGGGGCAGGGGCGCTTCTAGCGGAGGTGCCGGCAGAGCTCCCAGCACATGACTAGCGGGATTGCGTAAGTGCCGTGACACTACTTTTCTCAAATCAGAGACTCTTTGCTTGGGGGAGGCCATGTTTTTTAACCAATTTTGCTCAAACTTTACAGACATTAGCTCGCCAATCCCCTAAAAGTGTGCACTAAATTATGTGGTGATTCAGCTAACCACCCCGAAGGTACAGGTGGTAGCAATTTTACTCGGGATATTCCGATTTAATACTGCCCATTCCTATACCGATCATTCATGATTAAGATCGGCCAATACCGATACCGATACTGATTACATGTATTAACTGTACAATTTTCAGTGTTCTTATAGTTGTATTGATATTTCAATATCAAAGCAATATTTGAACTAGTTCCTTATTCTCTTTTACAATTGTTCGACAACAAGTACTCATTTAAATCCTTTCATTTTTGCACTTTATTATTGACCATATTCTAATATTACCCCTGATGTCTACACAACCAATTTATAGATTGATCTGCCCTACTTAAATATCCTGCATTAACAGTTGTTATTTTATTTGTCATTAAACTCTTATCCGACTACTTAGTTTCATGTCAATAACTGATACTGTTTGCTATAAAGAGCTTCTATTTACTCTTCTTAAACTTTACTAAGCACTTCTTTATTTTAGCTTAGCAATTAACATGCCTGTTTGAGGCCTGCGCTGTGTAACAAGTTTAGCCTCGTCCTCCAGTGATAACCCTACTTAAGATACAACAAAATGCAGTTTGTTTGCTCTCATAGAGGTGTATATTATTAGCTTAAGGGAGCGGCTCTGCACTGTGTACGGAGAAACATCATTAGCTGCAAGCTGCTTTAAAAAAAATAAAAAATAGCCAGGGAGAATTTGTGTTTCACATCAGATACTTTTTCACGAAAACTGTCTAATAGTGAAAGGTGACAGAGTAGTGGTGTATGTTTTGGCAGATGTTCACCTTTTTGTGTGCAGCGATTCAGAAGTGCGTCCAAATTGTTTTTGCTCGACTGTGATTTATTTATTTGAGTAAGTTTCGCTGCGAGCCTGACACATTTCATGAATTCTTGCGTCTAATCGTCATCTCCTCTGTTCTGCCCCCACTAGAGTCCTCCTTCATGGTCTCAGCCTCGTCACGGACCCCGTCAGTAACCTTCGGCGACTCCTTCGAGCTCCTGTGCTTGGTCAAACCCCGCCACAACCCTCGCGTCCCCACCTCCGTCACCTGGCGCTTCATACCGGCCGGCATGGAGGCGGCCGACGAGGGCGGGTTCAAGGAGCTGGTGACTTTCACCCGAGAAGGCACGCTGAAGTGGGGGGAGCAGCTGCTGGGACTGGGAACCCGTACCACCGTGGACCGCTCTCACTCCAACACCAACTTTTGGCTGTCGGTGACACGGGCGGGACGTCGCGAGGCGGGCAAGTACCAGTGCACCGCTGTCCTGTGGAGGAAGAACTACGACAACAGCTGGAGCAGAGTGGCCAACCGCACTTCCAACCTGCTCGGAATCAGCGTCCTGCAACCAGGTAAAGCTGATTCTTGTCATACTGAAAACACACTTGGAGACCCGATATCTTGTAGAGTAAGGTACAGTAGGGCAAAAAAGTATTTAGTCAGCCACCGATTGTTGACAGAGGTGTAATTTTCATCATAGGTACACTTCAACTGTGAGAGACAGAATGTGGAAAAAGAATCCAGGAATTCACATTGTAGGAATTTTAAAGAATTTATTTGTAAATTATGGTGGAAAATAAGTATTTGGTCAACCATTCAAAGCTGTCACTGATGGAAGGAGGTTTTGGCTCAAAATCTCACGATATATGGTCCCATTCATTTCTTTCCTTAACACGGATCAATCGTCCTGTCCCCTTAGCAGAAAAACAGCCCCAAAGCATGATGTTTCCACCCCCATGCTTCACAGTAGGTATGGTGTTCTTGGGATGCAACTCAGTATTCTTCTTCCTCCAAACACGACGAGTTGACTTTATACCAAAATGGATACATGGATGATACAGCAGAGGATTGGGAGAATGTCTTGTGGTCAGATGAAACCAAAATAAAACTTTTTGGTATAAAGTCAACTCGTCATGTTTGGAGGAAGAAGAATACTGAGTTGCATCCCAAGAACACTATACCTACTGTGAAGCATGGGGGTGGAAACATCATGTTTTGGGGCTGTTTTTCTGCTAAGGGGACAGGACGATTGATCTGTGTTAAGGAAAGAATGAATGGGGCCATGTATCGTGAGATTTTGAGCCAAAACCTCCTTCCATCAGTGAGAGCTTTGAATGGTTGACCAAATACTTATTTTCCACCATAATTTACAAATAAATTCTTTAAAATTCCTACAATGTGAATTCCTGGATTTTTTTTCCACATTCAGTCTCTCACCATTGAAGTGTGCCTATGATGAAAATTACAGACCTCTGTCATCATTTTAAGTGGGAGAACTTGCACAATCGGTGGCTGACTAAATACTTCTTGCCCCACTATATTTTACAATGTGCTATGGGCTAATAAAAAAAAAAACAAGCTGCAAGCCATGAAATGCCCCCATGTCGCACTTTGGACGCCCCGGGTTTAGAGGATTTCTGCTCACTCTAATTGCTCTCTGGTTTAGCTACTAATTGGAATGTGCGTGCAGACGCGGGCATTAATGTGCACATCAGGGTGGGGTCTCCTAATGGATGGCTGAAGATCCCACAGGAAGAAAGAATGTGGAAGAAGGCAGGAAGATGGGGGAGGCAAGGCACAGAGGCCGTGGATTCAGCATAGGAAAGTGTGATGAAGAGAGCTTGAACTTGCTGTTCCCTCTGTGGAGGCATTACACTGTCCACATCACCTGCACTGCACCTCTGTGCCACACAGATGCAGAAAACACAGCCCAATTAGTGGCTGAAGTTAAACAACAAATAGACACACAAATACACACCGGCCCAATTTAGTCCAGTCTTGTATGGCTCAACAGCACAATACATAATTCATGATGCAGGTAAGAAGAACATCCCTGTGGTACCTGAAGAACCAATTTAGGAGCGAGCGAACAAGTCATAGGATGGAATTTGTCTCAAGACCCGATATCTAGGAGAGTAAGGTACAGTGGGGCAAAAAAGTATTTAGTCAGCCACCGATTGTGCAAGTTCTCCCACTTAAAATGATGACAGAGGTCTGTAATTTTCATCATAGGTACACTTCAACTCTGAGAGGTGTGGAAAAAGAATCCAGGAATTCACATTGTAGGAATTTTAAATAATTTATTTGTAAATTATGGTGGAAAATAAGTATTTGGTCAACCATTCAAAGCTGTCACTGATGGAAGGAGGTTTTGGCTCAAAATCTCACGATACATGGCCCCATTCATTCTTTCCTTAACACGGATCAATCGTCCTGTCCCCTTAGCAGAAAAACAGCCCCAAAGCATGATGTTTCCACCCCCATACTTCACAGTAGGTGTGGTGTTCTTGGGATGCAACTCAGTATTCTTCTTCCTCCAAACACGACGAGTTGAGTTTATACCGAAATGGATACATGGATGATACAGCAGAGGATTGGGAGAATGTCATGTGGTCAGATGAAACCAAAATAAAACTTTTTGGTCATTGATCATTTACAAATTGAGTTCGGAGGGGAAGTGAAGTCAGACAGACCGCACTCCTCACAGGAAGTGACGTCAGAAAGAACGCGCCACAGCTAGTTTCATAACAACCGGAGCTAACCCCTGGAAAAATGGAGGCGAGTCATCCAGACATGCCTGCGTTTCTCATTATTCTACACTTTTGGAAATCACACTTAAATAAATAAATAATAAATGGGTTGTACTTGTATAGCGCTTTTCTACCTTCAAGGTACTCAAAGCGCTTTGACACTACTTCCACATTTACCCATTCACACACACATTCACACACTGATGGAGGGAGCTGCCATGCAAGGCGCCAACCAGCACCCATCAGGAGCAAGGGTGAAGTGTCTTGCTCAGGACACAACGGACGTGACGAGGTTGGTACTAGGTGGGATTTGAACCAGGGACCCTCGGGTTGCGCACGGCCATCTTCCACTGCGCCACGCCGTCCACTTGAATATTTAAGAGAAGGAAACGCGCGATTGCAGCTATTTGGGATACAACACTTCTCAGACAGCAAGAGAACGTTCGATTGTGCGGGTCAGCTGTGATTCTACTTACTGAAAAACGTCCATTTGTCGAAGGAGACAAGGAGAATGCGGGCTCCTGTGGATGTGATAGAAAAGGTAGCGTGTGCTTTGTTTTACCTGGTATCGCGGTACTATACTAATACCGGTATACCGTACTTTCTTATTCTCAAACAACGATGTCGGAGAAAATAGAAGCTGACCACTTCTAGTAGCTTTGCATGTTGAAATGAAGTTTGTAAAAGTTCATAAACATCATGAAACTGCATACTAATTTAAAGACTATGGCTGAGTAAAAACACTGCAAGACAGTTCCATTAAACAGCGTTCTTCAGCACACAGAAAACTTATTGTAAAGTCAAAAGTTTTTTTTTTGTTAATTTTTTCTCTCCATTGTCATGTACCTTGTAATAGAAATACTTAAGAAATAAGAAATAGACAAGTTGTCTCGCATACTGTAAAGGTGGCTGGAATTTCAAATACAAAGTTGTAGGATAGCCCCAACTTAGTTCAACCAATCAGCCTTCGACACAGTGGTGTGCGCTTCCCACCTATTGACATCCAAATCGCTGCCGTTGTGTCTTTGGGCAGGACACTTCACCCTTGCCCCCGGTGCCACTCACACTGGTGAATGAATGATGAATGAATGATAGGTGGTGGTCGGAGGGGCCGTAGGCGCAAAGTGGCAGCCACGCTTCCGTCAGTCTACCCCAGGGCAGCTGTGGCTACTGATGTAGCTTACCACCACCAGTTGTGAATGAATGATGGGTTCCCACTTCTCTGTGAGCGCTTTGAGTATCTAACAATAGAAAAGCGCGTTATAAATCTAATCCATTATCATTATTATTATTTTGCCGTCTCTGCTGACCTAACATAACCAGAAATCATGACCATAATTAAAGGAAGATGTCAGGTCCAAACACCAATGGCGTCTATTAAGCGGACAGGAAGCAAGGAATTAAACAGAGACAGGATTCAATTTAGCTCAATGAGGAGAGACACCCTGGGCTGTACTCTTGTACAGTCTTCCACCACGCTCTGACAAAAGGATTTTTATTTGGACTTTCCCTGATAACATGGCAACAGCTGTTTCTAAGGTGAGAGGGGGTCGTAAACAGCCATTGCCCTCGGTCACAAAACAGTTCAAAGAAAAGATGCCTGGAGCTTGCGTCAGGTCCTGCTTTCTCTCCGCTTTGTAGATCTCGGGTCAAGACAAGATCTTCCTGTGGATTACAATAGATCAGGGGTGCCCATTACGTCGATCGCGATCGACTGGTCGATCTCGGAGGGTGTGTCAGTCGATCTCAAGCCAGGCATTAAAAAATAGACATAAAAATGAGCAATCATCAATCATACCAAGACTTCACTTTCGTCAGTTGTTTGACATTCTCGGCACCCGAGGATCTTGTGAGATGACGCTGGCTGCTGCGAGCTCATATTTAAGAAAAAAATCACTAACAGGGCGGACGCAGAGAAACACATTTTATTTCTAGAGACTCCGTACCTACTGTCAAAACTCTAAAGACCGACAGCACAGTTCCTGTCTTCACCATAAAAGACCTGTTTCATCCTGCCTGTGCTAACAAAATAAGAGTCTCAGAAAGCTAGTGTGCACAAGCTAGCAAGCTACGGAGTTTGATGCCAATGTATTTCTCCCCCGCCCTCAGCGACCGCTTTCTCACTTGCTTGCCCACCCGCACTCTCACTGACGTCACTCACCTGCTGCCAGACATTAAAGGGCCACACACATATGCTACTCTCATAACAAAGTGTTTAAAAACGAGTATGCAAGTTGGACAAATGAGATGCCAAATCCAACCACTTTCATGTGGTATTGGACAGAAAGGAGGACTTTTTTTTTCCTCCATTTGAAAATGTGGACGTTATCAGCACCACTGTCTGATTCCAATCAATGCAAGTCATCAGAATCAAATACACCAACTTATATTCTTGTCTTCATGAAAGAAAGGAATCTGTGTGTTAAACATGCTTGTATTATCATTAAACACCATTAACTTGTTAACAAAAATGTCTCTTTCATAAATAAATAAATATAAATTATAAATAGGAATGAGGTAGATCTCCTCGACTTGGTCAATTGAAAAGTAGCTCGCCTGCAGAAAAAGTGTGAGCGCCCCTGCAATAGATCAAAGAAACCGACACCTTCATGTCGCTTCCCATCGTACACAGTGGAGTTTTGCAAGCCTTTTGCTTGGTAAGATCAAAGACAGCTTTTGTCTCCTCGCCGGGAACTCATGGAAACACAAAGTTTTGTGATAACTTAGATACAATTATTCTGACAGTAATTTTTTTTTTCCTTCAACATTTATCATTATTGGTATTCTATATGTCATATTACACTTGTTCCAGTGTTGTTGTTTTTAGTTTTAGTTTGTATCCAATCAGAATTCAGCTAGCTTATGCTGCCATGTTGTACCGAATCTACCAGACACTTTCAGAATCAACAATGCGGGCATCCGCGCACTCTAAGTGAACAAGGACATACAGTTGATAGACAGTTGCAATAGCCAATAAGATCACGAGTTGTTGTCAGTAAGGTCTTTTATATGGCCTCACGTTGAACGTGACATTTACACGTCCTGTGATTAGATACTCATCGGGACCATAAGCGGATGAATTTGAGAACACATAGACTTGATAGACAGTTGCGATAGCCAATCAGATTGCAAGTTGTTGACAGTCGCTCTTCTGTCACGACTAAAAGTTGCAAACTCTTGTTGTTAAAGTGTGTCATGCTTGTCATTTAATTAACGTTGTTCCATGTGTATTTGTCGCCATCATGTAGTCAGGGCGGTAAATATAATATTTGAAAATTATGCACTTTGAATCAAACTTTATTGACCAGAAGTTGCATAAGCCAAGCAGAGAAATCAGGTATATATTTTAATTGCTGATGCGTTTTAAATGATTTTTTAAATGTGCCAGAAAATAACCCGTTTTGTATACTGTTGATGTGGTTCAATGCCCAGTAGGGCGTAAATGTGTTCCTGTATAGTATTTCTCCAGCAATGCTCATGTGGTGAAATAAATTATGGTATTTTCAATCAATCAATCAATCAATCAATGTTTACTTATATAGCCCTAAATCACTAGTGTCTCAAAGGGCTGCACAAACCACTACGACATCCTCGGTAGGCCCACATAAGGGCAAGGAAAACTCACACCCAGTGGGACGTCGGTGACAATGATGACTATGAGAACCTTAGAGAGGAGGAAAGCAATGGATGTCGAGCGGGTCTAACATGATACTGTGAAAGTTCAATCCATAATGGATCCAACACAGTCGCGAGAGTCCAGTCCAAAGCGGATCCAACACAGCAGCGAAAGTCCCGTTCACAGCGGAGCCAGCAGGAAACCATCCCAAGCGGAGGCGGATCAGCAGCGCAGAGATGTCCCCAGCCGATACACAGGCAAGCAGTACATGGCCACCGGATCGGACCGGACCCCCTCCACAAGGGAGAGTGGGACATAGAAGAAAAAGAAAAGAAACGGCAGATCAACTGGTCTAAAAAGGGAGTCTATTTAAAGGCTAGAGTATACAAATGAGTTTTAAGGTGAGACTTAAATGCTTCTACTGAGGTGGCATCTCGAACTGTTCCCGGGAGGGCATTCCAGAGTACTGGAGCCCGAAATGAAAAAGCTCTATAGCCCGCAGACTTTTTTGGGGCTTTGGGAATCACTAATAAGTCGGAGTCCTTTGAACGCAGATTTCTTGCCGGGACATATGGTACAATACAACGTATTTTGAGAGGTATTCATTAAAGTCGGACATCACTGAAGGCCTAGGTGGGAAACACACGGCTCGCCCACTCTAGAGTTCCGACAGGAACTTTCCAAAGTACCACCTTACTATTAGGAACTAAATATTTTGAGGGACGGCGTGGCGCAGTGGGAGAGTGGCCGTGCGCAACCCGAGGGCCCCTGGTTCAAATCCCACCTAGTACCAACCTCGTCACGTCCGTTGTGTCCTGAGCAAGACACTTCACCCTTGCTCCTGATGGGTGCTGGTTGGCGCCTTGCATGGCAGCTCCCTCCATCAGTGTGTGAATGTGTGTGTGAATGGGTAAATGTGGAAGTAGTGTCAAAGCGCTTTGAGTACCTTGAAGGTAGAAAAGCGCTATACAAGTACAACCCATTTATTTATTTATTTTCTTCAGAAGATTATTTACCTGTGTAGTTTTTGGTGGAAACGCAAAAGGGTATTTCATTTATCAGAGTTGTGGGAAAATTCCTGTCAAAGTTCCTGCGGTGGAAAGGGTCTGAATGTTACACCTTTACTCTGTAAATGAATACTAAATAGTTCCCTACTAGCCTTATATTAGAGACTGTGGATATGTTTTATTGGTGTCCTTAAGTGTGCCGCAGTTCACTTTTGTCCTTACAAATATGCCGCACTCGGTTGATCAATGTTTTCACCGTGAGAGAGCGTAATGTAGCTTCATGAACAGAACAGAGTGTCTCTTGTTGCTGCTATTGATTTCTTTAGACCAGGGGTGTCCAAATGTTTTGACTCCGGGCCACATTGGGCTGAAAAAAAATAGTTCGGGGGGGCAGGCTATCCATCTGTCTATCGATCTGTCTCAAAATTTATGAGTGTAGTGTTATGTAAAAGTCGATCTTATTTTATCTAAATAAATAAAATAGCTGAACACCGACACTACCTTTAGAATTGCGTGCGTGCATGCCTTTTTGAGACATCAACAAGGAAAAGTACCTTCGATACGAGGACCGGTGAACAAGTTACGACCGAAATCATGGTCCCCAATGCGGAAAACCACTGTATTAATAGAGAGCCAAATACAAGAGTCCGTGAACATTGCTCCAAAGTCAGGATTTTTTGTTGATTTAATGTGCATACAAAAGTAAACATTGACAGGTGCAAAGGCAGCAATATATGATAAAATAAGCTAAAAGGACTTCCCTATTCATCCCGGAAAAAAATCTGCCAGGTGAACAGCTGATTTTATGACTTCCGGTGCTGACATAAGACAACCCGCGTCCCATATGTGACCATAGGATGAACAAATACACTACGGTTCTGAGACTAAGGTGGTCATTAACAGTTAGCTTCTACAGCTTTATTGCCCAAAGTGCGGCACAGGGGCCACAGGGTCTGTGGTCCATGACTCGTTTTTCATCGGCCAGAAGCACACTACAAAAAACTAATTATATTTGCATAGTATGTATATATTATAAATGTTGTAAATACACATTTTTATATATCCAGAAACGGTGGTCATAAAGAGGTAGGCATTTTTCATATAGGTTTAAAGATGGTAACTAATACAAGTGTGTGTGTGTGTGTGTGCGTGTGTATGTGTGTGTATGTGTGTGTGTGTGTGTGTGTGTGTGTGTGTGTGTGTGTGTTCTAGTATTTTAGCCCTTCTTGGGACATCAAAAAGGAAAAGTAGCTTCCAAAATCATGGTCCCAATAGGGAAAACCATTGCATCTAATAGAGAGCCACATACTAGAGTCCGTGAACATTGCTCCAAAGTCAGGATTTTTTTGTTAATTTAATTTGCCATTAACAGTTAGCTTCTACAGCTGGATTGCCGTCTGTGGGTCCGTGACTCGTTTGTCATCGGCCAGAAGCACACTACAAAAACAAAATATATTTGCATAGTATGTATATATTATTAATGTGGTAAATACAAATCTTTATATATCTAGAAAGGGTGGTCATAAAGAGGTAGGCATTTTTCATAGAGTTCTCAAGAAGGTAACTAATACAAGAATGTGTGTGTGTGTGTGTGTGTGTGTGTGTGTGTGTGTGTGTGTGTGTGTGTGTGTGTGTGTGTGTGTGTGTGTGTGTGTGTTTTAGTATTTTAACCCTTCTTGACCCTTCTTGAGACATCAACAAGGAAAAGTACCTTTCATGTGAGGACCATTGAACAAGTTAGGACTGAAATCACGGTCCCAATATGGAAAACCATTGCATCTAATAGAGAGCCAAATACTAGAGTCCGTGAACATTGCTCCAAAGTCTGGATTGTTTTTGTTAATTTAATGTGCCATTAACAGTTCGCTTCTACAGCTGGATTGCCGTCTGTGGGTCCGTGACTCGTTTGTCATCGGCCAGAAGCACACTACAAAAAACAAAATATATTTGCATAGTATGTATATATTATTAATGTGGTAAATACAAATCTTTATATATCTAGAAAGGGTGGTCATAAAGAGGTAGGCATTTTTCATAGAGTTCTCAAGAAGGTAACTAATACAAGAATGTGTGTGTGTGTGTGTGTGTGTGTGTGTGTGTGTTTTAGTATTTTAACCCTTCTTGACCCTTCTTGAGACATCAACAAGGAAAAGTAACTTTCATATGAGGACCATTGAACAAGTTAGGACTGAAATCACGGTCCCAATATGGAAAACCATTGCATCTAATAGAGAGCCAAAAACTAGAGTCCCTGAACATTGCTCCAAAGTCAGGATTTTTTTGTTGATTTAATGTGCATACAAAAGTAAACGATGACAGGTGCAAAGGCAGCAATATATGATAAAACAAGACGGCAGCTAAAGAAGGACTTCCCTATGCATCCCCGAAAAAACCCACAAGGTAAACAGCTGATTTTACGACTTCCGGTGCTGACATAAGACAACTCGTGTCCCATATGTGACCATAGTTTGAACAAATATACGATGGTACTATGACTATGGTGGCCATTAACAGTTAGCTTCTACAGCTGGGTTTCCTAAACTGCGGAACAGGGGCCATTTGTGGTCCGTGACTCGTTTTTCATGGGTCTTAAGTACGTTACAAAAAACAAAATATATTTGCATAGTATGTATATATTATTAATGTGGTAAATACAAATCTTTATATATCTAGAAAGGGTGGTCATAAAGAGGTAGGCATTTTTCATAGAGTTCTCAAGAAGGTAACTAATACAAGAATGTGTGTGTGTGTGTGCGTGTGTGTGTGTGTTTGTGTGTGTGTGTGTGTGTGTGTGTGTGTGTGTGTGTGTGTGTGTGTGTGTGTGTGTGTTTTAGTATTTTAACCCTTCTTGACCCTTCTTGAGACATCAACAAGGAAAATGACCTTTCATGTGAGGACCATTGAACAAGTTAGGACTGAAATCACGGTCCCAATATGGAAAACCATTGCATCTAATAGAGAGCCAAAAACTAGAGTCCCTGAACATTGCTCCAAAGTCAGGATTTTTTTTGTTGATTTAATGTGCATACAAAAGTAAACATTGACAGGTGCAAAGGCAGCAATATATGATCAAACAAGACGGCAGCTAAAGAAGGACTTCCCTATGCATCCACGAAAAAACCTGCCGGGTGAACAGCTGATTTTACGACTTCCGGTGCTGACGTACGACAACTCGTGTCCCATATGTGACCATAGTTTGAACGAATACACGATGGTACTATGACTATGGTGGCCACTAACAGTTAGCTTCTACAGCTGGATTGCCGTCTGTGGGTCCGTGACTCGTTTGTCATCGGCCAGAAGCACACTACAAAAAACAAAATATATTTGCATCGTATGTATATATTATTCATGTTTTAAATACAACATTTATATATCCAGAAACGGTGGTCATAAAGAGGTAGGCATTTTTCATAGAGGTCTAAAGAAGGTAACTAAACTAATACAAGAATGTGTGTGTGTGTGTGTGTGTGTGTGTGTGTGTGTGTGTGTGTGTGTGTGTGTGTGTGTGTGTGTGTGTGTGTGTGTGTGTGTGTGTGTGTGTGTGTGTGTGTGTGTGTGTGTGTGTGTGTGTGTGTGTGTGTGTGTGTGTGCGTGCGTGCGTGTGTGCGCGTGTTCTAGTATTTTAACCCTTCTTGAGACATCAACAAGGAAAAGTACCCTTCAAATGAGGACCATTGAACAAGTTAGGACCGAAATCATGGTCCCAATATGGAAAACCATTGCATCTAATAGAGAGCCAAATAATAGAGTCCGTGAACATTGCTCCAAAGTCAGGATTTTTTGTTGATTTATCGTGCATACAAAAGTAAACATTGACAGGTGCAAAGGCAGCAATATACGGTAAAACAAGAATGAAGGAGGAAGGAATTATGGTATGTTTTTTTTTTTTCAGGAATTGGGCTGGACCCCTTAGTCCTAATGAAATAAACTTTGAATGCTCCGAAATACCAAAATATTTTGGACAATTCCATGCTCCCAACTTTGTGGGAACAGTTTAGAGCGGGCCTCCTCCTCTTCCAACAAATTTCATAAAGACATGGTTGACAGCATGTGGTGTGGGATGAACTTGACTGGCCTGCACAGAGTCCTGACCTAAACCCCACAGAACACCTTTGGGATGAATTAGAACAAAGACCTTCTCGACCAACATCAGTGTGTGACCTCAACAATGAGCTTTTGGAAGAATGGTGGAAAATACCTATAAACACACTCCGCAACCTTGTGGACAGCCTTCCCAGAAGAGTTGAAGCTGTAACATCTGCAAAAGGTGGACCCACATCATATTGAACCCTATGGGTTAGGAATAGGATGGAACTTCAAGTTCTTATGTGAGTCAAGGCTGTAGGAACAACAAAGTGGAGATAGTGGAGATGGTATGCTCATCAAGCAGTGATTCCACATGGTCTTTGACTAACATTAGTTCAGTTTGCCTGGAAGAGGATAATGAATTAAATTAACTTTATTATTTAAAGATGTTTGAGGACGTACTGGAGACTCCTGCCTGAGACAGACACAGAGAGTATATGGCCACGGATGTAAAGTCATGCTGCAGCTCAGTGCTGTGTCTCTGTTTTGACCTTAGCTATCCGCACAAAAGACACACCGTCTACCAGCCCTTCAGGAGTTATTTGGAAATCGCCCCATCATCCTGAAAGCTCATTTACCTTCCCCAGTGTGCACTTTACACATTCTACAGGGGAATGCTTCCAAGGTCCTCTTCCTGACTCCTATTGCTGGACATCCCCCATGCTAGTCCATTCTGATGGCATGATAAGTGGCAGTCAGTCAGCAAGTGTAACAAAGCGATCATTGTGAACGTCACGCCACCGATTCCCAGCGCGGAAACTCTTGCTCGGTCCTTGTCACACCTCGTCCTTCGTTCATACGAATGATTTGTGCTTTTATTTAATTTTTTTTTTTTTTGCACAGCTATCTGTTTTGCTGAATGCTAACCAATCAGGGCTAAGTGAGCAGCTGGCTTCCTGCTCTCACAAAGACTGTGTGAAATGAGGTGTGAGCAAACACAGCCACTGACCAGATACATAATTGAGTGACTCTAAATCATGTTTCTCCGTGGTACCTGCTCAATATGCATGAGCCATGTGCGCGGATGGGTACATGTGTGCAGTGCATATGGTATGTGTATAAATATATATATATATATATATATATATATAGAGAGAGAGAGAGAGAGAGAGAGAGAGAGAGAGAGAGGTTGATTGGCAACACTAAATTGGCCCTAGTGTGTGAATGTGAGTGTGAATGTTGTCTGTCTATCTGTGTTGGCCCTGCAATGAGGTGACGACTTGTCCAGGGTGTACCCTGCCTTCCGCCCGAATGCCCCAGTGACGCCCCACAACCCCAAAGGGGACAAGCGGTAGAAAATGGATGGATGTATATACGTATATATATATATATATATATATATATATATATATCAATCAATCAATCAATGTTTACTTATATAGCCCTAAATCACTAGTGTCTCAAAGGGCTGCACAAACCACTACGACATCCTCGGTAGGTCCACATAAGGGCAAGGAAAACTCACACCCAGTGGGACATCGGTGACATATATACATATATAATATATTGGGGCTGTGAATCTTTGGGTGTCCCACGTTTCGATGCAATATCGATTTTTGGGGTCACGATTCGATTCAAAATTGATTTTTTTTTTTTTTCAATTCAACACGATTCTCCATTCAAAAACGATTTTTTTCCCCGATTTAAAAGGATTCACTATTCATTCAATACATAAGATTTCAGCAGGATCTACCCCAGTCTGCTGGCATGCAAGCAGAGTAGTAGATTTTTGTAAAAAGTTTGTATAATTGCAAAGGACAATGTTTTATCAACTGATTGCATTAGTGTAAATTTGTTTTAACTATTAGTTGAACCAAATATATGACTTATTTTATCTTTGGGAAAATATTGGACACAGTGTGTTGTCAAGCTTATGAGATGTGACTGTCACACTATTGTTCTTTTTTTTTTTTTATAAATGTCTAATGAGGGATTTTTAATCACTGCTATGTTGAAATTATAACTAATATTGATACTGTTGTTGATAATATTCATTTTTATTTCACTACTTTTGGTTTGTTCTGTGTCGTGTTTGTGTCTCCTCTCAATTGCTCTGTTTATTGCAGTTCTGAGTGTTGCTGGGTCAGGTTTGGTTTAGGAATAGGATTGCATTGTTCTGGTACTGCTATGTATTGTCTTGTTGGATTTATTCATTTAAAAAATATATATATTTAAAAAAAAAAAAAGAGAATCGATTCTGGTGGCGGCATAGCTCGGTTGGTAGAGTGGCCGTGCCAGCAACTTGAGGGTTGCAGGTTCGATTCCCGCTTCCGCCATTCTAGTCACTGCCGTTGTGTCCTCGGGCAAGACACTTTACCCACCTGCTCCCAGTGCCACCCACACTGGTTTAAATGTAACTTAGATATTGGGTTTCACTATGTAAAGCGCTTTGAGTCACTAGAGAAAAGCGCTATATAAATATAATTAAAAAAAAAAAAAAAAAACGCACAACGTGAGATGTGCGATTCTAATTCGAATCGATTTTTTTTCCCACACTTCTTGAATATATGTGTGCGTGTGTGTGTGTTTGTGCTCTCGCATGAACGGCAGCGCACACTTCTTCATCGCCGCATGCCTCTGAGAACTTTTCCTGTGCTTACTTTGCATATTCACACCAAGACTGACTCACTCCTAATTCCCAGCGACACAAGAGCTAAATTCCATTTACCAACCGTGAATGTTTCGATCAGAGTTATATGCCTTCGATTCAGATACCAATCATCCATGAGTGAGATTGCCCGATACAGCTATCAATCACATGTATTAGTTATGAATTGTTCACTGTATTTACAGTGAACGGTATTGACAGTTTAACAACGTCAATGTTGTCAGGCTTGGTCAGAGAAGGGAACAATCCGGCAGGCTTTTATTTTGAAAGTTTCTTTTCACTTCCAGAGTCAGGGCAAATCAACATATGCTATAACCTGACTAGTCGGCCTAAAAGGGTCCCACAAAAAGGAAGAACCGAAAATCACTCCGAAAGGAGGAAACACAAAAACAATCCATCCCATCCATCCATCTTCCTCTGCTTTTTCAAGGTTGGGTCGCGGGGGCAGCAGCCTAAGCAGGGAAGCCCAGACTTTCCTGTCCCCTGCCAGTTCGTCCAGCTCTTCCGGGGGATCCCGAGGCGTTCCCAGGCCAACCATGGAGACATAATCTTCCCAACGTGGCCTGGGTCTTCCCCGTGGCCTCTTACCAGTTGGACGTGCCCTAAACACCTCCCCAAGGAGGCGTTCGGGTGGCATCCTGACCAGATCCCCGAACCACCTCATCATGTGGCAGAGCAGACTAAACTAAACGGCATCTATGAAATTTATCATAAACAAAAAACGTTACAAAAGGAAGAAGAAACAATGGCCATAAAACTTTTACACTGTATCTTATCAAATAAAGGTAAAGAAAATTGAGGAAAAGGAAGAACTGTAAAAAACAACTGAAAACTTACCACTTTGGCTGCAAAACTATATAACCAAAATCACTCTGCTAAGGAGGAGAAAAAAGAAAACTCAAAATATCAACAAGGGAAATTAGGATCAAGATATTCAAACAAGAGACCAGGCAAGGCTTGGACAGGATGCTGGAGAGGCACGGACAAACGAAACAATCTGGCACAGAACAAACGGAGGCGTGGGCTTATAAGACACATGAGGGTAATGGGGAACAGGTGGAAACAATCAGGGATCAGGGATGACGTCAGACTGATGACACAAAAGGAAGGGCAAGTGTCCTGAAACGAGAGGAGAGTTACTCCAGAGATAATGATACTTAATAATGATACTTTAAAAAATAAGAAATTAAGTTTGGCTGCTGTTTTTAGTTATTAGGTGATTACTATTAGCTTAGGGGGAGTACCTCCATATCTTGTATGGAGACACATAATTAACTGCTAGCAGCTTGTCAGCCGGGGGGGGCTGAAAATAAAATATTAGCCAAGGTGGATCTGCGTTTGTGATTGGCATCACCCACTTTTTCACAAAAACTGTCACAGTACTGATCGGCGGCCAATCACTTGGCACATACTTAATAACTAATTATGATTTGGAGTGAATGACAGCTCTAAAATCCTGTAGAAAGTGTAGTTGGAATGTTTTCTTCTGTTCCTTACTGTAGATGTCACCTCAGAATTTTTTTGTCTTTGTTGTTTGCCCTGCGATGAGGTGGCGACTTGTCCAGGGTGTACGCAGCCTTCCGCCCGAATGCAGCTGACATAGGCTCCAGCACCCAAAAAAAGGACAAGCGGTTGGAAATGGATGGATGGATGTGAGTGTGTTATTTGTAGTATGGAATGTTGTCAATCTGTGTTGGCCCTGCAATGAGGTGGTTTTGCAGCTATCTCATCTTCCACTCTTCTGGGAAGGCTGTCCACAAGGTTGCGGAGTGTCTTTAAAGGAATGTTCGACCATTCCTCCAAAATCGCATTGGTGAGGTCACACACTGATGTTGGTCCAGAAGGCCTGGTTCTCAGTCTCAGTTCTAATTCATCCCAAATGTGTTCTCTCGGGTTCAGGTCAG
This sequence comes from Nerophis ophidion, assembly GCF_033978795.1. Classification (NCBI taxonomy): domain Eukaryota; kingdom Metazoa; phylum Chordata; class Actinopteri; order Syngnathiformes; family Syngnathidae; genus Nerophis; species Nerophis ophidion. The sequence continues at coordinate 10,667,333 of NC_084629.1, forward strand.
GACTCTGTGCAGGCCAGTCAAGTTCATCCACACCAGAGTCTGTCATCCATGTCTTTATGGACCTTGCTTGGTGCACTGGTCACATTGGAAGAGGAAGGGGCCCAGTCCAAACCTTTCCCACAAGGTTGGGAACATGGAATTGTCCAAAATGTTTTGGTATCCTGGAGCATTCAAAGTTCCTTTCACTGGAACTAAGGGGCCAAACCCAACTCCTGAAAAACAGCCTCACACCATAATTCCTCCTCCACCAAATTTCACTCTCGGCACAATGCAGTCCAAAGTGTAGCGTTCTCCTGGCAACCTCCAAACCCAGACTTGTCTGTCAGATTTCCAGATGGAAAAGCGTGATTCATCACTCCAGAGAAGGTGTCGCCACTGCTCTAGAGTCCAGTGGCAACGTACTTTGCACCACTGCACTCGACGCTTTACATTGGACTTGGTGATGAATGGCTTAGACCCAGCTGCTCGGCCATGGAAACCCATTCCATGAAGCTCTCTGCGTACTGTACTTGGGCTGATTGGAAAGTGACATGAAATTTGGAGCTCCGTCGCAACTGACTGTGCAGAAAGTCGGCGACCATCTGCTGACCCCTCTCTGTCAGTTTACATGGCCTACACCTTCATGGCTGAGTTGCTGTTGTTCCCAAACTCTTCCATGTTCTTATAATAAAGCCGACAGTTGACTTTGGAATATTTAGGAGCGGGGACATTTCACCACTGGATTTGTTGCACAGGTGGCATCCTATGACAGTTCCACGCTGGAAATCACTGAGAGCGGCTCGTTCTTTCACAAATGTTTGTAGAAACAGTCTCCATGCCTAAGTGCTTGCTTTGATACACCCGTGGCCGGGCCAAGTAATTAGGACACCCAATTCTGATCATTTGGATGGGTGGCCAAATACTTTTGGTGTACATTGTCCGTGCGTGTGTACTTTATTTGCATTGAGTTTGAATCATCCACCGCAGGCTGCAAGCAGTGGGTGGTCTGGTGCTTAGCGCCATCAATCTAATGTGTGCACGCAACATCCAAACACAGCAGGGTAGGGGGGCTGACCTCCCAGGGTCGGTGTTTAATTTTCTTAGAGGATCTCCACGAACGTAATCCGCCCCCGTTTAAAGAAAGACAAAGAAAAAAGAAAAGAAAAGAAAAGCACAATGTGATCCTCATGCACTATAGTTGTATTATTACATTTCACCTGATTGGGTTTTCTCTGTTGTCTCGCAGCAGCGCAATAACGGCAAACACGTGTTCGGCATGGCGGCTCGACAGGGAGGCCTCCGTCTCCGCGACCAAATCTAATATCGTCGTATCCAAAATTGCACACACGCACACATATGCTGCAAAGACACACTAATAATTATGCTGAATCTTCCTAAATGGGAGTGGAGTTTAGATTAATGATGGTTTGGGGAGTTCAATAAAAAAAAAAAAAAAAAGTCATCATTTTAGCGCATACGGGTGCATGCGTGTCTGGCATGAGGAGAGGACATTAGGAGGTTATTGGTTGAGCCAGAAGGATGAGGGAGGGTGAGGTAGCAGAAGGGGGGGTGTCCTACTTAAAAGTTTTTCCCCTGCTGGAGATCGGCACTTGACAAAATGTCCTTGTTTGATTAAGGGAAGTGAACAATCATTGTATTAAGAGATGGGCCCCTTTCAGGTTGGAATCGATACCGAAAAATTGATACCGGTACTCAACAGTATCAAATTTGCATACTTCTATGTGTTCCTGTGTTCATAAATGTTCCATCCATCTTATTCCGCTTATCCGAGGTCAGGTCACAGGGGCAACAGCCTAAGCAGGGAAGCCCAGACTTCCCTCTCCAAAGCCACTTCGTCCAGCTCTTCCCGGGGGATCCCGAGGCGTTCCCAAGCCAGCCGGGAGACATAGTCTTCCCAACGTGTCCTGGGTCTTCCCCGTGGCCTCTTACTGGTTGGAAGTGTCCTAAACAGGGAGGTCTTTGGGTGGCATCCTGACCAGATGCCCGAACCACCTCATCTGGATCCTCTCGATGTGGAGGAGCAGCGGCTTTACTTTGAGTTCCTCCCGGATGACAGAGCTTCTCACCCTATCTCTAAGGGAGAGCACCGCCACCCGGCGGAGGAAATTCATTTTGGCCGCTTGTACCCGTGATCTTGTCCTTTCGGTCATGACCCAAAGCTCATGACCATAGGTGAGGATGGGAACGTAGATCGACCGGTCAATTGAGAGCTTTGCCTTCCGGCTCAGCTCCTTCTTCACCACAACGGATCGATACAACGTCCGCATTACTGAAGACGCCGCACCGATCCGCCTGTCGATCTCATGATCCACTCTTCCCTCACTCGTGAACAAGACTCCGAGGTACTTGAACTCCTCCAGTTGGGGCAGGGTCTCCTCTCCAACCTGGAGGTGGCACTCCACCCTTTTCCGGGCGAGAACCATGGACTCAGACTTGGAGGTGCTGATTCTCATTCCGACCTCGGATAAGCGGAAGATGATGGGTGGATGGATATATATATATATATATATATATATATATATACATATATATATGTGTGTATATATATTATATGTATCTATATATGTGTATATATATATATATATATATATATATATATATTACATTTTATGAATTATTCTATATTCTAATATGCTGCACTGCAAAGTGCACATAAAACACTAATACTCGATTCTATATTACTATACAGACGAAAAACTGCGGCAATCTGACATATTTACACCTGATGTTCATCAATATGCACTCTCCCTACAGTAACATGCAGTAGCAATATAATTATAATTATATTAGTAATATATATTTTACCTATTATTTCACTTATTTTAAAACGTCCAATTATTTTAACCCAAAAAATTAATGCTTGTATTAAAGACAACAACTAAACAGATTCAATTAGAGAAAAATGTCAAGAATTCAGATATATTGAAGCTATTGACAGTACTAAGCTGCGACCTGCAAAGGTTCAGTTTCGACTAGTTTGCGGTCCGAAAAAAGAACACGAGGTCGAGTCATGCTCTCTTCTTTATGCCTCAGTTGCTTCAAGACACAATTAACAATCAATTCCACAAGATTGTTGGAATTCTCAAGGATCAATTAAGCGACTTATTGCTTATTAAGCCTCTGCACACCTCTCCGCTCGCTAGGCTACCTTTCACACGCCTTCTCATTATTCCTTATCTCTCTCTGGTGTTGCGTTATCTTGTCGTAGCGCGTCGAGTTTGAGGATTTATGTCGTCGACTGCCCGCAACTTTTATCACGTCCCGCTCTCACGTCTCTCTCTAATAGTCCTCCCGGGTTATCCTCCCCTTTTTTAATATGGGCTGGCACCAGCAGATGTGCTCTCCCTCCTTTCATTCAGGTGAAGCCCTTCCCTCCACGCTGTTATTGGCAGCGACCGCAGCCATCGACGGCTCTCCCCTATCGGGCCGTGAATAGACGTTGTCCGTCTTCATTACAGCCCGCCCTCTCGTCAAGTGCTTCATCTCCATCTCCCCACATTTTGAGTTCTCACTCCCCTCGTAAGTCTCTTTTAATGTTTTCCCGGCCCCTCCGCTCTCACTTAGCGCCATGTTTTTTTCCTCTGTGCGCGCCCCCCTGCTTCTTCACACTCTTGTGATTTTTCAATATTTTATAATTCCCTGATTCCCCCCTCCTCCTCATAATTCTCTCCATTATGTTTACATTTTTCTCCAAATAGCTTCCTCGCCCGCGTTTCATGAATAATAAGGCCCCGGTGCTGGTGCTCGCACACAGTGGCGCCGTTATGGCTGTGTTATTGCGTCAGTGACATGGCGGTAAATCTCTCGCTTTGTTTTTGTGCTGATATAGTTTGCTTTGCCCGCAAGCTCACCTGAGGCGGCACTCATGCCCGCATGCATGCCACTCTTTGCTGCGCACTTGTTTTGTTTTTGTTTTTGCATCGTTCCGCCTGTTTTTCCGAACACGGAGGGTCACGAGTCTCCGAGGCGTGCACTGAAACGGAAAATCATTTCATAAGAGGCTTTTTGATTCGTCACGCTTGTTTTCGAGACGCTCAAGGTCAAGCTCCTTTTTTCGTTTGTTGTCGTCTTCTCACAAAAGCAAAGCCGTGTACTCCCTGAGACACGCACACGGGTGCATTTTTCTGTCAAATCCTATTTAGATTTTCCATGTTGGGAGCCCAAACCATACTTGCCAACCCTCCCAATTTTCCCGAGAGACTCCTGAATTTCAGTGCACCTCCCGAAAATCTCCCGGGGCAACCCTTTTCCCGAATTTCTCCCGATTTCCACCCAATATTGGGGGCGTGCCTTAAAGGCACTGCCTTTAGCGTCCTCTCTCACCTGAAAAGGAGACTCTTATATATGTCTCTGTTATCCATAAGTTTATCTATAACCCATAAAGTAGGTAAGCACGGAGTTATTTCTCAGCGTGTGTTTATTCCAGTCGGCACGTTAATACACTGACACACAACATCCGGATTCCCATCATGCATTGCTTCCAAACTACGGAAAGTAGTAATGTCCAAAAACATAACAGAGACGAAGCAGACGAACGAAAAAGAGACATGGTGACGGCAAGTAAGAAGAAGTACGCTTCCAAGTTCCAAAATGATTGGACAAAAATAATTTCAGTTCATCCAGGACAGCTCGAAGGGGAAGGTTTATGCTGCCTGCAAATTTTGTAGATCAGACTTCTCCATTGAACACGGTGGCCGAACGGATATACCCATTCACAAACGGATTATTAATATATATATATATGTTGTCTGTCTATCTGTGTTGGCCCTGCAATGAGGTGGCGACTTGTCCAGGGTGTACCCCGCCATCCGCCCGATTGTAGCTGAGATAGGCGCCAGCGCCCCCCGCGACCCCAAAAAAAGGGAATTAGCGGTAGAAAATGGATGGATGGATATATATATATATATATATATATATATATATATATATATATATATATGTATATATATACATATATATATATATATATATATACACACATATATATATATATATATACATATATATATATATATATATATATACACACATATATATATATATATATATATATACACACACATATATGTGTGTATATGTATGTATATATATGTGTGTATATGTATATATATGTGTATATATATATGTGTTTATGTACATGTATATATGTATGTATATATGTGTGTATATGTATATATGTATGTATGTATGTTGTATATATGTATGTATGTATGTATATATGTGTGTGTATATATATGTATATATATGTATGTATGTATATATATATATATATATGTATGTATATATATGTATGTGTGTATATATATATATATATATATATGTATGTATATATATGTATGTGTGTATATATATATATAGATATAGATATATATATATATACTGTATGTATGTGTATATATATATATACATACATGTATGTATATATATGTATGTATATGTATGTGTGAGTGTATATATATATATATATATATATATATATATATACATACATACATACATACATGTATGTATTTATATATGTATGTATATGTATGTGTGAGTGTATATATATATATATATATATATATATATATATACACACACACAAAGCCATCCTACCAAACCCGCTGGACTTGGACTACAGATTTTCTTTATTTTCTTCAGTTGGAGAAAATTAGGCTGACATTAAATGTTTTTTCTATAAAGTTTCAAGAAGTATGGGGTGCTTTCTTAAAATATGGAACGGTGGTGAATCCTCAGTTTGGCCCCGATTGAGACATGGTTGGATTGTGGATAATTGATAAGCCTTTTGTTTGTTTTTGTTTGTTGCTGCACAGTTCTCTGTGCCGTTGTATACATTATTTTACTGTTTTTTTAATTTAAAAAAAAAAAGGTACACTTTATGTCCCTCACTTAGGGCCTAATTTTCTTTGCGTGTACTAAAACGTGTGCAAACCTGATAGTACATACAAGCAAAGCTAAACGTGTGTGAGACGAATAAGGCGTGCAATCTATTTTGCTTCTGTGTTTTCATTAGTATGCAAAATATATGTTGATCATCAGAACGCCCACCACACTGGGAGGAGAAGATGCAAATATAATTATTTAGCACAAGCAATGTGATTAATCAACACTCTTCACTGTTTTGTGAGCACTATGTTATACTTTATTCACCACATGTTAGAAAGACGTGCAGATTGACAGTTTCACACACTGCTGCGGTATCATTGCTTTTCTTCCATCTTCCATGTGTGTGTTAACATTTTGGACTGCCGGAATTAAAAAAAACATTAAGCATTTTACCTATTCAACTACATCATGTTGTAACTTTCATAGCTCCTTGAAGAGTTAAGTTGGGGGTCGGCAACCCGCGGCCCTCGAGCCCCATGCGGCTCTTTAGTGCTGTCTTCGTGGTTCCTTGGAGCATTGGAAATGGAAACAGATGGGGACATTTTTTTTTTTATCTCAGTATTTTTTTTTGTTTAAGGTCAAACATCACACAAAACTTCCCAATTTTTAGAAAGCCCACTGTTCAATTTTTTTGTGTGGATGTTTCACTGATGAGACTATTTGGTGAACATCGTTTTGTCCTACTAATTTCAGCGTTTCTTGAACTCACCATAGTGTGGAATGTGACGCAACAGTTTGTTTACATGTAAAATCTTCCACTCCTTCTTTGTCTCATTTTGTCCACCAAACGTTGTATACTGTATTCTGCGTGAATGCACAAATGTGCGCTTTGTTGATGTTATTGACTTGTTGGAGTGCTATCAGGTGTCCTAATCACTTGGCCCGGCCACAGGTGTATAAAATTAAGCACTTAGGCATGGAAACTGTTTCAACAAACATCTGTGAAAGAATGGGGGGCTCTCAGGAGCTCGGTGATTTCCAGCATGGAACTGTCATAGGATGCCACCTGTGCAGCAAATCCGGTCATGAAATTTCCTTGCTCCTAAATATTACAAAGTCAACTTTCGGCTTTATTATAAGAAAATGGAAGTTTTTGGGAACAACAGCAACTCAGCCACCAAGTGGTAGGACATGTAAACTGACAGAGAGGGGTCGGCAGATGCTGAAACGCATATTGCAAAGACTTTCTGCACAGTCAGTTGCTACATAGCTCCAAACTTCATGTGACCTTCAAATTATCCCACGTAGAGTACGCAGAGAGCTTTATGGACTGGGTTTCCATGGCAGCTGCATCTAAGCCATACATCACCAAGTCCACTGCAAAGCGTCGGCTGCAGTGGTGTAAAGCACGTTGCCACTGGACTCTAGACGCCTTCTCTGGACTGATGGATCACACTTTTCCATCTGGCAATCTTGACGAGTCTGGGTTTGGAGGTTCCCAGGAGAACGCTACATTTCGGACTGCATTGTGCCAAGTGTGAAATTTAGTGGAGAAAGAATTATGGTGTGGGGTTGTTTTTTCAGGAGTTGGGCTTCGCCCCTTAGTTCTAGTGAAAGGAACTTTGAATGTGCCAGTATAGCAAAACATTTTGGACAATTCCATGCTCCCAACCTTGTGGGAACAGTTTGGAGCGGGTCCCTTCCTCTTCCAACATGACAGTGCACCAGTGCACAAAGCAAGGTCCATAAAGATATGGATGACAGAGTCTGGTGTGGATGAACTTGACTGGCCTGCACAGAGTCCTGACCTGAACCCGATAGAACACCTTTGGGATGAAATAGAACGGAGACTGAGAGCCAGGCCTTTGACCTTCACCCTCGACCAACATCAGTGTGTGAACTCACCAATGCGCTTTTGGAAGAATGTTAAAAAATTCCTATAAACACACTCTTCAACCTTGTGGACAGCCTTCCCAGAAGAGTTGAAGCTGCAAAAGGTGGACCCACATCATATTGAACCCTATGGGTTAGGATTGGGATGGCACGTCAAGTTCAGATGCGAGTCAAGGCAGGTGGTCAAATACTTTTGACAATATTGTGTATCTTGAGGTGCATTCACTCATGTCTTTTGTGTCCACTTTCTTTCAACTAAAATCCTTCTGGTATTGGTGAAAATCTGACGTTAAACAAAAGTGAACACATAATACAGAAGCCTTGCACAATGCCAAGGAAACTGTAGGTTACACTACAGGTCAATGCACAGATGACTTGCTTTCTCCTCTGGATTAGTGTTTTCAGTCCAATTATGTCCATTTATGGTCCTCATTACTCCCCTCAACTTCCCAATAGATGTCAAATAAACTCTCATCTCTGAAGAAATGGTCCAAACCCAGCAGAATGTTGCTATTTTTCATTTAGTCAAAGTAGGGACTTAATGTTTGTCTCATAATCTTTAGTTTTGTATTAGTGACTATTTGGATCAGTATGGTAGTTGTCTGTCCTAAAAAAACATATTGACTGCAATATAAGGCACATTTTTGCCCTAAAAGAAAGTTAGCAAAATACATCCTCTCTCATATTCTGGGTTTACTGAGTTATTAACGAAACCAACAGGTGGCGCTAAAAACTTCCTGTCACTCACCAAAACACCTACGGAAGACGATTAATAAAATAGGATTCGACTGATAATTAAACATGAATAATTTTGTTTTATTTTTCCAAAAATGGTTTTGAAAAAAGAGGGGTGGATATATAACTGGGGTGTCTCATACAGGGGAAACTACTAAAATTAGAATATCGTGTGAAGTTTTTTTTATTCCAGCAATTATATGTAAAAGGTGAAACTAATACATGACATAGGCTCATAACATATGACATATTTTGATATAACTTTGATGACTACGGCTTACAGCTAATGAAAACCTCGACTTGAAATCGGAGAACATTTTTGGTTTCCAAAAACTGTAAACCATGGTCGTCAAAATTCTAACTAGGGATGTATATCTTTAAAGCCTATTTTCGGGATATTCCATGATGGGTAAAATTTTGAAAAAAACTTTGAAAAATAAAATAAGCCCCTGGGAACTGATTTTTATTGGTTTTAACCCTTCTGAAATTGTGATAATGTTCCCCTTTAAAGATATACATCCCTAGTTACAATTTTGACGACCATGGTTTACAGTTTTTGGAAACCAAAAATGTTCTCCAATTTTCTAGTCGAGTGCCTGATTGTCGCTATCTGTAAATCCACCCGTCCTTTTTCCTGTGACATCACTGCGTGACGCCAATACAAACAAACATGGCAGATAGAACAGAAAGATATAGCGACATTAGCTCGGATTCAGACTCTGATTTCAGCGGTTTAAGCGATTCAACAGATTACGCATGTATTGAAACGGATGGTTGGGAGTGTGGAGGCAGATAGCGAAAACGAAATTGAGCCATATCACGACGGACAAAGGCAACGAGGACGAATTTGGCGATCGCCTTCTAACCAACGATTGCATCTTTTGACCACTGGAGCAACTTAAATCCGTCGATTGGAAAGTGTTTGTTTGGCATTAAATGTGGGTGGAGGGAAAGGCTGGATGCAAATATAGCTGCAAATGTACATACAGCTAGCCTAAATAGCATGTTAGCATCGATTAGCTGGCAGTCATGCCGTGACAAATATGTCTGATTAGCACATAAGTCGATAACATCAACAAAACTCACCTTTGTGATTTTGTTGACTTTATTGTTGGAAATGCATCTGCTTTGAGTGTCGCAGGATATCCACACATCTCTGTCGTAGCATCGCTATCGTCGGTAAAATGTGCAGAACAAACATCTTTTGACACTGCTGCAAATTGAATCCGTCGATTGGTATGTGTTTGTTTGGCATTAAATGTGGGTGGAGGGAAAGGCTGGATGCAAATATAGCTACAAATGAGGCATGATAATGCAATATGTACATACAGCTATCCTAAGTAGCATGTTAGCATCGATTAGCATGCCGTGCTAATCGATGCACACTCCACATAAGTCAACTTGAATCCGTCCCTGTTCGTGCTGTTACACCCTCCGACAACACACCGACGAGGCATAATGTCTCCAAGGTACGGAAAACAGTCGAAAAAACGGAAAATAACAGAGCTGATATGACTTGGTGTGTGTAATGTGTTTGAGAAAATGGCGGATTGCTTCCCGTTGTAACGTCCCGGGCGAAAGGTCATCGCTCCGACAGCTAACAATTGAAAGGCGTTTAAATCGCCAAATTCACCCTTTTAGAGTTTGGAAATCGGTTAAAAAAACATATGGTCTTTTTTTCTGCACCATCAAGGTATATATTGACGCTTACATAGGTCTGGTGATAATGTTCCCCTTTAAGATTTGATATATATACAATACTCTTATCAATATTCCCCACAATATCTGTGTTTATTGATACTCTAATTTGTACAATAGGCATTTGGCGTACATCAGGGGTGTCAAACTCTTTTTGTTTGGGGGCCAAATGGAAAAAAATCTACTCCCAAGTGGGCGGGACTGGTAAAATCACGGCACGATAACTTAAAAATAAAGACGACTTCAGATTGTTTTCTTTGTTTAAAAATAGAACAAGCACATTCTGAGAATGTACCAATCATAATGTTGTTGTTTTTTTACACTTACATGCGGCGGTTAATAGTATTTTATCTTTATTTGTCATTATTTATACTTTCTGAATAAATTATGCGATAATGTTCATCAGTCAACTCAGTGGTGTTAATTTTAAATCTATCAAAAAAAAAATATATTATTAAAATTAAATTAAAAACACCACAATGTTTCAAGTTTATTCACAATACCATATAACAATTACAGTAGTGGTGAAATGTCATCATTTAAAGATGTATGTACGTGAAAGGGTCCCACAAATAAGCTAAAATAAGCTTTTGACAGGGGGTCCAGAGGACAGTATATATATGGAAAGATGAAACATGGTAGCAAGTACAACAACAAAAAACAAAAACAAAACAATTACAGTAATGTTATTTATGTAGTTTGATTCATTTTCCTCAACTGGTGCACTAACATTATGTTTTAACACTTATTTGTTTACATATGTAGCAAAGATACAAATAATTGCTATTGCGACATCGAGTGGACACAATTAGAACAACAGTTAATTTCATTAAAACGTTTTGGTTTATTTTAGCAAACTCATCCCGCGGGCCGGATAAAACCTGTTTGCGGGAATACTTGCCAACATTGAGACCTCCGAATTCGGGAGATGTGGGGGGGGGTGTATATAATCGCGTCCCGGAAGAGTTAGTGCTGCAAGGGGGTTCTGGGTGTTTGTTCTGTTGTGTTTATGTTGTTACGGTGCGAATGTTCTCCCGAAATGTGTTTTGACATTGTTGTTCGGTGTGGGTTCACAGTGTGGCGCATATTTGTAATAGTGTTACTTAGGGGTGTAACGGTACACAAAAATTTCGGTTCGGTACGTACTTCGGTTTAGAGGTCACGGTTCGGTTAATTTTCGGTACAGTAAGAAAACAAGAAAATATACATTTTTTGGTTATTTATTTAACACATTTGTAAACAATGTCTTTATCCTTTTAACATTGGGAACACTATAATAATTCTGCCCACGTTAATGCACATTAAACTGCCTCAAGTTGTTGCCTTGATTAAATAAAATGACAAAACCTTTCTTCTACATATAAAAAGTGCAACATTAAACAGTTTTAAGTCAACTCATCATGCTTAATTTATTACAGCATTTGGAAAGCCTGTAGTTGACTTTTATTGTACACACACACACGCACGCACACACACACAGCAAAATGAGCTAACCTAACGCTAAAAGCTAATTAGCCTTCACCTCAAACCAGAACTATGAGAGAGCTGAGCTGCAGTTTAAGTTTCTGGAAGGTCAACGGGCTCATAGAGATGTTTGTAACAGTTGTGACTAGGAAGTGTTTTTTATAATTTGAGGAGTGTACGATGTCAGCTGCTCACCTGCTAAACACATATCTGCTCATCTCGACGCCGGAGCACTGACAACATGCTTTCTGAATACGCACTGCTGATTGGCTGTTACATTGCTCTGAATACGCACTGCTGATAGGCTTTGTATGTAACCAAGCAAGACGGTTGTGTGGGCGGGACAATTCTGGGTGCTCACTGCTCAGACAGAGGCAGCTGTAGAGCAGCTTGTTAAGACTTTAGCTTACAAACTCGTTCGATACACTCTCGTACCGAACCGAAACTCCTGTACCGAAACGGTTCAATACAAATACACGTACCGCTACACCCCTAGTGTTACTGTTGTTTATACGGCCAACCTCAGTGTGACCTATATGGCTGTCGACCAAGTATGCCTTGCATTCACTTATGTGTGTGGGAAAAGCCGCATATATTATGTGACATGGCTGGCACGATGTTTGTACGGAGTAAAAGTGGACGTGACGACTGGTTGTAGAGGACGCTAAAGGCAGAGCCTGTAGGGCGCGCCCCCAATATTGTTGTCCGGGTGGAAATCGGAAAAATGGTTGCACCGGGAGATTTTCTACTACACGGTCTAGCTCCATCCTATCTTGCCGATTGTATTGTACCATATGTCCCGGCAAGAAATCTGCGTTTCAAGGACTCCGGCTTATTAGTGATTCCCAAAGCCCAAAAAAAGTCTGTGGGCTATAGAGCGTTTTCCGTTCGGGCTCCAGTACTCTGGAATGCCCTCCCGGTAACAGTTCGAGATGCCACCTCAGTAGAAGCATTTAAGTCTCACCTTAAAACTCATTTGTATACTCTAGCCTTTAAATAGACTCCCTTTTTAGACCAGTTGATCTGCCGTTTCTTTTCTTTTTCTTCAATGTCCCACTCTCCCTTGTGGAGGGGGTCCGGTCCGATCCGGTGGCCATGTACTGCTTGCCTGTGTATCGGCTGGGGACATCTCTGCGCTGCTGATCCGCCTCCGCTTGGGATGGTTTCCTGCTGGCTCCGCTGTGAACGGGACTCTCGCTGCTGTGTTGGATCCGCTTTGGACTGAACTCTCGCGACTGTGTTGGATCCATTATGGATTGAACTTTCACAGTATCATGTTAGACCCGCTCGACATCCATTGCTTTCCTCCTCTCCAAGGTTCTCATAGTCATCATTGTCACCGACGTCCCACTGGGTGTGAGTTTTCCTTGCCCTTATGTGGGCCTACCGAGGATGTCGTAGTGGTTTGTGCAGCCTTTTGAGACACTAGTGATTTAGGGCTATATAAGTAAACATTGATTGATTGATTGATTTTCGGGAGGGGCACCGAAATTTGGGAGTCTTCCAGGAAAATTTGGTAGGGTTGGCAAGTAAGTTTGCGGGCCTAATCCGGCCCGTGGGCAGTACGTACTGTTTGACACCCCTGGTGTAAATAAATATTTAAAAAATGCATTTTGATTACACTTTTGTATTGGCACAGGAGGTTAAAATGACATCATGTAAAGTCCCTCAGCAGGGAAGTCTTTTATCAACACTTGCTTTTTAATTCTCAAACAAGTCAGCTATGTTTGCAGTGCAAGGCAGTTTTGTCATCTTGTGAAAACCACAGAGATCATTCACTGGGTTTCTATTCAGTACAATTACACTCAGCTGGATATAATATTTATGTAGGCAGAGTGCTGACTTTTTACGTGGTACCGTACATGTATTTTAAAGTTAGTTCGGTCATTTGAGGTGGCTGTGTGTGCCGGGGGCAAGCACAGAAATGGCCCCAGAATGTGTATAAGGGTGCTGGCCCATTGGCCGGCACGGCTCCATGCAGGTGAGTGTTTGTCAAGCACACGGTAAACAATCCCCTTTTTCCTCTCAATGAAAGAATCTCAGTCACGTCACAACAATTTCCATGACTTTCCGTGTTTGGATGTTGTTTTTAGCGGACATTGATTGCATCCTGGGCTTCACGGTGGAAGAGGGGTTAGTGCGTCTGCCTCACAATACGAAGTTCCTACAGTCCTGGGTTCAAATCCAGGCTCGGGATCTTTCTGTGTGGAGTTTGCATGTTCTCCCCGTGAATGCGTGGGTTCCATCCGGGTACTCCGGCTTCCTCCCACTTCCAAAGACATGCACCTGGGGATAGGTTGATTGGGAACACTAAATTGGCCCTAGTGTGTGAATGTGAGTGTGAATGTTGTCTGTCTATCTGTGTTGGCCCTGCGATGAGGTGACGACTTGTCCAGGGTGTACCCCGCCTTCTGCCCGAATGCCCCAGTTACGCCCCACAACCCCGTGTTTCTCCGTGGTACCTGCTCAATATGCATGAGCCATGTGCGCGGATGGGTACATGTGTGCAGTGCATATGGTATGTGTATATATATATATATATATATATATATATATATATGTACAGAGAGAGAGAGAGAGAGAGAGAGAGAGGTTGATTGGCAACACTAAATTGGCCCTAGTGTGTGAATGTGAGTGTGAATGTTGTCTGTCTATCTGTGTTGGCCCTGCGATGAGATGGCGACTTGTCCAGGGTGTACCCCGCCTTCCGCCCAATTGTAGCTGATATGGGCGCCAGTGCCCCCCGCGACCCCAAAAGGGAATAAGCGGTAGAAAATGGATGGATGGATGATTGCATCCGCAATTACAATGACACGTTAATCTTTGATTGGGTTTACTTCCGCGGCCCGGAATTGAGGCGGTAATAGGCCCACTCTGATTGGCTGTCCCGCTGCGTCTTTTTTTTTTTTTAATGCTTTGCAGCGGCACCTGAATAAATGTTTAGGTGCGCGTGTGTCATAATTACGACGGTCAGCTGGATAAAAAGAAAGTACCGATATCATTAGTGTAGAGTTTTCACAGTCCGCTTGGACCGACCCAATTAGGAACCGGAAGCTAAAACTATCTGGACACATCCCTAATTATAACAAATAAAATGTTGACATATTTCACTTTGTATGTAATGTTTATGGGCAGCACGGTTGGACAGGGGTTAGTGCATGTGCCTCACAATACGAAGGTCCTGAGTAGTACTGAGTTCAATCCCTGGCTTGGGATCTTTCTGTGTGGAGTTTGCATGTTCTCCCCGTGACTGTGTGTGTTCCCTCCGGGTACTCCGGCTTCCTCCCACACTAAACATGCACCTGGGGATAGGTTTATTGGCATTTGGCAACATTAAATTGGCCCTAGTGTGTGAATGTGAGTGTGAATGGTGTCTGTCTATCTGTGTTGGCCCTGCAATGAGGTGGCGACTTGTCCATGGTGTACCCCAGCTGAGATAGGCTCCAGCACCCCTTGCAACCCCAAAAGGGACACGCGGTAGAAAATGGATGGATGGATGGATGGATGGATCCAAAACTATTGTAAAATATCCAAACAACAGAAAAATAAGTGATTATTACATTTTAACTGAAGTGTAGATAGAACATGTTAAAAGAGAAATTAAGCAGATATTAAAAGTAAATGAACAAATAGATTAATAATTAATTTTCTACCACTTGTCCTTAATAATGTTGACAAAATAATAGAATGATAAATGACACAATATGTTACTGCATATGTCAGCAGCTAAATTAGGAGCCTTTGTTTGCTTACTTACTACTAAAAGACAAGTTGTCTTGTATGTTCACTATTTAATTTAAAGGCCTTCCGAAATGAGATGTTCTTATTTAAACGGGGATAGCAGGTCCATACTATGTGTCATACTTGATCATTTTGCGATATTGCCATATTTTTGCTGAAAGAATTTAGTAGAGAACATCGACGATAAAGTTCGCAACTTTTGGTCGCTAATCAAAAAGCCTTGTCTTTACCAGAAGTAGCAGACGCTGTGCGTTGTAGGGCTCCTCACATCCTCACATTGTTTATAATGTGAGCCACCAGCAGCAAGAGCTATTTGGACCGAGAAAGCGACAATTTCCCCATTAATTAAATTGATGAAAGATTTGTGGATGAGGAAAGTTAGTGAAGCAAAAAAAAAAAAAAAAGCGACGGCTCCAGGACCGTTTCAGATGTAATTAGACACATTTACTAGGATAATTCTGGAAGATCCCTTTTCTGCTTATTGTTTTAATAGTGTTTTAGTGAGATTGTAAAGCCATACCTGGAAGTCGGATGGCTGCGGTGAACGCCAGTGTCTCTCAGAGAAGCCAATGCAGGAGCCAAGATCAGAGCTGCTTTTTCAGCTGCAGGAGGAAGTCACATGATCCGCTGAAGTCTCCGGTAAGAGCTGACCTAATATCACAATTTTCCCATCCTAAAACCGCTCTGTGTTAAAGCTTCACAACAAACAAACACAGGCTGTGTTTCGGGGCTAAAGGCAGCTGCAATCCACCGCTTTCCACCAAAAGCATTCTTCTTTATAGTCTCCATTATTAATTGAACACATTGTAAAAGATTAAGAAACACAGATGTCCACATTACTGTGTAATTATGCAATGAAAAGAGACGACTTTTAGCCGTGTGTGGTGCTGGGCTAATATGTCCCCTCCAACCAATAACGTCACAAACACGCGTCGTCATATGCATCATCATTCTGCGACGTTTTCAGCAAGAAACTCAGCGGGAAATTTAAAATTGTAATTTAGTAAACTAAACCGGCCGTATTGGCATGTGTTGCAATGTTAATATTTCATCATTGATATATAAACTATCAGACTGCGTGGTCGGTAGTAGTGGGTTTCAGTAGGCCTTTAAGGACAAACTTGCAATAAGAAACATATGTTTATTGTACCCTAAGATTTTTTGTTCAAATAAAGAAAATGCCATTTTTTGTGGTACCCTTTATTGAGAAAAGTACCGAAAAGTATTGAAATTATTTTGGTACCGGTACCAAAATATTGGTATTGGGACAACACTACTCCACAGTGATGTTGTTTGCTCCCACTGGTAAAGGATATTATCTTTGTTTGGTTCTAAGTGTGCAAACCCGTATAATTAGCCTGTCTTAACAACTTTGAGGGGATGAGAACGTGACACAATGGGATCATGGATGCATTCTCACAATCCGGAATAGGGGCGGGGGGGTGCTGGACGGGTGTTCCACATCCCTCATTTTCTCTACCCAGCTGTGCAAGGTGGCCCGTGTCGAGCTTCTTCTTTTTTTTTTGGGACAAGGAGCAGCCAGCCAAAGTGAGATGTTGTGAAGGGGATCAAGTCATGTCTAAACCCTCAGTCCTGACATGCTTGGCATGGTGGAGAGTAGTCAGGGGGTGGGGTGTGGTGCGGGGTGGTACTCTGCCCAAAGATTAACCCTGAGCTGTGCTAATGCTAATGCTAAAGGTAGAGCAGGCTGGCTTTAAGACTATTTGAGTCCTCTGGAGTAGAAATCGAAAGACCGCCTGCTGCTTTTCCAAAATCCTTCGCCCCTAGCCATCGACTCCCCTCTAGGAGCTTGTTCTCTCTCTTACATGTCTCTCATCTTCTCCAGGACAGCCCTTCCCTTTCCACTCCACCTCATTGACTTCCATTCTGTAGCCACAGCTGTATAGTACCTCTACTTGCTCTTTGTGGAGGCCCGGCCGTTGTTTACTGTAAGTTGATTGACTTGGACCCACTATGGATTGAACTTTCACAGTATCATGTTAGACCCGCTCGACATCCATTGCTTTCGGTCCCCTAGAGGGGGGGGGGTGTTGCCCACTTCTGAGGTCCTCTCCAAGGTTTCTCATAGTCAGCATTGTCACTGGCGTCCCACTGGATGTGAATTCTCCCTGCCCACTGGGTGTGAGTTTTCCTTGCCCTTTTGTGGGTTCTTCCGAGGATGTTGTAGTCGTAATGATTTGTGCAGTCCTTTGAGACATTTGTGATTTGGGGCTATATAAATAAACATTGATTGATTGATTGATTGGACCCCGACTTAAACAAATTGAAAAACGTATTCGTGTGTTACTGTTTAGTGGTCAATTGTACGGAATATGTGAAGTGAAGTGAATTGTATTTATATAGCGCTTTTCTCCAGTGACTCAAAGCGCTTTACATAGTGAAACCCAATATCTAAATTACATTTAAACCAGTGTGGGTGGCACTGGGAGCAGGTGGGTAAAGTGTCTTGCCCAAGGACACAACGGCAGTGACTAGGATGGCGGAAGCGGGAATCGAACCTGCAACCATCCAGTCGCTGGCACAGCCACTCTACCAACCGAGCTAAACCGCCCGTACTGTACTGTGCAATCTACTAATAAAAGTTTCAATCAATCAATCAATCAATGGCACTCAAACATGTACATTCCGCTTATTAAATCCATGTGATTATCCACATGTTGGTCTGTTTTAAGGTTAAAACTTGTCCCTGCACCTAATTTTTTGAAAACATTGCATCATTTGTGTGTAAGATATTGCTTCAATTACATAAGTAAGGAACATTTAGTCATATAGCACTAGAGATGTCCGATAATGGCTTTTTTGCCGATATCCAAAATTCCGATATTGTCCGACGCTTAATTATCGATACCGATATATACAGTCGGGAATTAACACATTATTGAACCTAATTTTGTTGTGATGCCCCGCTGGACGCATTAAAGAATGTAACAAGGTATTCCAAAATAGATTAACTCAAGTTATGGAAAAAAATGCCAACGTGGCACTGCGATACTTATTATTGAAGTCACAAAGTGCATTGTTTTTTTTAACATGCCTCAAAACCGCAGCTTGGAATTTGGGATATGCTCTCTCAGAGAGAGCATGAAGAGGTTGAGGAGGTAGCGGGGATGTATCTTATAGCGTCTCGGAAGACTTAGTGCTGCAGGGGGTTCTGGGTATTTGTTCTGTCGTGTTCATGTTGTGTTACGGTGCAGATGTTCTCCCGAAATGTGTTTGTGATTTTTGTTTGGTGTGGGTTCACAGTGTGGCGCATATTTGTAACAGTGTTTAAGATGTTTATACGGCCAACTTCAGTGTGACATGTATGGGTGTTGACCAAGTATGCTTGCATTCACTTGTGTGTGTGAAAAGCCGGAGGTATTATGTGATTGGGCTAACACGCAAAGGCAGTGCCTTTAAGGCAGGGGTCACCAACCTTTTTGAAACCAAGAGCTACTTCTTGGGTACTGATTAATGCAAAGGGCTACCAGTTTGATACACACTTAAATAAATTGCCAGAAATAGCCTATTTGCTCAATTTAACTTTAATATATATATATATATATATGTATATATATATATATATATATATATATATATATATATATATATATATATATATATATATATATTGGTATTCCTGTCTGTCATTCCGTCGTAGTTTTTTTCCTTTTACGGAAGGTTTTTTGTCGAGAATAAATGATGAAATAAAAACACTTTATTGAACGGAGGAGAAAACACGAAAAAAATGAAAATTAAATTTTGAAACATAGTTTATCTTCAATTTCGACTCTTTAAAATTCAAAATTCAACCGAAAAAAATGAAGAGAAAAACTAGCCAATTTGTATCTTTTTGAGAAAATAAAAAAAAGAATTTATGGAACATCATTAGTAAATTTTCCTGATTAAGATTAATTTTAGAATTTTGATGACATGTTTTAAATAGGTTAAAATTCAATCTGCACTTTGTTAGAATGTATAACAAATTGGACCAAGCTATATTTCTAACAAAGACAAATCCTTATTTCTTCTATATTTTCCAGAACAAACATTTTAAAAGAAATTCAAAAGACTTTGAAATAAGATTTAAATTTGATTCTACAGATTTTCTAGATTTTCCAGAACATTTTTTTTATTTTAATCATAATAAGTGTGAAGAAACATTTCACAAATATTCTTTGTCGAAAAAACAGAAGCTAAATTGAAGAATTAAATCAAAATGTATTTATTATTCTTTACAATAAAACAAATAAATGTACTTGAACATTGATTTAAATTGTCAGGAAAGAAGAGGAAGGAATTTAAAAGGTAAAAAGGTATATGTGTTTAAAAATCCTAAAATCATTTTTAAGGTTGTATTTTTTTTCTAAAATTGTCTTTCTGAAAGTTATAAAAAGCAAAGTAAAAAAATAAATCAATTTATTTAAACAAGTGAAGACCAAGTCTTTCAAATATTTTCTTGGATTTTCAAATTCTATTTGAGTTTTGTCTCTCTTACAATTAAAAATATCGAGCAAAGCGAGACCAGCTTGCTAGTAAATAAATACAATTTAAAAAATAGAGGCAGCTCACTGGTAAGTGCTGCTATTTGAGCTATTCTTAGAACAGGCCAGCGGGCTACTCATCTGGTCCTTACGGGCCACCTGGCACCGCGTTGGTGACCCCTGCTTTAAGGTTTATTGGCACTCTGTACTTGTCCTTACGTCCGTGTACACAGCGGTGTTTTAAAAAGTCATTAGTTTTACTTCTTGAAACCGATACCGATAATTTTGAAACCGATACCGATTATTTCCGATATTAAATTTTTGTATTATTTCTTTTTTTTTTGTCATGAAAAAGGGAGATTTTTTGGGTTGGTGCACTAATTGTAAGTGTATTTTGTGTTTTTTATGTTGATTTAATAAAAAAAATATATATTTTTTATTTTTTATTTTATTTTTTTAAATGAATAAAAAATTATTCTGCGGCCTGTTACCAATCGAGCCACGGCCGGTGCTGCCCGGTGGTTGGGGACCACTGCTCTACAGGACAAAAAGAGCACACATGATTGCATACAAACATAAAACAGCAGACAACGTCATACAATACAATTAAAAAGCACATCAGCGGTAATTTGTGTGACAGGATCAAATGAACAATTGCTTAAACATGTTTTGTTTTTTGTTTTTTTATTGATGGCATATGTTACAGCTCTCAGAGTCTGAGTTAGGGCATTCCATAACCAGGGTGCAACTGATTAGGAACTATTTGTAACGCCGGTTCGGCATCGTGGTACCGGGTTCGATTCCCTCGAGGATGCGTCAAACGAAGAACACAACAAAGGTAGGATCTAACAAATGTATTAACAAAAGGTGAGCTCTGAACAAAAACACTGGAGCTAATAAAAAGGGAAACAAAAGACGCTAGCGTGAAAGCTAGGAAATATAAAGAACTAAGACTTGGCATGAAGGCATAAAAAGTAAAAACAAAGATGATTAGCATGTGAGCTAAAAATGACTAGGTGGCTGAACTAATGAGCTAGCGAGAAAAGCACACCTGACGTTACGTTGTGTGAAAACAAACTAGAGTCCCAGGCAGAAGAATGAAAAGAGGAAGGCTTATAAAGGTGATTAACAGAGAACAGGTGTGCAGGAACCGGGAGTAACAGCTGAAACTAATAAGTAACCATGGTGATGGACTAAACGGGAAATAAACGGATCAAACGGAGAATGAGAACAAAGATGGAAAAACAAACAATAATATGTGAAGATCCGAGTCACGGATCGCAACACTATTAGCAGGTTGTGATTGGCAGACGTGAGGGCCCTGCAAAGAATAGTCCACACGAAGCGGTTTTAGGTGCTTGACCCTGCAGAACTGTTAAAGTTAAAACAAGAACTTTAAATTAGATGCTGTAGCTTACCGGAAGCCAATGTAGAGATGCCAGGATGATGGGAGTGATATGATGGTATTTTGCTGTATTAGTTAATAGCCTCCCAGCAGCATGCAGTAAGAGGTGGAGGCGATCAATGAAGGTTTTTGCTGAGACAGAAATAAAGAGTTGCATTAATCAAGAGTCTAGCAAAGTGACACAGGGGGCAGCAGCGAGGCACGTGGGACACAATGAAGCAGCAGTGGGGTGAGTAGAAGAAGAATTCTCATTCAAAAATGATGAAGGGACGGCGTGGCGCAGTGGAAGAGTGGCCGTGCGCAACCCGAGGGTCCCTGGTTCAAATCCCACCTAGTACCAACCTCGTCACGTCCGTTGTGTCCTGAGCAAGACACTTCACCCTTGCTCCTGATGGGTGCTGGTTGGCGCCTTGCATGGCAGCTCCCTCCATCAGTGTGTGAATGGGTGAATGTGGAAGTAATGTCAAAGCGCTTTGAGTACCTTGAAGGTAGAAAAGCGCTATACAAGTACAACCCATTTACCCATTTAATTTATTTATTTAAAAATATGACACCATTGGCTCTGGAAAAAAATAATAATAAATTGAAAAAATCGGCCTTTTACCAATGACTGGACAACAAAATACAGCTTTATGGACAATGCAGTGGGACCAGTGGTCCCCAACCTTTTTGTAGCTGCGGACCGGTCAACGCTTGATAATTTGTCCCGCGGCCCGGCGTGGGGGGGGATTTTTTTTTTTTTTTTTTTCCTTTGTCATGAAAAAGGGAGGTTTTTTGGGTTGGTGCACTAATTCTAAGTGTACCTTGTGTTTTTTATGTTGTTTTAATAAAATACAAAAAAAATAAATACTTTGATTTTTGATAAAAAATAATAAAAATTAATAAAACATTCTTCTGCGGCCCGGTACCAATCGATCCGCGGCCCGGAGTGGGACAGCCAATGAGTTTACTATGCAAAGAAGTCGTGTTGTCCCGATACCGATATGTTGGTACCGGTACCAAAATCATTTTGATACTTTTCAATACTTTTCTAAATTAAGGGGACCACAAAACATTGCATTATTGGCTTTATTTTAACAAAAAAATCTTAGGGTACATTAAACATATGTTTCTTATTGCAAGTTTTTCCTTAAATAAAATAGTGAACATACAAGACAACTTGTCTTTTAGTTTTAAATAAGCAAACAAAGGCTCCTAATTTAGTCTGCTGACATATGCAGTAACATATTGTGTCATTTTACATTCTATTATTTTGTCAACATTATTAAGGACAAGTCTATCTGTGCTGGCCCTGCGGTAAGTTGGCGACTTGTCCAGGGTGCACACCGCCTTCCGCCCGAATGCAGCCGAGATAGGCTCCAGCACCCCCCCCCCCCCCCCCCCCCCCGACCCTAAAAGGGACAAGCGGTAGAAAATGGATAGATGGATGGTAGAAAATCAATCATCAATCAATCAATGTTTATTTATATAGCCCTAAATCACTAGTGTCTCAAAGGGCTGCACAAACCACAACGACATCCTCGGTAGGCCCACATAAGGGCAAGGAAAACTCACCCCAGTGGGACGTCGGTGACAATAATGACTATGAGAAACCTTGGAGAGGACCGCATATCTGGGCAACCACCCCCTCCCCTAGGGGACCGAAAGCAATGGATGTCGAGCGGGTCTAACATGATACTGTGAAAGTTCAATCCATAGTGGATCCATCACAACCGTGAAAGTCCAGTCCAAAGTGGATCCGACACAGTAGCGAGAGTCCCGTCCATAGTGGAGCAAACAGGAAACCATCCCAAGCGGAGGCGGATCAGCAGCGCAGAGATGTCCCCAGCCGATACACAGGCGAGCGGTCCATCCTGGGTCCCGACTCTGGACAGCCAGTACTTCAAAATGAATTATTGATCTCCTTGTTTATTTACTGTTAATATCTGCTTACTTTCTCTTTTAACATGTTTTATCTGCACTTATGTTAAAATGTAATAATCACTTATTCTTCTGTTGTTTGATACTTTACATTAGTTTTGGATGATACCACAAATTTGGGTATCAATCTGATACCAAGTGGTTACAGGATCATCGGACCATCCTGAGTTTCTAAACGTAATATACATTTTAAAAAAACAAAAAAATATGTTGCGATGCCCAAAAATATTAACGCCATTATAGTAATATCGACTAGATACGTTTCTGTACTTGGTATCATTATAGTGGATGTTAGGTGTAGATCCACCAATGGTGTTTGTTTACTTTGTGAGGCCGGTGAAGCATGTTTAGCTATTCCTCGTCCTGCAAGGATGATACTTGTAAGAAACTTACTTTATTTGTCATCATGGAGGCGAGGATTAGTGTTTTTTGGGCTGGACTTTAGCAGCTAGCTAGCTAGCCATGTCTTAAAGCACCTCTTCCTGATACCTTCATTGTTAGTTTTTAAGCCAAAATGCGCCCGTTCTCCCTTTTCTGTCTACACACTGTGTCTGCTTGTAAGTACTCTTTGATTGTGCGCTGCCGAACATGCTCGTCTGCTCGTAAACCAGCCATGACACAACGTGATGACGAGCGGGGGGTGGGGGACTGTTTTTTTTTTCAGAGTCAGTATAGTACTGAATATGATTTGTTAGTATTGCGGTACTATACGAATACCGGTAAACCGTACAACCCGACAATGAAGTAACACAGTCTCAAAGGAATATAACGCAGAGGCACTTTCTGACCATTTTTGATGAGACAGTGTACTTTTGTCCCCTAAGCGCTTGGGCTCTTGAAACTACCACCCTCCTCATTATGTAGTTGAATAGTCCTGCCCTAAAGAGTTGTTTCTCTGTTGGGTGCATCTGTTTGTAACTTATTAAAGGTCTGGATTAGCTGATTATTTTAAGGTAATAAGGTATACCGGTATTAGTATAGTACCGCGATACTAATTAATCATATTCGGTACTATACCGCCTCTGAAAAGTACTGGTCTATTTTGTTACAAAATGTAAACAAATGCCATTGGTGGATCAACACCGATTATCCACTGTAATGATACCAAGTACACTTGCGCAGTGGTTCTCAAATGGGGGTATGCGTACCCCTGGGGGTACTTGAAGGTATGCCAAGGGGTACGTGAGATTTTTAAAGAATATTCTAAAAATAGTAACAATTCAAAAATCCTTTATAAATATATTTATTGAATAATAATTCAACAAAATATTAATGTAAGTTCAGAAAGTGTGAAAAAAATACAACAATGCAATATTCAGTGTTGACGGCTAGATTTTTTGTGGACATGTTCCATAAATATTGATGTTAAAGATTTCTTTTTTTGTGAAGAAATGTTTAGAATTAAGTTCATGAATCCAGATGGATCTCTATTACAATCCCCAAAGAGGGCACTTTAAGTTGATGATTACTTCTATGTGTAGAAATCTTTATTTATTATTGAATCACTTGTTTATTTTTCAACATGTTTTTAGTTTTATATCTTTTTTTTCCCCAAATAGTTCAAGAAAGACCACTACAAATGAGCAATATTTTGCACTGTTATACAAGGTAACAAATCAGAAACTGATGACATAGTGCTGTATTTTACTTTATCTCTTTTTTTCAACCAACAATGTTTTGCTCTGATTAGGGGCTACTTGAATTAAAAAAAATTTCACATGGGGTACATCACTGAAAAAAGGTTGAGAACCACTGCAGTAGCGTATCTAGTCGATACTGCTATGATTATGTAGATATTTTTTAGCATCACAACATCATTTTTTTTTTTATGTATATTGTGTTTATGAACTCAGGAAATATATCACTGGAAACATGAGGACTTTGAATATGACCAATGTATGATCCTGTAACGACTTGGTATCAGATTGATACCATATTGTGTGGTATCATCCAAAACTAATGTAAAGTATCCAAACAAGAGAAGAATAAGTGATTATTACATTTTAACAGAAGTGTAGATAGAAGATGTTAAAAGAGAAATTAAGCAGATATTAACAGTAAATGAACAAGTAGATTAATCATTCATTTTCTACCACTTGTCCTTAATAATGTTGACAAAATAATAGAATGTAAAATGACACAATATGTTACTGCATATGTCAGCAGACTAATTAGGAGCCTTTGTTTGCTTACTTACTACTAAAATACAAGTTGTCTTGTATGTTCACTATTTTATTTAAGGGACAAACTTGCAATAAGAAACATATATTTAATGTACCCTAAGATGTATTGTTAAAATAAAGCCAATAATGCAATTTGTTGTGGTCCCTTTTATTTAGAAAAGCACTGGAAAGTATCAACATTATTTTGTTACTTGTTCCAAAATATTGGTATCGGGACGACACGAGTCCATGTTGGGCTTTTTTTAAGAAGCGGCTTGACAACCGCCTGTTTAAAATAGGATGGAAAACTGCCGCTGATGCTAGTGAGGTGTTGATTATGTGAAGTAGAAAAAAAAGAAGAGCAACTAATTAGTGGGCTGTGTATATTTAGTTCAATGATTTATTATCTTTACGTAAAGTACATTTTTGTATGTCCTATAGGAGACCTTTTCCTCTGCCACGGCAAGCCATCTTGGCCATATCTCCAAAAAGTCCAATAAAAAGCAAAGCGTCCAGAAAATTTTGGTTGAACTCCAAATTGCCCAGCTTTTGTTTGATGTGGGAGCTTCCACTCTATAGGACCGTGCTGGGTGTTGCTTAAAGGCACCCCCCCAACCCCCCCAATGATATACAGCACGAGCCAGGAAAGGCATAGCAGATTTCAAGTTAGCCTTGAACTTTTCTTTTGACGAACTGCCATACATTTCATAGGCCGCTGCGGTTTCCAGGGCAACCTAGCCTCGGCGAACACGACAGCATGGCCAAGATAACTTAAATAGGACCACCGGGATTTGATCTTCCACTCAGAAAGGCAACTTGGTGGCGATTAAGCAACGGAATTTAATTAAAAGTCTGATTGTTGCCCTGCGAAATGCGACGGAATGTTTATTGGGGCAGAATGGAGATATAATGGTGATACCGGGCATATCCCAGTCGGGCCTGTTACAGTACAACAGTCGTGTTCTCAGCACTATGTTGTTATTACCGTGTATACCGAAGTACACATTACAGCATCTAATTGGCTCACTGAACCCTCATTCCTACCTTTTCCCCCGTGTGTCCAATTTGTTTCCTGTAATGGCGTCTTTTTTTTTTTTTTGGCAGTTTGTCCGCAAAGGCCCCAAACAGTGCGGATTTGACAAGATAGCACCCTAGCACAGTGGGGGTTAATGGGTGTCCGCGTACCCCTGGGGGTACTTGAAGGTATGCCAAGGGGTACGTGAGATTTTTTAAAAATATTCCAAAAATAGCAACAATTCAAAAATCCTTTATAACTATATTAATTGAATAACAACAAATTATGAATGTAAGTTCCATCCATCCATCTTCTTCCGCTTATCCGAGGTCGGGTCGCGGGGGCAACAGCCTAAGCAGGGAAACCCAGACTTCCCTTTCCCCAGCCACTGCGTCTAGCTCTTCCCAGGGGATCCCGAGGCGTTCCCAGGCCAGCCGGGAGACATAGTCTTCCCAACGTTTCCTGGGTCTTCTCCGTGGCCTCCTACCGGTTGGACGTGCCCTAAACATCTCCCTAGGGAGGCGTTCGGGTGGCATCCTGACCAGATGCCCGAACCACCTCATCTGGCTCCTCTCGATGTGGAGGAGCAGCGGCTTTACTTTGAGTTCCTCCCGGATGGCAGAGCTTCTCACCCTATCTCTAAGGGAGAGCCCCGCCACACGGCGGAGGAAACTCATTTCGGCCGCTTGTACCCGTGATCTTATCCTTTCGGTCATGACCCAAAGCTCATGACCATAGGTGAGGATGGGAACGTAGATCGACCGGTAAATTGAGAGCTTTGCCTTCCGGCTCAGCTCCTTCTTCACCACAACGGATCGGTACAACGTCCGCATTACTGAAGACGCCGCACCGATCCGCCTGTCGATCTCACGATCCACTCTTCCCCCACTCGTGAACAAGACTCCTAGGTACTTGAACTCCTCCACTTGTAAGTTCATAGACTGTGAAAAGAAATGCAACAATGCAATATTCAGTGTTGACAGCTAGATTTTTTTGTGGACATGTTCCATAATGATGTTAAAGATTTCTTTTTTTGTGAAGAAATGTTTAGAATTAAAGGCCTACTGAAATGAGATTTTCTTATTTAAACGGGGATAGCAGGTCCATTCTATGTGTCATACTTGATCATTTCGCGATATTGCAGTAATTTTGCTGAAAGGATTTAGCAGAGAACATCGACGATAAAGTTCGCAACTTTTGGTCGCTAATAAAAAAGCCTTTCCTGTACCGGAAGTAGCAGAGGATGTGCGCGTGACATCACTGGCTGTAGAGCTCCTCACATCCTCACATTGTTTACAATCATGGCCACGAGCAGCTATAGCTATTCGGACCAAGAAAGTGACAATTTCCCCATTA
The DNA here is from genome assembly GCF_033978795.1 of Nerophis ophidion. Lineage (NCBI taxonomy): Eukaryota > Metazoa > Chordata > Actinopteri > Syngnathiformes > Syngnathidae > Nerophis > Nerophis ophidion. The sequence continues at coordinate 10,695,035 of NC_084629.1, forward strand.
ATTTAAGCGAGGATGAAAGATTTGTGGATGAGGATAGTGAGAGTGAAGGACTAGAAGAAGAAAAAAAAAAGATGAAGGTAGTGGGAGCGATTCAGATGTTATTAGACACATTTACTAGGATAATTCTGGAAAATCCCTTATCTGCTTATTGTGTTACTAGTGTTTTAGTGAGATTATATAGTCATACCTGAAAGTCGGAGGGGTGTGGTGACCGCCAGTGTCTCTGAGGGAAGCCACGTAGGAGCCAAGAGAGTCGCAGCTGCCTCTTTGACAGCTGCAGGAGGAACGACACAAGCTCCGCTCATGTTTACGGTAAGAGCCGACTTATTACCACAATTTTCTCACCGAAACCTTCCGGTTGACATGTGGTAGAGAAACATGTTCGCTTGACCGCTCTGTTCCATAATAAAGCTTCACAAAAAACAAAGAAACACCAGCTGTGTTTGTGTTGCTAAAGGCAGCTGCAATACACCGCTTTCCACCAACAGCATTCTTCTTTTTAGTCTCCATTATTAATTGAACAAATTGCAAAAGATTCAGCAACACAGTTGTCCAGAATACTGTGTAATTATGCGATAAAAACAGACTACTTTTAGCCGGGATCGGTGCTGGTAGAACATATCCGCTACCACCGGTGACGTCATGCGCACACGTCATCATACGTGTCATCTTTCTGCTACGTATTCAACAGGATACTTCGCGGGAAATTTTAAATTGCAATTTAGTAAACTAAAAAGGCCGTATTGGCATGTGTTGCAATGTTAATATTTCATCATTGATATATAAACTATCAGACTGTGTGGTCGGTAGTAGTGGGTTTCAGTAGGCCTTTAAGTTCTTGAATCCAGATGGATCTCTATTACAATCCCCAAAGAAGGCACTTTAAAGGCCTACTGAAACTCACTACTACCGACCACGCAGTCTGATAGTTTATATCAGTACTGGCTCACCTGCACTGGCTTCCTGTGCACTTAAGATGTGACTTTAAGGTTTTACTACTTACGTATAAAATACTTCACGGTCTAGCTCCATCCTATCTTGCCGATTGTATTGTACCATATGTCCCGGCAAGAAATCTGCGTTCAAAGGACTCCGGCTTATTAGTGATTCCTAAAGCCCAAAAAAAGTCTGAGGGCTATAGAGCGTTTTCATTTCGGGCTCCAGTACTCTGGAATGCCCTCCCGGTAACAGTTCGAGATGCCACCTCAGTAGAAGCATTTAAGTCTCACCTTAAAACTCATTTGTATACTCTAGCCTTTAAATAGACTCCCTTTTTAGACCAGTTGATCTGCCGTTTCTTTTCTTTTTCTTCTATGTCCCACTCTCCCTTGTGGAGGGGGTCCGGTCCGATCCGGTGGCCATGTACTGCTTGCCTGTGTATCGGCTGGGGACATCTCTGCGCTGCTGATCCGCCTCCGCTTGGGATGGTTTCCTGCTGGCTCCGCCGTGAACGGGACTCTCGCTGCTGTGTTGGATCCGCTTTGGACTGGACTTTCGCGACTGTGTTGGATCCATTATAGATTGAACTTTCACCGTATCATGTTAGACCCGCTCGACATTCATTGCTTTCCTCCTCTCCAAGGTTCTCATAGTCATCATTGTCACCGACGTCCCACTGGGTGTGAGTTTTCCTTGCCCTTATGTGGGCCTACCGAGGATGTCGTGGTGGTTTGTGCAGCCCTTTGAGACACTAGTGATTTAGGGCTGTATAAGTAAACATTGATTGATGGATTGATATATCAATGATGAAATATTAACATTGCAACACATGCCAATACGGCCTTTTTAGTTTACTAAATTAAAATTTTAAATTTCCCGGGAGTTTCGTCTTCGAAACGTCGTGTAATGATGACGTGTACGCAAGACGTCACGAGTTTTTAGGAAGTATGAGCGCTGCACACACGCACAGCTAAAAGTCGTCTGCTTTAACGGCCAAATTATACAGTTTTTTAGACTTCTGCGTTGCTGAATCTTTTGCAATTTGTTCAATTAATATTGGGGAAGTCACAGTAGAAAGATGGAGTTGGGAAGCTTTAGCCTTTAGCCACACAAACACACGGTGATTCCTTGTTTAAAATTCCTGGAGGTGAAGCTTTACTATGGATCAGAGCGCGGTCAAGCCAACATGGATCCTGACCACATGTCAACCAACAGGTTTCGGTGAGAAAATTGTGGTTAAAAAGTCATTTCTTACCGGATAAAAGCTGAGCTTGTGCCGTCCATAAAGCTGCCGTCGACTTCCCTGAGACATTGGCGTCAACACACCCGTGGATACACCCTTCCGACTATCAGGTACTATTTAACTCCCTTAAACACTAGCAACACAATAGAAAGATAAGGCTATTTCCCAGAATTATCCTAGTAAATGTGTCTAAAAACATCGGAAACCGTCCCAATGCAATCGCGTTATTTTTTTTTAACTTTTTTTTTTTTTCTAGTCCGTCGCTATCAATATCCTCAAAGACAAATCTTTCATCCTCGCTCAAATTAATGGCTAAATTGTCGTTTTCTCGGTCCAAATAGCACTTTTTGTTGGAGGCTCCCGTTAAAAACAATGTGATTTTGTGAGGAGCCATCAAACATGTGACGTCATCGTCTACAACTTCCAGTAGAGGCAGGGCTTTTCTCGTAGCACCGAAAGTTGCGAACTTTATCGTGGATGTTCTTTACTAAATCCTTTCAGCAAAAATATGGCAATATCGCGAAATGATCAAGTATGACACATAGAATCCCCGTTTAAATAAGAAAATCTCATTTCAGCAGGCCTTCAAGTTGATGATTACTTTCTATGTTCTTTATTTATAATTGAATCACTTGTTTATTCTTCAGCAAGTTTTTAGTTATTTTTATATCGTTTTTCAAGAAAGACCACTACAAATGAGCAATATTTTGCACTGTTATACAATTTAACAAACTGATCACATCGTGCTGTATTTGACTTCTTTATCTCTTTTTTTCAACCAAAAATGCTTTGCTCTGATTAGGGGGTACTTGAATCAAAAAAAATGTTCACTGAAAAAAGGTTGAGAACCACTGCTCTGGCACATTGCACATTATATCCCCCCTAAAGCAGCACTGTTGTTTGCAAGGCAGCGGACGGCGTCAGCGGGGAGAAGCCAACTCGTTATTTTAGGCTGACTTCAAAGTCGCAAGGATGGACGTGTTGAGTAAAAAGAATGCAGCCTGCAAAGGGAATATTTATAACTAGAGCTCATTTCCATGTGGAGTCTTTTAATACCTGGTAGGCTTATTACCCGCCCCTCCTCAAAACATCTCTGACCAGCCATCAACCTCCCTTTCCCTACCTGATCAACTTCGGTCTAATCACCTATCAGCAGCCTCATGCATATTCAAGCTTTCCCCTCACCTGTGCTCATGAATATGCATGTGGTCTTAAGAGAAGTATACGCTTTCAGTGGTGCTGCTGGGGTGTCTTCACCTCTTATTTAGATGCACTTGCCTAAATGCACATAATGACCGCTGAGCTGCACACTTTTCCAAAAGGGGTAGAGCAAAGCGAGAGAGGGGAGAGGGTCAATTTATTTTTAAATTGGACCTCATGAAAGGAAAGCTGTGCAGTTAAGAACTGCTACGGTAGTGGTGCCTCAGTCAAAACTATACATGCTAACTAGAGATGTGCGATAACATCGGACTGCTGATATTATCGGCCGATAAAGGCTTTAAAATGTAATATCGGAAATGATCGGTTTCAAAAATATCGGTATCGGTTTCAAAAAGTAAAATTTATGAGATTTTTAAACGCCGCTGTGTACGCGGACGTAGAAAGAAGTACAGATCGCCAATAAACCTTAAAAGCACTTCCTTTGCGTGCCGGCCCAATCACATAATATCTAAGGCTTTTCACACACACAAGTGAATGCAAGGCATACTTGGTCAACAGCCCTACAGGTCACACTGTGGCTGTATAAACAACTTTAACACTGTTACAAATATGCCCCACACTGAACCCACACCAAACAAGAATAACAAACACATTTCGGGAGAACATCCGCACCGTAACACAACATAAACACAACAGAACAAATACTCAGAACCCCTTGCAGCACTAACTCTTCCGGGACGCTACAATATACAATATATTTAGACTGTACAACTCCTCGCTGGGGCAGGGGGGCGGGGGGGTACTAGGATGACAGGGGATGCAAAACAATAACAGTGCAATACGTTTTCATAACATGGTCACTACTGCCTACTTTGTCTTGTTATATTCTTATTTTACTGTTATATTTTTATTCCCTTTGTTGCTTTTTAGTTTTTATTCTTATTGTAATATTTCTCTATTTTGTTTCCATTTAAACCCCCATTATTTACTTTTTACTTTTATTTAAATTGATCTCAACGCTGTACACTGCTGCTGGAATTTTAATTTTCCTGAAGGAACTCTCTTGAAGGAATCAATAAAGTAATATCTATCCATCTATCTATCTATACACTCCAACCCCGCACACCTCAACTTCCTCATGCTCTCTCAGGGAGAGCATGTCCCAAATTCCAAGCTGCTGTTTTGAGGCATGTTAAAAAAAATAATGCACTTTGTGACTTCAATAATAAATATGGCAGTGCCATGTTGGCATTTTTTTTCAATGACCTGAGTTGATTTATTTTGGAAAACCTTGTTACATTGTTTAATGCATCCAGCGGGGCATCACAACAAAATTACCGTATTTTCTGGAATTGCCGCCGGGGCGCTAATTAATATAAAACCTCTTCTCACTCCTGCGCTTACCAAAGGCATGCGGTAAAAGTAAGCATGTGCTAATTATTTTAAAACCTCTTCCCACTCCGGCATTTACCAAAGGTATGCAGTAAAAATTTGAGTGTGGTGTAAGCTTGGACCTTAAATCCTACTGAATAGCTCTTAATCTTCTTCCCTTTATGCGATTTCAAATTACCGGTATTGAAATCAGCCTCGTGACGTCACAAGTTTGACCAGGCGGTAATACTAAGCATGCGCTAGTTATTTTGGGAAGTGAGTTTGACCCGGCAGTAATTCAAGGCAGGCAAATATGTGGCAATTCAGGGAAATACGTTAGGCATAATAACGTGTTAATTCGATGACTATATATATATCGGTATCGGACAATATCGGAATATCGGATACCGGCAAAAAAGCCATTATCGGACATCTCTATTGCTAACAAAGGGAAACACGGGTCTCCTGCATGTATGAGGACCCTTTTACACTAAGCCGGATAAGGTTATCCAGGGTAAATCACGGCTAACCGTATCCGTACCCACACACAACAATGCCACTGTTTAAGACCCCCAACCCCCTCCGTCTGCCGGCACAACATGACCTAGTACGCATGTGCGGAATATGCGGATGTCATAGTCACCTCCAGTGTTGCTTTGTGTGCAAGTTCTTAAATGTAACTTATCTGAACAATATCCAGTGTTGTGGTATTTCCATTATCTGGTATCCAGTGTGCTGTGGGGACCTATTGTAGTGAATCACACCTGAGAAATCATAAATTAATCAAATCTCTATTAGACACGTAAACAATGTGATAAATAACATTTTACATACATCAAAGTAGGGATCTAGATATCTGGTCAGGACACTCCTCACTCTTTTACCTTCACTTTCATTGTCCATTCCTTTTTAGTGACTTAATATACTCTGGACCTAGATGTTGAGTCGGCGACATACATGGCGGACAATAACTGATACAGTCTGCCTTGCCAGTCCAAACACATTCGCTGTTTTCCGTAGTCTTCCCTTGACGGCCAGGTTTTTATTTATTTATTTTTTTTCCCAAGATGGCGCTGCTGTAGTGGCTGCTGTAGGCAGGAGCTCTGTGCTCTTGTGTCATCCTTTTGTGTTTCCCTCTTGTTTTCATGTGGTATTATATTTTTTTGCATTTTGGTCCGGGACCCTTTGGGACTGTGTGACAAGGGGTGGCACTTTTGTGACCTCTGTGGTGCTTTTTTTGTGGACTTCTGGATCTGCCTCCCGGGAGCCTTTTGGCCATGGAGACCAGCTGCAGAGTCTCTGCTACACCAGAGTCCGTTTGGATGTACTGGATGAGGGGACAGGACTGTGGAGCTAGCACAGAGCTACTGGGACGGAGAGGCTTCGCGGTGTCTTGACTGGGTGAGCAGGTGTCGGACACCTCAGTCACCTTGGACGTATCCTTGCTCATCCATGCGGACTGGACACTGGCCGAGAGTGGAGTCGGCTGTCTTGGTTGCTTTGTTGGGTCTGCTCCTTTCTCTGGCCATGCTCCCTCCTCCCCAGCGGACGATGGCGTGGAACACCGCAGAGGCCACCACAGTGGATATGTTTCTTTTACTTTTTATTCATAGCTGTATGTAGAAGTGTCTGGTTGTATCTGCTGCTTTAATGTCTTTAATGTCCTCTGTGTTCTTTGATGTTTGATGTTTCCCCTCTTACACACATGGAAGAGGGATGTGTACTATGGCTATGAGTTGTTGTTGTTTTTTTTTTTTGTTTTTTTTCCCCTTTGGCCTCAGTCTGCACCCCCACTCCAGGGCCTAGGCTAAGACCGATTTTTTAAATTTTATTTTAATATTCTATTTTTTTTCTTCCCCCACCCCCCTTGTTTACCTGTATGTCATCTTTTTTGTAAGGGGCGCTGGAAGCCGGCAGACCCGTCAGCGATCCTGTTCTGTCTCCCTGTAATGTTTGTTTGATCTTGAATGGGATTGTGCTGAAAATTGTAATTTTCCTGAAGGAACTCTCCTGACGGAATAAATAAAGTACTATCTATCTATCTATCTATCTATCTAGGTAATACAAAGCACACGCTACCTTTTTTTTATCACATCCACAGGATACCGCATTCTCGTTGTCTCTTCTTCGACATAATGTCATGGCTGTCTTGGGTTTCCAATAATTTCTACAACTATTGTTTTTTGATAGAGTGATTGGATCACATACTTGTTGTTCACAAAAAACATTCATGAAGTTTGGTTCTTTTATGAATTTATTATGGGTCTACTGAAAATGTTTACCAAATCTGCTGGGTCAAAAGTATAAATACAGCTATGTTAAGACCTACTGAAACCCACTACTACTGACCACGCACTCTGATAGTTTATATATCAATGATGAAATATTAACATTGCAACACATGCCAATACAGCCTTTTTAGTTTACTAAATTGCAATTTTAAATTTCCCGGGGCTTCACGGTGGCAGAGGGGTTAGTGCGTCTGCCTCACAATACGAAGTTCCTGCAGTCTTGGGTTCAAATCCAGGCTCGGGATCTTTCTGTGTGGAGTTTGCATGTTCTCCCCGTGAATGCGTGGGTTCCCTCCGGGTACTCCGGCTTCCTCCCACTTCCAAAGACATGCACCTGGGGATAGGTTGATTGGCAACACTAAATTGGCCCTAGTGTGTGAATGTGAGTGTGAATGTTGTCTGTCTATCTGTGTTGGCCCTGTGATGAGGTGGCGACTTGTCCAGGGTGTACCCTGCCTTCCGCCCGATTGTAGCTGAGATAGGCGCCAGCGCCCCCCGCGACCCCAAAAAGGGAATAAGCGGTAGAAAATGGATGGATGGATGGAATTTCCCGGGAGTTTCGTCTTGGAAACGTCGTGTAATGATGACGTGTACGCAAGACGTCACGGGTTTTTAGGAAGTATGAGCGCTGCGCACACACTCAGCTAAAAGTCGCCTGCTTTAACCGCATAATTACACAGTATTCTGGACATCTGTGTTGCTGAATCTTTTGCAATTTGTTCAATTAATAATGGAGAAGTCAAAATAGAAAGATGGAGTTGGGAAGCTTCAGCTTTTAGCCACACAAACACACGGTGATTCCTTGTTTAAAATTCCTGGAGGTGAAACTTTACTATGGATCAGAGCGCGGTCAAGCGAACATGGATCCCGATTACATGTCAACCAGCAGGTTTCGGTGAGAAAATTGTGGTTAAAAAGTCGCCTCTTACCGGATATCAGCTGAGATTGTCCCGTCCGTGAAGCTGCCGTCGACTCCCCTGAGACACTGCGCGTCAACACACCCGTGGACAAACACCTCCGACTATCAGGTACTATTAAACTCACTAAAACACTAGCAACACAATAGAAAGATAAGGGATTTCCCAGAATTATCCTAGTAAACGTGTCTAAAAACATCGGAATCCGTCCCAATGCAATCAAGTTTTTTTTTAACTTTTTTTTTTTTTTTTTTTCTAGTCCGTCGCTATCAATATCCTCAAACACGAATCTTTCATCCTCGCTCAAATTAATGGGGAAATTGTCATTTTCTCGGTCCGAATAGCACTTTTTGTTGGAGGCTCCCATTAAAAACAATGCGAATATGTGAGGAGCCATCAAACATGTGACGTCATCGTCTGCGACTTCCGGTAGAGGCAGGGCTTTTCTCTTAGCACCGAAAGTTGCAAACTTTATCGTGGATGTTCTCTACTAAATCCTTTCAGCAAAAATATGGCAATATCGCGAAATGATCAAGTATGACACATAGAATGGACCTGCTATCCCTGTTTTAATTGGAAACTCTCATTTCAGTAGGCCTTTAACATTGTGTTACGTGTCCCTTGGCCAGTTTCACTGCAATAAGGCGCTTGTGGTAGAATTTTTGTCCACTCCTCTTGACAAAATTGGTGCAGTTCAGCTAAATTTGTTGGTTTTCTGACATGGACTTGTTTCTTCAGCATTGTCCACACGTTTATGTCAGATCTTTGGGAAGGCCATTCTAAAACTTTAATTCTAGCCTGATTTAGCCATTCCTTTACCACTTTTGGCGTGTGTTTGGGGTCAAAATCCTCACTTAAACCCCATTGAGAACATGTGGACAATGCTGAAGAAACAAGTCCAAATTTAGCTGAACTGCACCAATTTTGTCGAGAGGCGTGGTCAAAAATTCAACCAGAAGCTTGTGGATGGCAACCAAAAGCCTTCTCAATCCTTGAGAGTTTGCACTGGCTCCCTGTTCATTTTAGAATTGACTTTAAAACATTGCTCTTTGTTTTTTAAAGCTGTACATGGACTGGCACCTCATTGGACTGGCACGGGCTCCAGTACTCTGGAATGCCCTCCCGGTAACAGTTCGAGATGCCACCTCAGTAGAAGCATTTAAGTCTCACCTTAAAACTCATTTGTATACTCTAGCCTTTAAATAGACTCCCTTTTTAGACCAGTTGATCTGCCATTGTGGAGGGGGTCCGGTCTGATCCGGTGGCCATGTACTGCTTGCCTGTGTATCGGCTGGGGACATCTCTGCGCTGCTGATCCGCCTCCGCTTGGGATGGTTTCCTTCTGGCTCCGCTGTGAACGGGACTCTCGCTGCTGTGTTGGATCCGCTTTGGACTGGACTCTCGCGACTGTGTTGGATCCATTATGGATTGAACTTTCACAGTATCATGTTAGACCCGCTCGACATCCATTGCTTTCCTCCTCTCCAAGGTTCTCATAGTCATCATTGTCACCGATGTCCCACTGGGTGTGAGTTTTCCTTGCCCTTATGTGGGCCTACCGAGGATGTCGTAGTGGTTTGTGCAGCCCTTTGAGACACTAGTGATTTAGGGCTATATAAGTAAACATTGATTGATTGATGATTGATATCTCAGACCTCATCCAAACTTACAATCCTGCGCGCCCTCTGAGGTCCGAGAGCCAGCTCGTGGTGCCCAAGACCAGACTTAAAACTAGGAGAGACAGGGTCTTCTCTGTGGTCGGCCCTAAACTCTGGAGCACTCTGCCCCTCCATATTCAAACTGCTCTCACTGTGTAGTGTTTAAAGTTTCGTCTTAAGACCCATTTTTTTTTTCACTGGCTTTTAACACTACGTGGGTTGTGTTGCCCTCTGTGTTTTGAAATGTTGATTTCTATTTACTGTTTTAATTGGTTTCACCCTTAAAATCGTTTTTAATCATATTTTATACAGTTTTTATATTTGTTTCATATGTATTTATTTTATTTTTTTGTTTTTATTCAGTCATTGGTGGAGCTCAGGATAGTATTTGAATATTGTTTTTAATATCGTCGTGCAGCACTTTGGTAACATTTTGTTGTTTAAATGTGCTATAGAAATAAAGTGGATTGGATTGGATTGAAAAGCGCCTTATTGCACTGAAACCTGCCAAGGGACATGTAACCAAATATTAACATTGCTGTATGTATACTTTTGACCCAGCAGATTTGGTCACATTCTCAGTAGACCCATAATAAATTCATAAAAGAACCAAACTTCATGAATGTTTTTCGTAACGAACCAGTATGTGCTCCAATCACTCTATCACAAAAAAATAAGAGTTGTAGAAATTTTTGGAAACTCAAGACAGCCATGACATGATGTTCTTTAAAAGTGTATGTAAACTTTTGATCGTGACCGTACATGACGTTGATGGTGTCGACGAATCATCCCAGGCTTAAAGTAAACGTGCTGCGAGCTTGCTTGTAATGGAGATTTTAGATGCAAGCCAATATCATCTGATTTTTTACTGATATTGGACGGATATCCGATATTGATATTGGATCGGGACTCCCCTAATTTTACCCCACAGTCTCTCTCTCTTCTTTGCTGAAGCGCTCCGTGTTCCAGCTGCCTTTAGTCTGTTTTTGGATAAAATCAATCAATCAATCAATCAATCAATGTTTATTTATATAGCCCTAAATCACAAATGTCTCAAATAATGACGTTCTCGTGGGCTTGCCCTGTTTCTCTGCAGTGATATACAGTGAAGCAAAAAAGTATTTAGTCAGCCACCGATTGTGCAAGTTCTCCCACTTAAAATGATGACAGAGGTCTGTAATGTTCATCATAGGTACACTTCAACTGTGAGGGACAGAATGTGAAAAAAAATCCAGGAATTTTAAAGAATTTATTTGTAAATTTCGGTGGAAAATAAGTATTTGGTCAACCATTCAAAGCTCTCACTGATGGAAGGAGGTTTTGGATCAAAATCTCACGATACATGGCCCCATTCATTCTTTCCTTAACACGGATCAATCGTCCTGTCCCCTTAGCAGAAAAACAGCCCCAAAGCATGATGTTTCCACCCCCATGCTTCACAGTAGGTCTGGTGTTCTTGGGATGCAACTCAGTATTCTTCTTCTTCCAAACACGACAAGTTCAGTTTATACCAAAAAGTTCTATTTGGTTTCATCTGACCACATGACATTCTCCCAATTCTCTGCTGTATCATCCATGTGCTCTCTGGCAAACTTCAGACGGGCCTAGACATGCACTGGCTAAAGCAAGGGGACATGTCTGGCACTGCAGGATTTAATTCCCTGTCGGCGTAGTGTGTTACTGATGGTAACCTTTGTTACTTTGGTCCCAGCTTTCTGCAAGTCATTCACTAGGTCCCCACATGTGGTTCTGGGATTTTTGCTCACCGTTCTCATGATCATTTTGACCCTATGGGATGAGATCTTGCATGGAGCCCCAGATAGAGGGAGATTATCAGTGGTCTTGTATGTCTTCCATTTTCTGATAATTGCTCCCACAGTTGATTTTTTCACGCCAAGTAAGTTTCTTGCCAATTTTAGATTCGCTCTTCCCAGTCTGGTGCAGGTCTACAATTCTCCAAACATGGATGCAACTCAGTATTCTTCTTCCTCCAAACACGACGAGTTGAGTTTATACGCATCCATCCATTTTCTGCCGCTTATTCCCTTTATGGGGTTGCGGGGGGCGCTGACGCCTATCTTAGCTACAATCGGACTGAAGGCGGGGTACACCCTGGACGAGTCGCCATCTTATCGCAGGGCCAACACAGATAGACAGACAACATTCACACTCACATTCACACACTAGGGCCAATTTAGTGTTGCCAATAAACCTATCCCCAGGTGCATGTCTTTGGAAGTGGGAGTTTATACCAAAAAGTTATATTTTGGTTTTATCTGACCACATGACATTCTCCCAATCCTCTGCTGTATCATCCATATGTCCTTTTTGGTATAAACTCAACTCGTCGTGTTTGGAGGAAGAAGAATACTGAGTTGCATCCCAAGAACACCATACCTACTGTGAAGCATGGGGGTGGAAACATCATGCTTTGGGGCTGTTTTTCTGCTAAGGGGACAGGACGATTGATCCGTGTTAAGGAAAGAATGAATGGGGCCATGTATCGTGAGATTTTGAGCCAAAACCTCCTTCCATCAGTGACAGCTTTGAATCGTTGACCAAATACTTATTTTCCACCATAATTTACAAATAAATTCTTTAAAAATCCTACAATGTGAATTCCTGGATTCTTTTTTCACATTCAGTCTCTCACAGTTGAAGTGTACCTATGATGAAAATTACAGACCTCTGTCATCCTTTTAAGTGGGAGAACTCGCACAATCGGTGGCTAAGTACTTTGTTGCCCCACTGTATCATACTCTGAAGTGGTTGGGTTTTACAAAGTTTCAGCTTAGCTCAACTATTTGAAGTGGAAAAGTGGCAAACGTTAAGTGGAAATCATCAAAGTGCGAAGCAACCGGCTGCCAAACCCGGAATGAAACCTCCTTTGACGTAGGTAATCAAACAGGTGAGCACAAGAACCCGCACTTGATGTTTGAATGCCAAGTTAAAGCACAACAGAGAAACCGTCAACGGTCCCGTTTTGAGGACGCACCCCGGAGGCTCATTAAGGCAGCGCCAGCAAAGAGGCGAGATCCTCGCTTTACAGAGGAAGCACAAACGTGGACGACCAGCCGGCGACGTGACTGAAAAAGGCTCCTTGCTGCGTGTGCGTGAAGCAGGCCTAATCAGTCTATGCACAAATACTTGCGTCATGTGGGATTCCTTTCCCGCGTTTTTTTTTTTTTTTTTTTTTTTTCTCCGGCGACGTCGCAGCAGGAAGGAAGAAAGGCGTCGCTCTCAGCGGGGAAGGACACGTGTGAGAGGACGTGACTGGCTGCTCTGTGAAGTCGCTGCTCGCTTTATGTCACATTTCGCTATCAGACTCGTCCGCGGGGATGACTTGAAGGTTGTTGTGGAGTACTTTTGCGTGGCTTTTATTACTCCTCTCTCGCTTATTTTCATCACTTATGTCCTGCCCCTGCTCGAGCGTGTGCTTAATTAGAATGGCTTGTAACAGCCTGCCATTCTTCTTAATAGGGGCCGGACTAATTAGCATGTTTTATCTTTGAAAAGGCATTTCCTCTAAACCAGGGGTCGGGAACCTTTTTAGCCGAGAGAGCCATACAAGCCAAATATTTTAAAAAGTATTTCCAGTGAGAGCCATATAATATTTATTTTAAGACTGAATACAACTATTATTCTAGCTTACTTCACTTATTGTGCAGAAATATTGGGAAATACATATCATAGCAACGTAAGTGAAGTGAAGTGAATTATATTTATATAGCGCTTTTTCTCAAGTGACTCAAATGATTCGTCCGAACGAACAAATCGTTCGCGAACAACCATCACTAGGGAGGAGGGTGGAGTGGTGAGCGATTTTAAATCGGAGCGATTCGCTTAATTTTGTGATGTATCGATACCAATACGCCCAGCCCTAATGTCAGTAGACGATCGATGTCGCAAAACACTTGCAACAGCAGAATCAATGTCGGCACATTGGTGTTGGAATCAAACAGTCGCTTCGGCGCTACGTCACATCAATGAAATCCCGCCCGGCGACTCTGATTGGTTCATTATTGTTTCGCTATCTTGAAAGGGTTTGCGATGCTTTCGAGCCCAGATCCTTGTGTGGAGCTCAACAAACTACTAGGATCTGGCGAAAGTCAGGTTAAATCTTCGCTACGCTATTTTATTTGAAGTGAAGTGAATTGAATTATATTTATATAGCGCTTTTCTCTAGTGACTCAAAGCGCTTTACATAGTGAAACCCGATATCTAAGTTACATTTAAACCAGTGTGGGTGGCACTGGGAGCAGGTGGGTAAAGTGTCTTGCCCAAGGACACAACGGCAGTAACTAGGATGGCACAAGCGGGAATCGAACCTGCAACCCTCAAGTTGCTGGCACGGCCACTCTACCAACCGAGCTATGCCGCCCCACTAAAATGCCTTTATTTCACAGAAAAGAGCAATTCGAATCATTTTGAAAGTAGGATATAGAGACCACACAAAACCACTCTTCACTAGGTCAGGATTACTAAAACTAAAAGTCATTGTAGAATTGAATACTCTATTAATGATGTTCAAAGCGAGAAATCAAGTTATTCCGAAGGACATACAAAGGTTATTTGTGTTCACATCTAAAGATGAGAACCACAAAAGGCCGAATGACTTTAAACATCCAAGAGTGCCAACACATTTGAAACAAATGTGCTTGTCTGTTGTTGGTGTGAAAGCATGGAATTCTCTAAACAAAGACTTAAAAAGCTGTAATCAATCAATGCAATCAATCAATCAATGTTTATTTATATAGCCCTAAATCACATATTTCTCAAAGGACTGTACAAGCCATTACGACTACGACATCCTCGGAAGAACCCACAAAAGGGCAGGGAGAATTCACACCCAGTGGGACGCCAGTGACAATGCTGACTCTGAGAAACCTTGGAGAGGATCTCAGAAGTGGGCAACCCCCCCCTCCCCCTCTAGGGGACCGAAAGCAATGGATGTCGAGCGGGTCTAACATGATACTGTGAAAGTTCAATCCATAGTGGCTCCAACACAGCCGCGAGAGTTCAGTTCAAAGCGGATCCAAGACAGCAGCGAGAGTCCCGTCCACAGGAAACCATCTCAAGCGGAGTCGGATCAGCAGCGCAGAGATGTCCCCAACCGATACACAGGCGAGCGGTCCATCCTGGGTCCCGACGAGCGGTCCATCCTGGGTCTCGACTCTGGACAGCCAGTACTTCATCCATGGTCATCGGACCGGACCCCCTCCACAAAAGAGGAGGGAGGGACATAGGAGAAAAAGAAAAGAAGCGGCAGATCAACTGGTCTAAAAAGGAGGTCTATTTAAAGGCTAGAGTATACAAATGAGTATTAAGGTGAGACTTAAATGCTTCTACTGAGGTAGCATCTCGAACTGTTACCGGGAGGGCATTCCAGAGTACTGGAGCCCGAACGGAAAACGCTCTATAGCCCGCAGACTTTTTTTGGGCTTTAGGAATCACTAATAAGCCGGAGTCTTTTGAACGCAAATTTCTTGCCGGGACATATAGTACAATACAATCGGCAAGATAGGATGGAGCTAGACCGTGTAGTATTTTATACGTAAGTAGTAAAACCTTAAAGTCACATCTTAAGTGCACAGGAAGCCAGTGCAGGTGAGCCAGTACAGGCGTAATATGATCAAACGTTCTTGTTCTTGTCAAAAGTCTAGCAGCCGCATTTTGTACCAACTGTAATCTTTTAATGCTAGACATGGGGAGACCCGAAAATAATACGTTACAGTAATCGAGACGAGACGTAACAAACGCATGGATAATGATCTCAGCGTCTTTAGTGGACAGAATGGAGCGAATTTTAGCGATATTACGGAGATGAAAGAAGGCCGTTTTAGTAACGCTTTTAATGTGTGACTCAAAGGAGAGAGTTGGGTCGAAGATAATACCCAGATTTTTTACCGAGTCACCTTGTTTTATTATTTGGTTGTCAAATGTTAAAGTTGTATTATTAAATAAAGGTCGGTGTCAAGCAGGACCGATAATCAGCATTTCCGTTTTTTTGCCGTTAAGTTGTAAACAATTAGCGGACATCCATTGTTTAATTTCATTAAGACACGCTTCCAACTGACTACAGTCCGGCGTGTTGGTCAGCTTTAGGGGCATGTAGAGTTGGGTGTCATCAGCATAACAGTGAAAGCTAATACCGTATTTGCGTATGACGTCACCTAGCGGCAGCATGTAGATGCTGAAGAGTGCAGGGCCAAGGACCGAACCCTGGGGAACTCCACACGTTACCTTAACATAGTCCGAGGTCATACTGTTATGGGAGACGTAAAAATATCTTTGTTTTTAAAAAGAGTTACAAAAAGAAAAAACTGGAATTATATCAAACTGAATTTTGATTTAGATTGGAAGTGTCATTGTAAAAGTGCTTAAAGGAAAATTGGAACGTATGTTGGAGTTTGGGTGTTGATGGAGGGAACAGTTATAAAGTCATCGAAAATAATTTGTGTTAAAAAGGGGGCAGATAAATATAAGAATATTATTCTTTCATCTGCTCCTTTCTGATCATGGAAATGTACAAGAAACTAAAAAACAATGAAAGAGTCAATTGTACGTGGCTTTTATATATGCATTTTCATGAAAGGAATAAAAATAAATGCATGCATTTTTAAGTAAGTATTTTTTTCTCCCATTCCCCCCTTGTTTACCTGTATGTCATCTTTTTTGTAAGGGGCGCTGGAAGCCGGCAGACCTGTCAGCGATCCTGTTCTGTCTCCCTGTAATGTTTGTCTGATCTTGAATGGGATTGTGCTGAAAATTTTAATTTGGCTGACGGAATAAATAAATTACTATCTAATCTAATCTAAAAATAAATGCATGCATTTTTAAGTAAGTCCAACATTTTTAGAGTATAATAAGTCTCTTATTCTTTTTAATAACAATGTTATTCTGAAGCTTACCAACAATAGATAAAATACTTCCTACCATTAATGCGACTTCTTGAACAGGTGCGGTAGAAACCGGATGGATGGATGAGGTGGCCGCTTGTCCAGGGTATACCCCGCCTTCCGCCCGATTGTAGCTGAGATAGGCGCCAGCGCCCCCCGCAACCCTGAAAGGGAATAAGCGGTAGAGGATGGATGGATGGATTAAAATGCATGAAAATCTTTTATATTTTGAACGTTATTTTTGACACTGTGATTACTGGCGGAATTATTCATTACTTACCGTGTTTAGCAATGTCAGTTAAGATTTATCTGAGAGCCAGACGCAGTCATCAAAAGAGCCACATCTGGCTCTAGAGCAGGGGTGTCAAACTCAAATACAGAGTGGGCCAAAATTCTAAACTGAACAAAGCCGCGGGCCAAAGTTGAACAACTTAACCTTTTAATAGGGACCCAAACAAGTTTTGCATTGAAAATTGAACATATAGTGACATGCAAAATTGAGGTTTTTTGGTAGCGGGGGTGTATATTGTAGTGTCCTGGAAGAGTTAGTACTGCAAGGGGTTCTGGGTATTTGTTCTGTTGTGTTGATGTTGTGTTACAGTGCGGATGTTCTCCCGAAATGTGTTTGTCATTCTTGTTTGGTGTGGGTTCACAGTGTGGTGCATATTTCTAACAGTGTTAACATTGTTTATAAGGCCACCCTCAGTGTGACCTGTATGACTGTTGACCAAGTATGCATTGCATTCACTTGTGTGTGTGTGTAGAATCCGCATATATTATGTGACTGGGCCGGCACGCTGATTGTATGGCGGAAAGGCGGACATAACAACAGGTTGTAGAGGACGCTAAAAGCAGTACCTTTAAGGCACGCCGCCGATATTGTTGTCCGAGTGGAAATCGGGAGAAATTCGGGAGACTGGTTGCCCCGGTAGATTTTCCGGGGTGGGGGGTACTGAAATTCGGGAGTCTCTTGGGAAAATTGCGAGGGTTGGCAAGTATTAGAATTAGCGGTGAATGCACCGCCACTGTATAATACCGGCGGGCCAGCTCTAATGTTAATTTAATATTGTCCCAAGGGCCAAAATAAATTATATGGCGGGCCATATAATGCTCTAGAGCCATAGGTTCCCTACCCTTGCTCTAAACACTGATGTACAGCTCCAGCCTTTTTTGATTTTTGTTGTCCTCAACTTGAAATGAGAACAACATTTCTCTCTCTCTTGTGCCAATCCAATCCCGCATGGCTCATCTTTTTGAAGGTTTGGAAGTAATTCTCCTTGTAAAAGACGTGATTGCCAGGATGCTGCTGAGCTCCACCGTCATTAGAGCGTAAGGGGATGGGGACGCTTCCTACCATGGCTGGTGTGGGTGTCATAGCAACGGTGACTCATTTAGGATCTCCTTATTGTTTAATGCAGTGTTTTTCCAACCTTTTTTGAGCCAAGGCACATTTTTTTCATGGCACACCACCAGCAGAAATCATTAAAATGAGACTCAGTAGACAATAACAAGTCGTTGTCGCAATTGTTGGATATGAATTCAAACCATAACCAAGCATGCATCACTGTAGCTCTTGTCTCAAAGTAGGTGTACCACCTGTCACATCACACTGGGACTTTAGATTTTTCTGCTGTTTCCCTGTGTGTGGTGTTTTAGTTTTTGTCTTGCGCTCCTATTTTGGTGGCCCTTACTGTTGCAGTTTCATGTCTTCCGTTGAGCGCTATTCCCCGCACCTGCTTTGTTTTAGCAATCAAGAATATTTAAGTTGTTGCGATCTTTTTTTTTCTTTGTGGACGCCGTCTCTGCTCCACACGCTGTAAGTTTTTGCTGTCGTCCAGCATTCTGTTTTTGTTTACTTTACAATCAGTTCAGTTTTAGTTTAGTTCTACATAGCCATCCCTATGCTTTAATGCCTTTTCTAAGAGGCACTCACCTTTTGTTTATTTTTTATTTAAGCATTAGATACCTTTTTTACCTGCACATTGCTTCCCGCTGCCGCCTGCATATTGTGATCACTATAAACCATTGTTGTCTCACACGACATGTTCCTGACGTCTATAAAGCAAATAGCTACCGGCTTCCACCTACTGATATGGTATAATATAACATAGTTACACCGCCGAGCTCTAGACAGCACCGACACTCAACAACACCACATATTTGCATTTTATAATCTTAAGGTTGTCCCAATCCGATATGTATATATTTTTTTCTTTAAGTTTACACTTGTTCAAGAGCAAGTATTGATGCTAAGTTATAGACATTTTATCCCACTCAGGTTGTTTGTGTGTTTTGCTTTATTTAATAATGTTTACAGCATTATTTGCACTTTATACTGTTCTCTTTTTTCACTGTTTAATGATGTCATTTCTGTTTGTCATGTATAATTTTTTCTATTTAGTGTTTATCCTTGAATACCAACCATTGTGTATTATTCAAACTCACCTAATGCAGCTGGCTAGTTGTTATCAAGAGTAGTAAAACCCTTTTTCAACATGAATCTGACAACTAAGTAGGCTAAATAACTTTAAACTTTAATACATGCTCGGATAGGCCAGTATCGGATCGGAAGTGCAAAAACCTGGATCGGGACATCCCTATTATAATTACTGGTAAGGTTTATTCAGGTGTACTGGAGAGGAGGCTACGCCGGATAGTCGAACCTCGGATCCAGGAGGAACACTGTGGTTTTCGTCCTGGTCGTGGAACTGTGGACCAGCACTATACTCTCGGCAGGGTTCTTGAGGGTGCATGGGAGTTTGCCCAACCAGTCTACATGTGCTTTGTGGACTTGGAGAAGGCATTCGACCGTGTCACTCGGGAAGTCCTGTGGGGAGTGCTCAGAGAGTATGGGGTATCAGACTGTCTTATTGTGGCGGTCCGCTCCCTGTATGATCAGTGCCAGAGCTTGGTCCGCATTGCTGGCAGTAAGTCGAACACGTTTCCAGTGAGGGTTGGACTCCGCCAAGGCTGTCCTTTGTCACCGATTCTGTTCATAACTTTTATGGACAGAATTTCTAGGCGCAGTCAAGGCGTTGAGGGGTTCCGGTTTGGTGGCCGCAGGATTAGGTCTCTGCTTTTTGCAGACGATGTGGTCCTGATGGCTTCATCTGACCGGGATCTTCAGCTCTCACTGGATCGGTTCGCAGCCGAGTGTGAAGCGGCCGGAATGAGAATCAGCACCTCCAAATCCGAGTCCATGTTTCTCTCCCGGAAAAGGGTAGAATGCCATCTCCGGGTTGGGGAGGAGACCCTGCCCCAAGTGGAGGAGTTCAAGTACCTAGGAGTCTTGTTCACGATCGACAGGCGGATCGGTGCGGCGTCTTCAGTAATGCGGACGTTCTACCGATCCGTTGTGGTGAAGAAGGAGCTGAGCCGGAAGGCAAAGCTCTCAATTTACCGGTCGATCTACGTTCCCATCCTCACCTATGGTCATGAGCTTTGGGTCATGACCGAAAGGATAAGATCACGGGTACAAGCGACCGAAATGAGTTTCCTCCGCCGTGTGGCGGGTCTCTCCCTTAGAGATAGGGTGAGAAGCTCTGCCATCCGGGAGGAACTCAAAGTAAAGCCGCTGCTCCTCCACATCGAGAGGAGCCAGATGAGGTGGTTTGGGCATCTGGTCAGGATGCCACCCGAACGCCTCCCTAGGGAGGTGTTTAGGGCACGTCCAACCGGTAGGAGGCCACGGGGAAGACCCAGGACACGTTGGGAAGACTATGTCTCCCGGCTGGCCTGGGAACGCCTCGGGATCCCCCGGGAAGAGCTAGAAGAAGTGGCTGGGGAGAGGGAAGTCTGGGCTTCCCGGCTTAGGCTGCTGCCCCCGCGACCCGACCTCGGATAAGCGGAAGAAGATGGATGGATGGATGGATGGGTTTGCAAAAATTATTTTTAACCCAAATAGGTGAAACTGCATAATCTTCCATGGCACATCAGACTGTATCTCACGGCACAGTGGTTGAAAAACACTGGTTTAATATATTAAATGTCACCTAACGCAACATATGTAATTAAGAATGGATACCCGATTTACGTAAAATCCAACGATGCTATGTTACGGTAACTGGGTTGCATGTGACGTCACTTCACCACTTGGCGATCACTCCAGCAGCACCGAGAGGGGCCTGAGCCAAACTACCTGCAGGTAATGTTGCAATTTTCAATGCCAACAAAGAAATTGACTTAAAGAATCACTCCAACGTAAGTAAAGTAAGGCTCCATTTTTTTCACTAATGCACTAGCTTGATGCTAATATACATTGGCTTTGCTATTGACATGCTACTGATTAGCCATAGTTATTTTATACAGCGATTTCAACATCTACAAATGTGTTGATAAAAATTACAACTAAGATGCACGTTACAATCAAACAACTGGTGCGTAGTAAGTAAAATACTTATAGTATTAACACTATTAAGGGTGCAACAAAAAACACAAACTACTGCCATTTAACATTTTAGACTTGCAAAGGTACAAAACCCAAAACCAGTGAAGTTGGCACATTCTGTAATTCGTAAGTAAAAACAGAATACAATGGTTTGCAAATACTTTTCAACTTATATTCAATTGAATAGACTGCAAAGACAAGATATTTAATGTTCCAACTGAGAAATGTTTTTTTTTTTTTTTTTTTGCAAATAATCATTAACTTAGAATTTAATGGCAGCAACACATTGTTGCAAAAAAGTTGGCACAGGGGCATTTTTACCACTGTGTTACATGGCCTTTCCTTTTAACAACACTCAGTAAACATTTGCTAAGATACATAGATAGTACTTTATTGATTCCTTCAGGAGAGTTCCCTCAGGAAAATTAAAAAGAGGCCAAGAGAAGAGACACATTTTTGAAGCTTTACAGGTGGAATTCTTTCCCATTCTTGCTTGATGTTCAGCTTAAGTTGTTCAGCAGTCCGGGGTCTCCGTTGTCGTATTTTAGGCTTCACAATGCGCCACACATTTTTAATGGCAGACAGGTGTGGACTACAGGCAGGTCAGTCTAGTACCCGCACTCTTTTACTACAAAGCCACACTGTTGTAACACGTGGCTTGGCATTGTCTTGTTGAAATAAGCAGGGGCGTCCATTAAAAAGACGTTGCTTGGATGGCGACATATGTTGCTTCAAAACCTGTATGTACCTTTCAGCATTAATGGTGCCTTCACAGATGTGTACGTTACCCATGCCTTGGGCACTAATGCACCCCCATACCATCACAGATGCTGGCTTTTAAACTTTGCAATCTGGATGGTTATTTTCCTCTTTATTCCGGAGGACACAACATCCACAGTTTCCAAAAACAATTTGAAATGTGGACTCGTCAGACCATAAAACACCTTTCAACTTTGCATCAGTCCATCTTAGATGAGCTCGGGCCCAGCGAAGCCGGCAACGTTTCTGGGTGTTGTTGAGAAATGGCTTTCGCTTTGCATTGCAGAGTTTTAACTTGCACTTACAGGTGTAGCGACGAACTGTAGTTACTGACAGTGGTTGTCTGAAGTGTTCCAGAGTCCATGAGGTGATATCCTTCACACTGATGTTGCATGTTGATGCATTACCGCCTGAGGGGTCGAATGTCTGTAATATCATCGCTTAGATGCAGTGATTTCTCACAATTCTCTGAACCTTTTGATGGTATTACGGACCGTAAATGCTGAAATTCCTAAATTCCTTGCAATAGCTCGTTGAGAAATGTTGTTCTTAAACTGTTTGACAATTTGCTCACGCATTCGGTCACAAAGTGGTGACCCTCGCCCCATCCTTGTTTGTGAATGACTGAGCATTTCGTGGAAGCTGCTTTTATACCCAATCATGGCACCCACCTGTTTCCAATTAGCCTGTTCACCTGTGGGATGTTCCAAATAAGCGTTTGATGAGCATTCCTCAACGTTCTGAATCTTTTTTGCCCCTTTTGTCAGCTATTTTGAAACATCTTGCAGACATCAAATTCCAAATGAGCTAATATTTGCAAAAAATAACGTTTTTTCCAGTTCGAAAGTTAAGTTTCTTGTATTTGCCGTCTATTCAATTAAACATAGGTTGAAAAGGATTTGCGAATCATTGCATTCTGTTTTTATTTCACTGGTTTTGGGTTTTGTAATTGCCACTTAATGTCATACTTGTAAATTAGACTCAGAAAGGTGATATTAAAACCGGACATTTTTAAATGTTGCAATAAAAATAAGATTCTATTTTGAAAAACCATATTTTTTTTTACATATTACATATTTTACACAAGGCTTAGAGGTGACAGAACATTCGCCGCTGCTGCTCCCAAGCTCTGGAAGCACCTACCTCTGAGTTTTAGACAAGCCTCCTCTCTTCCTGTTTTTAAATCCCTCTTAAAATCATACTTTTATTCCATGGCTTTTAACACTGAGTAATATCCACCCTGCAATGGCGCCCCATTATACACCTGCTGTGAATCTGTTTTTATGTTTTATTTATTTTATTTTATTTTATTTATTTATTTTTATATCATGTTTGTGTTGTGTTTGCCCGGTTTCTCATTTTTAACCTGCCCGTTTTACAGCACTTTGGCTACTTCCTGTGGTAAATTTTAAATCTGCTATATACATAAAGTTGATTAGAGTTTTTAACACACAAGAAAGTACAGAAAATTGATACTGTTGCGTATAGGTATTGCTCCCTATATAACGGGAATCGGTATCGTATCAGTTTAAATGTGAACGATACCCAACCATATAGTAGTAAATATAATACACTCCAACTTTCCCCATAGGAAATAGCAAGGTCAAACCTATATTAAAATGTACAGGCATTATTTCATTCACATTTGTGCTTGCTGTCATACTAGTATAAAACTAAATGACTGCCTTCTTAGAGATACTGTAATAATAATGCTGACTTTTGATTGACACTGTCAGAGGTATTATGTTGATAATTGTAGCACACGCGACCGCCCGACATCAAGCTAAATAAGGTAACAGCAATATTAGTGCAGCTCTAAACCACTGCAACTGTAGCAATTAGACATATTAAAGCCATTAGTCTCTGGTTTGATGATAACTTAATTGCAGCGACTGCAACTACACAGACTATTGCTACATTATTATCTCTGCAGTGGCGTACATTCCCCTTGATATTCCCAGATTGTTTATTGATCCTTAAAGCATTTTTAATTTTAGTCTCTGTTATTTAAATTAGCCTAAAATGGCAAAGATACAATGAAAACAACACATTTGTTCCTTGTGACAAAAAATATCCAATTAAATATATGCATATGTATTTTAATCCTATATACTGTTTGATGATGTAGTGACTTTTCCAGGGTGTCCGAATGCAGCTGAGATAGGCTCTGGTAGAAAATGGATGGATGATACAGTACATCTAAATAAATGGGTAAATGATAAATGGGTTGTACTTGTATAGCGCTTTTCTACCTTCAAGGTACTCAAAGCGCTTTGACACTACTTCCACATTTACCCATTCACACACACATTCACACACTGATGGAGGGAGCTGCCATGCAAGGCGCCAACCAGCACCCATCAGGAGCAAGGGTGAAGTGTCTTGCTCAGGACACAACGGACGTGACGAGGTTGGTACTAGGTGGGAATTGAACCAGGGACGCTCGGGTTGCGCACGGCCACTCTTACGCTGCGCCACGCTGTCCCTAATATTAACTAAATAGTAACTAAATTAACAAAATATTAAAATATTAACTATTGTAATCCTTTGTGTTAACATTTCAATTTAGACTACATCCGTCTCTTGTTTATTGCTGTTAATTGGTTCCGGACATGAGTGTTATAAATGAATTTCCACGAAAAAGGAGCTACTAATTATGAATTGAATTTGTGCGAGTTATACCAAAGACTATAAAAATGGGACCCATTGCCTCCCTGCTTGGCACTCAGCATCAAAGGTTGGAATTGGGGGTTAAATCACCAAAAATGATTCCCGGGCGCGGCCACCGCTGTTGCTCACTGCTCCCCTCACCTCCCAGGGGGTGTTTAAAGGTGATGGGTCAAATAATTTTGCCACACCTCATGTGTGTGAGACAATTATTTGTACTTTAACTTTTTTAACATAGCTGGAGCAGTGGTTGTCAAACTTTTTTCACCAAGTACGGCCATAATGACCTACATTAAAATACAGTATCAATCAATCAATCAATCAATGTTTACTTATATAGCCCTAAATCACTAGTGTCTCAAAGGGCTGCACAAACCACTACAACATCCTCGGTAGGCCCACATAAAGGCAAGGAAAACTCACACCCAGTGGGATGTCGGTGACAATGATGACTATGAGAACCTTGGAGAGGAGGAAAGCAATGGATGTCGAGCGGGTCTAACATGATACTGTGAAAGTTCAATCCATAATGGATCCAACACAGTCGCGAGAGTCCAGTCCAAAGCGGATCCAACAGTAGTGTAGCAGTTGTAAGTATTCATTAAAAACAGAGGTTTTATTTAGCCAGTTTATAGATGGAGCCCATGTACCGCAGTTTGAGAACCACTGAGCGAGATCATAAAAAGCTGTTTACGATCTTCTCTATACATTTTTTAACATAAGACATGAAATAACACCCAAATAGTCTCTTTTTCAATCCTTTAATTCAATATAATTAATGCTTCCTGAGGCTGAGTCAATCAGTGGCCAAAATACTGAACAGCACGCTCTCTGATTGGTCCGTTCTCCTTTAGCGGCCAATACTAACCTACTCAGTGGCCTAGTGGTTAGAGTGTCCGCCCTGAGATCGGTAGGTTGTGAGTTCAAACCCCGGCCGAGTAATACCAAAGACTATAAAAAAATGGGAGCCATTACCTCCCTGCTTGGCACTCAGCATCAAGGGTTGGAATTGGGGGTTAAATCACCATAAATGATTCCCACTCGCGGCACCGCTGCTGCTCACTGCTCCCCTCACCTCCCAGGGGTTGAACAATGGGATGGGTCAAATGCAGAGGACACATTTCACCACACCTAGTGTGTGTGTGACACTCATTGGTACTTTAACTTGTGGGTTCTTCCGAGGATGTTGTAGTCGTAATGATTTGTGCAGTCCTTTGAGACATTTGTGATTTGGGGCTATATAAATAAACATTGATTGATTGAACTTTAAGGCTGCTTGAATGCGTTGGTGACGCTTCAAAGGGGTTAGCATGTTTGACGTGTTGGCAGAAGCACACCCTACTGCTGCTAAACAATGTCGGCAAACCTCCGTCCTCCATTGTTGTATCGCACTGTGCAGCCAAAGTGTTCCCAAACGGGAGATGTTAACTAGGCAGGCGGGTCTTCCAGTTCTGGCTTTTACACTGCTAGCATGCCGTGTGTTGTGCTTCTCTCTGCGCTACCTAATATGTCCGTGTGGAAACTCGTTCGGTACACCTCCGAACCGAACCGAAACCCCCGTACTTAAACGGTTCAATACAAATACAAGTACTGTTACCCCCCTAGTTGATACCTTGTTTAACAGCACTGTCTGGACACACACTCTTGCCAATCTTACGTTGAATATTGCAGCAGTGTCGTGTGCGTCATGCTGAGAGACGGTTGTGTTGCGTACATGACAGTAAGCAATGATACCACACTACCTGACGTTATCTCCTCCCCTTGGCTTTATTGGCAGAGACACACTTCTCCCCTGATAATGTCTCCTCACCTTGTTACAAACCTTCACCTCCTTTTCACTCGTCTACCATCTGCCGTCGCCTGCTTTGTCAGGCATTTTTCTACCTTGATAGCGAGCATCTTTGAGACGTCTTCCCTTTGTGTAGTCTCGGTGTGCGCCGAACTCTTGCTCAATAGGCGCCCTTTCACTAAGTTCCAATGCTGTAATTTCTCTCACCAAGCACTTTGTAAGGGATTCGGGCATGGAACAGAGAAGAAGCTATTGCATATTGGTGCTGATTCTGGATTTTTTAAAAATGTTTTGCCAGATCGAGACCTTTTCTTTACTTCCATTTTTATTTGGTGCTTATCCAAATGAGGATTGTGAGCCTTGGTGGAAGTCTGCACTGTAGTTTGTTTGTTTATTCAATTGATTCACCTTCCTAAAAACATGCATACTGTATTTTACGGACTATAAGGCAGTGCGCCTTACAACCCGGTTGGCCTAATAAGGAATAAGTTAGGTTGCGCTTACCTACTTCAATGTTTTAGTAGCGAGGGACCGTGTGGTAAAGGTCTTCAGTTGAAGACTTCAAAAAGAGCTGTCACTGTATGATCATAACAATCCATCCATCCATTTTCTACCGCTTATTCCCTTTGGGGTTGCGGGGGGCGCTGGTGCCTATCTCAGCCTAATAAGGAATAAGTAAGGTTGCACTTACCTACTTCAATGTTTTAGTAGCGAGGGACCGGCTGGTAAAGGCCTTCAGTTGAAGACTTCAAAAAGAGCTGTCACTGTATGATCATAACAATCCATCCATTCATTTTCTACCGCTTATTCCCTTTGGGGTTGCGGGGGGCGCTGGTGCCTATCTCAGCCTAATAAGGAATAAGTAAGGTTGCACTTACCTACTTCAATGTTTTAGTAGCGAGGGACCGGCTGGTAAAGGCCTTCAGTTGAAGACTTCAAAAAGAGCTGTCACTGTATGATCATAACAATCCATCCATCCATTTTCTACCGCTTATTCCCTTTGGGGTTGCGGGGGGCGCTGGTGCCTATCTCAGCCTAATAAGGAATAAGTAAGGTTGCACTTACCTACTTCAATGTTTTAGTAGCGAGGGACCGGCTGGTAAAGGCCTTCAGTTGAAGACTTCAAAAAGAGCTGTCACTGTATGATCATAACAATCCATCCATCCATTTTCTACCGCTTATTCCCTTTGGGGTTGCGGGGGGCGCTGGTGCCTATCTCAGCCTAATAAGGAATAAGTAAGGTTGCGCTTACCTACTTCAATGTTTTAGTAGCGAGGGACCGGCTGGTAAAGGCCTTCAGTTGAAGACTTCAAAAAGAGCTGTCACTGTATGATCATAACAATCCATCCATCCATTTTCTACCGCTTATTCCCTTTGGGGTTGCGGGGGGCGCTGGTGCCTATCTCAGCCTAATAAGGAATAAGTAAGGTTGCACTTACCTACTTCAATGTTTTAGTAGCGAGGGACCGGCTGGTAAAGGCCTTCAGTTGAAGACTTCAAAAAGAGCTGTCACTGTATGATCATAACAATCCATCCATCCATTTTCTACCGCTTATTCCCTTTGGGGTTGCGGGGGGCGCTGGTGCCTATCTCAGCCTAATAAGGAATAAGTAAGGTTGCACTTACCTACTTCAATGTTTTAGTAGCGAGGGACCGGCTGGTAAAGGCCTTCAGTTGAAGACTTCAAAAAGAGCTGTCACTGTATGATCATAACAATCCATCCATCCATTTTCTACCGCTTATTCCCTTTGGGGTTGCGGGGGGCGCTGGTGCCTATCTCAGCCTAATAAGGAATAAGTAAGGTTGCACTTACCTACTTCAATGTTTTAGTAGCGAGGGACCGGCTGGTAAAGGCCTTCAGTTGAAGACTTCAAAAAGAGCTGTCACTGTATGATCATAACAATCCATCCATCCATTTTCTACCGCTTATTCCCTTTGGGGTTGCGGGGGGCGCTGGTGCCTATCTCAGCTACAATCGGGTGGAAGGCGTTGTACACCCTGGACAAGTCGCAAAATCATCACAGATGTATGATCATAGTCAATTTTAATGATTATGTTGATTTTGATCATCCCATGTACAAGTGAATGAAGGACATTCTTAGTCACAGACATACATGTCACACTGAGGGTGGCCGTATAAACAACGCCAACACTGTCATAAACATGTGCCACATTGTGAAACCACAGTAAACAACAATGACAAACACATTTCGGGAGGATATTTGCACTGCAACACAACATAAACACAACATAACAAATACCCAGAATTCCCATGCAGTACCAACTCTTCCGTAACCGGACTCTCGCCAGATTTAGAAGGCGGAGCCTTGTAAAAAAATCATTGTATGTGATTGGATAAACTTGTCCATTATCTTGAATGACGTGCTACTTCAACCACTCGCATCGAAGTCAACCCGTGATGAGAGGGACGCTGGGAAAACCAAAACAGAACAGCCGACATATTGGATAAGGATAAAGTAAAAAGTTTGAGAACTTTTACTGAAAAAAACGCAGCAATGTCAGTTAGGGGTGGGCAATATCGCAAATTTGGGTATCGATACCGATCCGATCCGATACCGATACCGTAAGTGACGTCATCTGGTGGGGGGGGGGGGGGGGACTTTGGGGTATCGATACTTTTGAAAAACAAATGTGTACTTTTGCCTTTATTAATTGATTATGATAATAAAACAACACAGGACAACGATTTAAGTCAAAAAATAAAATATTTATTACAAAAGTAATATCATTAGCAATAAAGTAATGCAAATAAGGTGCAAACAACTACTGAACCTGGCTTGTCGCCTCAAAACACACAAACACTTAAGGTAAATAACAAAACTCTAGTTAAGAATAACGATAAGAATGAACAGAACATTTCAAAAATTGTCATACAAATAAGATGAGAAAAATAGTCGTACACATTTATAAAACATTATATTAACATAAATGCAAAAATAAATCTTAAATAAATCCTAAAGAAATGCAAAAACAAAAATAAATACACTATGTCAATAATACTTAAATATACTAACAAAAATACCTTGAAAATAAATTAAATTAAGAGCCCGAAACCCAAAATAAAAAGTGCACTGTTATCAAAACAGTCAAATGGAAATATATAATTAAATGTGTAAGTCAAAAAAGAAGATAGCTTAAATAAGTATACAAAAAATATATAAAAAGAAAAAAACAAACAAACAAACACACACACATACACACACACGTCATTATAACGTGTCTAACATCATATTCATGAATTAAACACCAATACAACTTTATTTTCAATAGATAATGCAGGCTCAGGTCCCTCCCCGTTCACAGAGGACTGGGCTGTCCGTTCACTTGTAATGATCTGTTGATTGTGTTCATATTTATGTTATTTGCTCAGGCGACCCTTGTTCACAAACACTAAGACATCAGTGAGTCTTGTAATCGCCTCCAAATGTACTGAGAAAAGAACGAATCATTTCATTAAGTGATTCAGTTCGTTCACTCAAATGATTCGTCCGAACGAACAAATCGTTCGCGAACGACCCATCACTAGGGAGGAGGGTGGAGTGGTGAGGAGCGTTGTGCTGCGCTCACATTTTTTTTTAAATCGGAGTGATTCGCTTTATTTGGTGAAGTATCGATACCATCACGCCAGTATCGATACGATACCGATACCCACCAAGTATCGATACTATCGATACTTGGTATCGATACGCCCAGTCCTAATGTCAGTAGACGATCGATGTCGCAAAACACTTGCAACAGCAGAATCAATGTCGGCACATTGGTGTTGGAATCAAACAGTCGCTTCGGCGCTACGTCACATCAATTAAATCCCGCCCGGCGATTCTGATTGGTTCATTATTTTTTTGCTATCTTGAAAGGGTTTGCGATGCTTTCGAGCCCAGATCCTTGTGTGGAGCTCAGCAAACTACTAGGATCTGGCGAAAGTCAGGTTAAATCTTCACTACGCTATTTTATTTGAAGTGAAGTGAATTGAATTATATTTATATAGCGCTTTTCTCTAGTGACTCAAAGCGCTTTACATAGCGACACCCAATATCTAAGTTACATTTAAACCAGTGTGGGTGGCACTGGGAGCAGGTGGGTAAAGTGCCTTGCCCAAGGACACAACGGCAGTGACTAGAATGGCGGAAGCGGGAATCGAACCTGCAACCCTCAAGTTGCTGGCATGGCCACTCTACCAACCGAGCTATGCCGCCCATTTGATACATGGTGTAGTGATAAGTGTGACCAGTAGATGGCAATCAAACATAAAAGATCAGTCTCAAATAAACAACACCAACATTTTAAATGTTCCATTGTGTCAGGACCATGGCGTGGATTTGTTTTGCTCCTTCGACGCAGCGGGATTACAGGACGAGCCAGGCGTGAGTTCAGGTACATATTTGTTTATTTAAACACTATAATAAAAAAAAAAAAACTAAGGGCGCTCATAATGAGGTACAGAACTTGGCTACAAAAATATAAACAAAAACACTTGCTCGATTGGCATGATTGATAATGAATAAACAAAAGATACTATTCAACGATACTCAATAAACCAAAAACTAGCGCTGAGGCAAAAAATACAAAAGGCTTACGTGGCGTAGTCAAAATAAAGTAGCAGCGTGGCAAGGCATGAAGGGTGCGTGGTCGTGGTCAAAATATGCAGGCATCTACAAAAGGCAAAGTTCCCAGAATGATGAACAGAAAGCAAATGACTTAAGTACTGGCTGTGGTAATAGAAAACCGGTGTGAGAGGCTGAGGATCGGGGCGCGACTTAAGGGGACCCGATGGAAACTAATGGGTTGGCATGGAAATAAACAAAACCAGGAAGTGCAAAACGTGACTGAATGTCCAAAATCAAAATATAAACCTTGCTTAACAGGCATGACACCATTGACAACATAGAACATTAACACACGGCGCTCAAAAATCTATCAAAATGTTTTAGTAGTAAATATTTTAGTAAAGTTCTTACTTATATCCATCCATCCATCCATCCATCCTCTTCCGCTTATCCGAGGTCGGGTCGCGGGGGCAGCAGCCTAAGCAGGGAAGCCCTGACTTCCCTATCTCCAGCCACTTCGTCTAGCTCTTCCCGGGGGATCCCGAGGCGTTCCCAGGCCAGCCGGGAGACATAGTCTTCCCTACGTGTCCTGGGTCTTCCCCGTGGCCTCCTACCAGCTGGACGTGCCCTAAACACCTCCCTAGGGAGGCGTTCGGGTGGCATCCTGACCAGATGCCCGAACCACCTCATCTGGCTCCTCTCGATGTGGAGGAGCAGCGGCTTTACTTTGAGTCCCTCCCGGATGGCAGAGCTTCTCACCCTATCTCTAAGGGAGAGCCCCTCCACACGGCGGAGGAAACTCATTTCGGCCGCTTGTACCCGTGATCTTGTCCTTTCGGTCATGACCCAAAGCTCATGACCATAGGTGAGGATGGGAACGTAGATCGACCGGTAAATTGAGAGCTTTGCCTTCCGGCTCAGCTCATTCGTCACCACAACGGATCGATACAACGTCCGCATTACTGAAGACGCCGCACCGATCAGCCTGTCGATCTCACAATCCACTCTTCCCCCACTCGTGAACAAGACTCCTAGGTACTTGAACTCCTCCACTCGGGGCAGGGTCTCCTCCCCAACCCGGAGATGGCACTCCGCCCTTTTCCGGGCGAGAACCATGGACTCGGACTGGAGGTGCTGATTCTCATTCCGGTCGCTTCACACTCGGCTGCGAACCGATCCAGTGAGAGCTGAAGTTCTTACTTATATCCATCAGTAAACTCACCATGCAAGCGCTAAAACCTAACGGTGTGATGAGTTGATATTATTCACTCAAGGAACTATTGTTAGAGTTCCGGTTGGACAGTTTTTCACGGGACACATTTCCGGTGTGGTTGTTTCCGGATAAGGAGATGCTGCTCTGTTATTGATTGAAGTAAAGTCTGAATGGCATTAAAACATTTAGCTCCATCTTTTGACACTTCTTCCACTCCCGTCCTTGCACGCTACACCGCTACAAAATGACAGGGAGAAGACGCTGCGTAAATAAGACCGCCCACAAAACGGCGCATCCGGAAGCGACTGTCAGAAAGCGACTTGAAAATGATCATCTATGCAACATTTTGACTAAAGAACCACTATTACATGTTATGTAGACCACAAGGAATAATTATAACACTTCTTTAATGTGTCCTGTAATGTGTTGCGCCGCAACTATTTTACCTGCAGGTACTATTAAAGAAACCTTGACCTTGATCTTACAAATGTCTTTACAGTTCTATAATCATTAAACAAATTGTTGATGCAAAAACATTTGTGAAGTGAAGTGAATTATATTTATATAGGGGAGGAAACAGGTGGTAGAGGTGAATGGCACCATGTCCCCTCCCCTCTCAGTAAGCTGTGGAGTCCCCCAAGGCAGTATACTAGGACCTTTACTGTTCCTAATATACGTGAATGACATGCCATCAGCATGCCACTGTGAATTGTTCCTGTATGCGGATGACTCGGCCCTGCTGGTATCCGGCAAGGACAAGTCACAGGTGGAACAAATCCTCAGTGCTGAACTCCTCAATATTTGCACCTGGCTCGCTGACAACAAGCTATCCATACACTTAGGTAAAACGGAATCCATCCTATTTGGGTCCCATATCAAACTTAAGAAGGTCAGTGACTTCACTATAAAAGTGGGTGACATTGTTATCACCAGGAAGGATGAGATCACCTACCTAGGTTCCATTCTAGAGGCTAATCTTTCCTGTGATGAAATGGCAACCAAGGTGATCAAAAAGGTCAACCAAAGAACGACATTCCTCTACAGAATCTCCTCTCTGGTCAACAAAAGCACCTTGAGGATTCTAGCGGGAACTCTCATTCAACCCTTCTTCGATTACGCTTGCACCTCCTGGTACCCGGTACCCCAGCACCTCCAAAACCCTCAAATCTAGACTCCAAACATCCCAGAATAAGCTAATCCGGTTACTTTTAGACCTCCACCCCAGATCACACCTCAATCCAACCCACTTCTCCAAAGTGGGCTGGCTCAGGGTGGAGGACAGAGTAAAACAACTTGCACTGAGCCTAGTCTATAAAATCCGCTACACCTCCTTGATACCGAAGTACATGTCAAACTACTTCCTTAACGTAAATGACCGCCATAACCACAACACCAGGGGGAGCTCCACAAATCATGTCGGACCCAGATTTCGATCTAACAAAGGTCTTAACTCATTCTCTTTCTATGCCACATCAATGTGGAATGCACTCCCAACAGGTATAAAAGTAAGTGCATCTCTATATTCCTTCAAAACCGCTCTAAAACAACACCTCCAGGCAACTTCAACACTTTACTAATACCCTCCTCCATTCACATCCCATCTCCCCGGATTATAAACAACTCAAATGTACTTCTAATGTATATACTTGTTCTTATGCTATGTGAACTCTGCTGGCTGTACATATCCTACTAAATAAGACCTACACTGTTTCAATGTCCACATTTCTCTGTTGATGCAATTGTTGATGACTGAAGTTCTGATATCAACCAAAGCTCCTCATCCCACCCACCGGATTGTAAATAATGTAAATAATTCAATGTACATACTATGATGATTAACTTGTGTGATGACTGTATTATGTTGATAGTATATATTTGTACCATGAATTGATTAACGTGGACCCCGACTTAA
Source organism: Nerophis ophidion (assembly GCF_033978795.1). Classification (NCBI taxonomy): domain Eukaryota; kingdom Metazoa; phylum Chordata; class Actinopteri; order Syngnathiformes; family Syngnathidae; genus Nerophis; species Nerophis ophidion. Next base: position 10,728,809 of record NC_084629.1, read on the forward strand.
ACAAGTTGAAAAACGTATTCGGGTGTTACCATTTAGTGGTCAATTGTACGGAATATGTACTGTACTGTGCAATCTACTAATAAAAGTATCAATCAATAGCGCTTTTCTCTAGTGACTCAAAGTGCTTTACATAGTGAAACCCAATATCTAAGTTACATTTAAACCAGTGTGGGTGGCACTGGGAGCAGGTGGGTAAAGTGTCTTGCCCAAGGACACAGCGGCAGTGACTAGGATGACGGAAGCGGGAATCGAACCTGCAACCCTCAAGTTGCTGGCACGGCCGCTCTACCAACCGGGCTATGCCGCTATGCTTGATGTCAGCCGTGTTGCTCATTTCGTTACAACCATAAGCCCGTTCTTCCTCTAAAGGCGTGCACCAAATGCTGTGGAGTTTCGACAGCAGTTACAGAGGTTGTTTACGTATAAAATACTACACGGTCTAGCTCCATCCTATCTTGCCGATTGTATTGTACCATATGTCCCGGCAAGAAATCTGCGTTCAAAGGACTCCGGCTTATTAGTGATTCCCAAAGCCCAAAAAAAGTCTGCGGGCTATAGAGCATTTTCCGTTCGGGCTCCAGTACTCTGGAATGCCCTCCCGGTAACAGTTCGCGATGCCACCTCAGTAGAAGCATTTAAGTCTCACCTTAAAACTCATTTGTATACTCTAGCCTTTAAATAGACTCCCTTTTTAGACCAGTTGATCTGCCGTTTCTTTTCTTTTTCTTCTATGTCCCACTCTCCTTTGTGGTGGGGGTCCGATCCGGTGGCCATGTACTGCTCGCCTGTGTATCGGCTGGGGACATCTCTGCGCTGCTGGTCCGCTACCCTTGGGATGGTTTCCTGCTGGCTCCGCTGTGAACAGGACTCTTGCTGCTGTGTCTTGGATCCTCTTTGGACTGGACTCTCGCGACTGTGTTGGATCCATTGTGGATTGAACTTTCACAGTATCATGTTAGACCCGCTCGACATCCATTGCTTTCCTCCTCTCTAAGGTTCTCATAGTCATCATTGTCACCGACGTCCCACTGGGTCATTATTGTCACCGATGTCCCACTGGGTGTGAGTTTTCCTTGCCCTTATGTGGGCCTACCGAGGATGTCGTGGTGGTTTGTGCAGCCCTTTGAGACACTAGTGATTTAGGGCTATATAAGTAAACATTGATTGATTGATTGATTGTCCTAATCCACAAATGTTCCTTTGCAGAAAGTAACCTGCGAGTGCAAAAGACCAACCAGTCCCTGGTCCACCTGGAGGACAGCCGGGTCAGGATCAATTGCTCCATCAGCTCCCAGACCGCTCAGGACTCCCAGCACGCCGTGCTGTGGTACGTGAGACGAGCCGCAGGGTCGGAGGCCGACGAGCTCCTGCTGAGGATCGAGCGATCGGGCGCCCTGGAGTACGGCACGTACGCGGACGAGGAGAGGCTGCGGCGGCGCGTGCAGGCCGAGAGGCTGTCGCCCCGCCTCTACGCTCTGACGCTGAACAGGGCGGAGAGCAGCGACTCTGGCACCTATTACTGCCTGGTGGAGGAGTGGCTGAGTGACCCAGATGGAGCCTGGTACCGCCTCTCACGGGACACGTCCGGCTTCACCGAGGTTCTGGTGAGACAGCCAGGTGAGTTTCTTTTTAGTTCTGTCACACTGATTGTTATGTTCCTTTCTTGTACCCCATTGGGGCTACTGGCCTGTTTGTTGGAGGTGGTATGGTACTGGTACTGGTACTTATTCAGTCCCAGGCTAAAGTCTTGAAGTGCTAGTGAATGAGAAGATGTCTCCAAATCTTTGACAGATTCTGCACATAAACAGTTGGAGAAGGTCTAGATCAGGGGTCACCAACGCGGTGCCCGCCGGCTTGTTCTAAAAATAGATCAAATAGCAGCACTTACCAGTGAGCTGCCTCTATTTTTTTTAATTGTATTTATTTACTAGCAAGCTGGTCTCGCTTTGCTTGACATTTTTAATTCTAAGAGAGACAAAACTCAAATAGAATTTGAAAATCCAAGAAAATATTTTAAAGACTTGGTCTTCACTTGTCCATGGTTCTCGCCCGGAAAAGGGTGGAATGCCATCTCCGGGTTGGGGAGGAGACCCTGCCCCAAGTGGAGGAGTTCAAGTACCTAGGAGTCTTGTTCACGAGTGAGGGAAGAGTGGATCGTGAGATCGACAGGCGGATCGGTGCGGCGTCTTCAGTAATGCGGACGTTGTATCGATCCGTTGTGGTGAAGAAGGAGCTGAGCCGGAAGGCAAAAATCTCAATTTACCGGTCGATCTACGTTCCCATCCTCACCTATGGTCATGAGCTTTGGGTCATGACCGAAAGGATAAGATCACGGGTACAAACGGCCGAAATGAGTTTCCTCCGCCGTGTGGCGGGGCTCTCCCTTAGAGATAGGGTGAGCAGCTCTGCCATCCGGGAGGGACTCAAAGTAAAGCCGCTGCTCCTCCACATCGAGAGGAGCCAGATGAGGTGGTTCGGGCATCTGGTCAGGATGCCACCCGAACGCCTCCCTAGGGAGGTGTTTAGGGCACGTCCAACCGGTAGGAGGCCACGGGGAAGACCCAGGACACGTTGGGAAGACTATGTCTCCCGGCTGGCCTGGGAACGCCTCGGGATCCCCCGGGAAGAGCTAGACGAAGTGGCTGGGGAGAGGGAAGTCTGGGTTTCCCTGCTTAGGCTGTTGCCCCCGCGACCCTACCTCGGATAAGCGGAAGATGATGGATGGATGGATGGATGGATGGATGGATGGGTCTTCACTTGTTTGAATAAATTCATTTATTTTTTTACTTTGCTTCTTATAATTTTCAGAAAGACAATTTTAGAGAAAAAATACAACCTTAAAAATGATTTAAGGATTTTTAAACACATATACCTTTTTACCTTTTAAATTCCTTCTTCTTCTTTTCGGACAATTTAAATCAATGTTCAAGTAAATTTATTTTTTTATTGTAAAGAATAATAAATATATTTTGATTTAATTCTTCATTTTAGCTTCTGTTTTTTCGACGAAGAATATTTGTGAAATATTTCTTCAACCTTATTATGATTAAAATTCAAAAACATTACTCTGGTAAATCTCGAAAATCTGTAGAATTAAATTTAAATCTTATTTCAAAGTCTTTTGAATTTCTTTTAACATTTTTGTTCTGGAAAATCTAGGAGACATAATGATTTGTCTCTGTTAGAAATATAGCTAGGTCCAATTTTTTATGTATTCTAACAAAGTCCAGATTGGATTTTCCATCCATCCATTTTCTACCGGCGCCTATCTCAGCTACAATCGGGCGGAAGGCAGTTTACACCCTGGACAAGTCGCCAACTTGTGTAACAATGCAGTAATTATTATTAAACACTCGTGTAACAATACAGTAATTATTGTTAAACACTTGTGTAACAATGCAGTAATTATTGTTAAACACTTGTGTAACAATGCAGTAATTATTATTAAACACTTGTGTAACAATGCAGTAATTATTGTTAAACACTTGTGTAACAATGCAGTAATTAATACTGAGCACTTGTGTAAAAATGTCGTAATTATAACCGAGCACTTGTGTAAAAATTATGTAATTATTACTGAGCACTTGTGTAAAAATGCAGTTATTATTACTACTGAGAACTTGTATAAAAATTATGTAATAAATACTGAGCACTTGTGTAACAAAGCAGTAATTATTACTGAACACTTGTGTAAAAATTATGTAATTATTACTAAGCACTTGTGTAACAATGCAGGAATAATATTCAGCACTTGTGTAACAATGCAGTAATTATTACTGAGCATTTGTGTAACAATGCAGGAATAATATTCAGCACTTGTGTAACAATGCAGTAAATATTACTTGAATCACATTTTATTTTCAAAAAATATCATTGTTCCCTTTTATTTTACTTAATAAACAGTTTGAACTGCCTCTTAAAGTGGAACATATTAGTACTTTGTTTGACTTCTTTGGTTTATCTATTCCATAATTGGATTCCACATGCTGATGTACTAAAGGTTTTAAGTGTTGTGCGAGCATACAAATGTTTTAAATGACATTTTCCTCCAAGGTTATATTTCTTCTCTTTTGTTGAGAAGAATTGTTGTACATTCTTGGCTAGCAGGTTATAGTTTGCTTTATACATCATTTCAGCTGTCTGCAAATGCACTAAATGGTTGAACTTCAATATTCTGAATGTGAGAAGTAAATATTGTACGTGTGTAACAATGTAGTCATTAATATTGAGCACTTATGTAATGAGGCACTAATTAATACTAAGCACTCATGTAAGAATGATGCAATAGTTACTAATACTAAGCAATAGTTACTAATACTAAGCAATAGTTACTAATACTAAGCAATAGTTACTAATACTATGCACTCATGTAAGAATCTGTCATTTCAAACTGGCACATTTCCGAATGAAATGAAAATAGCTAAAGTTATACCTCTGTTTAAAACTGGGAGCAAACATCACTTCACAAACTATAGACCCGTCTCTTTACTTCCACAATTATCTAAAATATTAGAAAAACTATTCAATAACAGGTTAGATGCATTTATAGAAAAACATAATTTACTCCCTGACTGTCAATATGGGTTTAGATCAAACAGATCTACATCATTGAAACAATAGAGGAAATCACAAATGCCATAGACAAGAAACAATATGCAATGGGAATATTTATTGATCTAAAAAAAAGCATTTGACACAATTAACAATGATTTATTAATCAATAAAATGGAAAAGTATGGAATCAGGGGAGTTGTACTAGACTGGCTTAAAAGTTACTTAAATAAGAGACAACAGTTTGTGAAGTTGGGGAATTGCTGTTCATCGTGTTTGGACATTGCTTGTGGTGTCCCCCAGGGGTCAGTGTTGGGGCCAAAATTGTTCATCCTGTATATCAATGATATCTGTAAAGTGTCTACATCATTGAAATTAGTGTTATTTGCTGATGACACTAATATTTTTTGTTCAGGGGATGATTTAAATCAATTACAGGAAGTCATTATGGAAGAAATTAGTAAACTAAAAGCTTGGTTTGACTATAATAAATTGTCATTAAACCTGACTGAGACTAAGTTAATGCTGTTTGGAAAGAGGACACGTGAAACAAGGGTACAGATACAAATAGATGGGGTGGATATTGAAAGGGTTTTTGAAATAAAATTCCTTGGAGTTACAATTGACTATCAAATTAACTGGAAAGCACATATAAAACATGTACAGTCTAAGCTGTCAAGAAGCATCTCAGTAATAAATAAAGCAAAGCAGGTTCTAGCTCACAAATCACTCCACATTCTCTACTGTTCATTAGTTTTACCATATTTAACCTACTGTGTGGAAGTCTGGGGGAATAATTATAAAAGCTCATTAAACTCAATAACTATACTTCAGAAAAGAGCTGTACGCATCATCAACAAGGTTGGATATCTGGACCATACTCATTCACTATTCTTACAGTCAAAAATATTGAAATTTAATGATATTATTTTGTATCAAACTGCACAAATAATGTATAAAGCCAAAATAAATAAACTCCCAGGAAGCATTCAAAAATTGTTCAGCACACGAGAGGGGGATTATGACTTAAGGGGAAATTTTAATTTCAAAATGCTTAGTTGTAGAACGACCATCAAAAGTTTTTGTATTTCAATCTGTGGAGTGAAACTATGGAATGGTTTGAATGTGGAGTTAAAGCAATGTTCAAACATAAACCAGTTTAAAAAGAAGTTTAGGTACATGCTATTCCAGAGGTACAGACATGAAGAAGGGCTTTCATATTGGCTTTCTTGTGTCACAAAAGAGTTAGGGGCTGCCCATTGAGGCACTGGTACTACTGTTTTCTGCTGGGTTTTTTTTTTTGTTTGTTTTTTTTTTTTCATGATACTATTTCCATGAGCACTTGTGGTAACGGTGTGGTTATGTATGTGTGTAGTGTGCATATGTATGTATATATTTATCATTTATTTATATACAAGTTCATTAAGTTTGTACATAGAGTGAACAAGGAAGTTCGAGCTCAGAGTAATTTATGATTTAAAGAAAAGGGGTGGGATTAAATAAGTGTATACCTCTTCTCACTCCTTTTCAAATATGTAAAAAAAAAAGTCAAATGCTCATTTGGTTTTTTTTTTATTCTCCATTGTTTTCATTTTGTTATAATAGCCGTTAAGGCTATAGCACTGTATTGGATCATGCTTGCTCTTGTTTATTTATTTATTTTTTTTTGCATATTTGAAATAAAAATATATCAATCAATCAATGATGCAATAGTTACTAATACTAAGCACTCATGTAAGAATGATGCAATAGTTACTAATACTAAGCAATAGTTACTAATACTAAGCAATAGTTACTAATACTAAGCAATAGTGTAAGAATGATGCAATAGTTACTAATACTATGCACTCATGTAAGAATGATGCAATAGTTACGAATACTAAGCACCAGTGTAAGAATGATGCAATAGTTACGAATACTAAGCACCAGTGTAAGAATGATGCAATAGTTACGAATACTAAGCAATAGTTACTAATACTAAGCACTCATGTAAGAATGATGCAATAGTTACGAATACTAAGCAATAGTTACTAATACTTTGCACTCCTGTAGGAATGATGCAATAGTTACTAATACTAAGCACTAATGTAAGAATGATACAATAGTTACTAATTTTAAGCAATAGTTACTAATACTATGCACTAATGTAAGAATGATGCAATAGTTACTAATACTAAGCAATAGTTACTAATACTAAGCACTCATGTAAGAATGATGCAATAGTTACGAATACTAAGCAATAGTTACTAATACTTTGCACTCATGTAGGAATGATGCAATAGTTACTAATACTAAGCACTAATGTAAGAATGATACAATAGTTACTAATTTTAAGCAATAGTTACTAATACTAAGCAATAGTTACTAATACTAAGCACTAATGTAAGAATGATACAATAGTTACTAATTTTAAGCAATAGTTACTAATACTAAGCACTAATGTAAGAATGATACAATAGTTACTAATTTTAAGCAATAGTTACTAATACTAAGCACCAATGTAAGAATGATGCAATAGTTACGAATACTAAGCAATAGTTACTAATACTAAGCACTCATGTAAGAATGATGCAATAGTTACGAATACTAAGCAATAGTTACTTATACTTTGCACTCATGTAGGAATGATGCAATAGTTACTAATACTAAGCACTAATGTAAGAATGATACAATAGTTACTAATTTTAAGCAATAGTTACTAATACTATGCACTCATGTAAGAATGATGCAATAGTTACTATTACTAAGCAATAGTTACTAATACTAAGCAATGGTGTAAGAATGATGCAATAGTTACTAATACTAAGCAATAGTTACTAATACTATCCACTCATGTAAGAATGATGCAATAGTTACTAATACTAAGCACTAATGTAAGAATGATGCAATAGTTGCTAATACTAAGCAATAGTTACTAATACTAAGCACTCATGTAAGAATGATGCAATAGTTACTAATACTAAGCAATAGTTACTAATACCATGCACTCATGTAAGAATGATGCAATAGTTACGAATACTAAGCAATAGTTACTTATACTTTGCACTCATGTAGGAATGATGCAATAGTTACTAATACTAAGCACTAATGTAAGAATGATACAATAGTTACTAATTTTAAGCAATAGTTACTAATACTAAGCACTAATGTAAGAATGATACAATAGTTACTAATACTATGCACTCATGTAAGAATGATGCAATAGTTACTAATTTTAAGCAATAGTTACTAATACTATGCACTCATGTAGGAATGATGCAATAGTTACTAATTTTAAGCAATAGTTACTAATACTATGCACTCATGTAAGAATGATGCAATAGTTACTAATTTTAAGCAATAGTTACTAATACTAAGCACCAATGTAAGAATGATGCAATAGTTACGAATACTAAGCAATAGTTACTTATACTTTGCACTCATGTAGGAATGATGCAATAGTTACTAATACTATGCACTAATGTAAGAATGATACAATAGTTACTAATTTTAAGCAATAGTTACTAATACTATGCACTCATGTAAGAATGATGCAATAGTTACGAATACTAAGCAATAGTTACTAATACTAAGCACTCATGTAAGAATGATGCAATAGTTACTAATACTCAGCAATAGTTACTAATAATAAGCAATAGTTAATAATACTAAGCACTCATGTAAGAATGATACAATAGTTACTAATAATAAGCAATAGTTACTAATACTAAGCAGTCATGTAAGAATGATGCAATAGTTATTACAGAACATTCATGTAAGAATGCAGTAGTGTGCACTTATGTAAAGTACTAATATCGTAATAATGTATTCTGAGCACTCATGTAATAATGCAGTAATTATTACTGAAATAAAACTTTGTTTTTGTTTCCTTTGAAAATGTTTATCCGTCAGCAGTTTGCAAGTTTTTATGTTTCACTTTACAACTCCTCACTTTTGACCTAAAAGCTAAGTTATGATACATCGTTACACTCCTAATTATTAAAGCTCCTTATAAATCATCAACATTCATCTCATGTATAAATATGATGCAGATATATTCTGCACACTAGGTGTGTTAGATGTTTTACTTCAAGTACAAAGTGACAAAAACATTTGTGTGAAGTCAAATCTGTGTATTTATGCAGTATTAATATACTGAGTATGGTAGTATTGCTGTACTGTATGTGTGTACTTATGTTAGTATTACTGTACTGTATGTGTGTACTTATGTTAGTATTACTGTACTGTATATGTAAGTTAGATAGTATTAGTGTACTGTATATATGTACTTATTGTAGTATTATTGTACTGTATATGCGTACTTAAGGTAATATTACTGTACTGTATATGTGTACTTTTGATATGTACTTATGGTAATATTACTACAGTATAAATAGTATGTGCTTATGGTAGTATTACTGTACTGTATATGTACTCATGGTAGTATTTTTCTACTATATATCTATTTGTGCTAGTATTATTGCACTGTATGTGTGTACTTATGTTAGTATTACTGTACTATTTTAGAACTTGTTTGTAATATTGTACTGTACGTATGTACTTGTGGTAGTAATATTTTACAGTATGTGTGTATGTTTGGTAGTATTATTGTGTTGTATGTATGTACTTATGAGAATATTACTGTACTGTATATATGTACTTATGGTAGTATTACTACAGTATATACAGTATGTACTTATGGAAGTATTACTGTACTGTACCTATTGTAGTATAACTGTATATTTACTTGTGGTAGTATTATTGTACTGAACATGTGTACTTATGGTAGTATTACTGTACTGTACATGTGTACTTATGGTAGTATTATTGTACTGTATATACAGTATGTACTTATAGTATTAATATTGTACTGTATGTTTGGTAGTGTTATTGTGCTTTATGTGTGTACTTATGGTAATATTACTGTAATGTATGTATTATTTTACGGTATGTGTGTACTTATGTTGTATTACTGTACTGTATATGTACCTATTTAGTATTATATGTGTACTTATGGTACTATTATTTTACTGTATGTATGTACTTATGTAGTATTGCTGTACTGTATATATGTACTAATGTAGTATTACTGTACTCTATATGTGTACTTATGGTAGTTTTATTTTACTGTATGTGTGTTCTCATGTAGTATTACTGTACTGTCTATATGTACTTGTGTAGTATTACTGTACTGTATATATGTACCTATGGTAGTATTATTTTACTGTATGTGTGTAATTATGTAGTATCACTGTACTGTATATATGTACTTATGGTAGTATTATTGTACTGTATGTGTGTACTTATGTTGTATTACTGTACTGTAAATATGTATTTATGTAGTATTACTTTACTGTATGTGTGAACTTATATTAGTATTAATGTACTGTATACAAGTATTATTTTACAGTATGCGTGTGCTTATGTAGTATTGCTGTACTCTATATATGTACTTATGTTGTATTATTGTACTGTACATGTATAAATATGCTAGTATTACTGTACTGTATATGTGTACTCAAGATAGTTTATTTTACTGTATGTGTGCACTTATGTAGTATCACTGTACTGTATATGTGTACTTATGGTAGTATTACTGTACTGTATATGTGTACTTATGGTAGTATTACTGTACTGTATATATGTGCTTATGTAGTATTGCTGTAATGTTTGTGTCTACTTATTGCAGTATTACTGTAGTGTATGTTCGTACGTGTGGCAGTATAAATTTACTTCTGGTAGTATTATTGTACTTTATATGTGTACTTATGGTAGTTTACTGTACTGTATATATGTACTGTATTCAAGTATTTTACAGTGTATATGTACTTATATATTATTACTGTACTGTATATATGTACTTATGTAGTATTACTCTACTGTATATATGTACTTATGGTAGTGTTATTTTACTCTGTGTGTACTTATGTAGTATTATTGTACTGTATGTATGTACTTATGTAGTATTACTGTACTGTATATGTGTACTAAGGGTAGTATTACTGTACTGTATATGTGTACTAATGGTAGTATTACTGTAGTGTATGGGTGTACTTATTGCAGTATTACTGTATTGTATGTTTGTACGTGTGTCAGCATTACTTTACTGTATATATGTACTTATGTAGTATTACCGTACTGTACTGTATGTGTGTGTATATATATATATAAATATATATATATATATATATATATATATATATAATATTTATATTAGGGGTGTCGGAAAAAATCAATTTGAATACGAATCGTGATTTTCACGCTGTGCAATTCAGAATCGATTCTCTTTTTTTTTTTAATTGATTTTTTTTTTTACCAATCCAACAAAACAATACACAGCAATACCATAACAATGCAATCCAATTCCAAAACTAAACCTGACCCAGCAACACTCAGAACTGCAATAAACAGAGCAATTGAGAGGAGACACAAACACGACACAGAACAAACCAAAAGTGATGAAACAAAAATGAATATTATCAACAACGGTATCAATATTAGTTATAATTTCAGCATAGCAGTGATTAAAAATCCCTCATTGACATATTAGACATTTATAAAAATAAAAAAAAAAGAACAATAGTGTCACAGTGGCTTACACTTGCATTGCATCTCATAAGCTTGACAACACACTGTGTCCAATGTTTTCACAAAGATAAAATAAGTCATATATTTTGGGTTCGTTTAATAGTTAAAACAAATTTACATTATTGCAATCAGTTAATAAAACATTGTCCTTTACAATTATAAAAGCTTTTTTTTTTTTTTTAAATCTACTATTCTGCTAGTATGTCAGCAGACTGGGGTAGATCCTGCTGAAATCCTATGTATGTATATATATATATATATATATATATATGTATGTATGTATGTATGTATGTATGTATGTATATATATATATATATATATATATATATATATATATATATATATATATATATATTATGGCAATATTACTGAACTGTGTATGTGTGCACGTATGGCAACATTACTGTATGTGTTTACTTATGGTGGTATTACTGTACTAAGTATGTGTACTTATGGTAGTATTACTGTACTTTATGTGTGTACTTATGTTAGTATTACTGTAGTGTGTGTGTACTTATGTGGTATTACTGTAGTGTATGTGTGTACTTATGTAGTATTACTGTACTGTATGTGTGTACTTATGTTAGTATTACTGTAGTATGATTGCTTATGTGGTATTACTGTACTGTATGTTTTTACTTATGTTAGTATTACTGTGGTGTGTGTGTGTGTGTGTGTTCTTATGTAGTATTGCTGTAGTGTGTGTGTGTACTTTCAGTATTACTGTAGTGTATGTGTGTACTTATGTAGTATTACTCTACTGTATGTGTGTACTTATGTTAGTATTACTGTAGTGTGTGTGTACTTATGTTAGTATTACAGTAGTGTGTGTACTTATGTAGTATTAATGTACTGTATATGTGTGCTTATGTTAGTATTACTGTAGTGTATGTGTGTACTTATGTAGTATTACTGTAGTGTGTGTGCACTTATGTAGTATTACTGTAGTGTGTGTGTACTTATGTAGTATTACTGTGCTCTATGTGTGTACTTATGTTAGTATTACTGTAGTGTGTGTACTTATGTAGTATTACTGCAGTGTGTGTGTACTTATGTAGTATTACTGTAGTGTGTGTGTACTTATGTAGTATTACTGTAGTGTGTGTGTACTTATGTAGTATTGCTGTAGTGTATGTGTGTACTTATGTAGTATTACTGTAGTGTGTGTGTACTTATGTAGTATTACTGTACTGTATGTGTGTACTTATGTAGCATTACTGTACTGTATGTGTGTAATTATGTAGTATTACTGTTGTGTGTGTGTACTTATGTAGTATTACTGTACTGCATGTGTACTTATGTTAGTATTACTGTAGTGTGTGTGTACTTATGTAGTATTATTGTAGTGTGTGTGCTTATGTAGTATTACTGTGCTGTATATGTGTACTTATGTTAGTATTACTGTACGGTGTGTGTACTTTTAGTATTACTGTAGTGTATGTGTGTAACTATGTTAGTATTACTGTAGTGTGTGTGTGTGTGTGCTTATGTAGTATTACTGTACTGTATGTGTGTACTTATGTTAGTATTACTGTAGTGTGTGTACTTATGTAGTATTGCGGTAGTGTGTGTGTGTACTTTTAGTATTACTGTAGTGTATGTGTGTACTAATGTAATATTACTGCACTGTATGTGTGTACTTATGTTAGTATTACTGTGGTGTGTGTACTTATGTTAGTATTACAGTAGTGTGTGTGTACTTATGTAGTATTACTGTACTGTATGTGTGTACTTATGTTAGTATTACTGTAGTGTACGTGTGTACCTGTGTAGTATTATGGTACTGTATGTGTGTACTTATGTTAGTATTACTGTAGTGTGTGTGTACTTATGTGGTATTACTGTAGTGTATGTGTGTACTTATGTAGTATTACTGTACTGTATGTGTGTACTTATGTTTGTATTACTGTAGTATGATTGCTTATGTGGTATTACTGTACTGTATGTTTTTACTTATGTTAGTATTACTGTGGTGTGTGTGTGTACTTATGTAGTATTGCTGTAGTGTGTGTGTACTTTCAGTATGACTGCAGTGTATGTGTGTACTTATGTAGTATTACTGTACTGTATGTGTGTACTTATGTTAGTATTACTGTTGTGTGTGTACTTATGTAGTATTACTGTACTGTATGTGTGTAATTATGTTAGTATTACTGCAGTGTGTACGTATGTAGTATTGCGGTAGTGTGTGTGTGTGTGTACTTTTAGTATTACTGTAGTGTATGTGTGTACTAATGTAGTATTACTGCACTGTATGTGTGTACTTATGTTAGTATTACTGTGGTGCGTGTGTACTTATGTTAGTATTACAGTAGTGTATGTGTGTACTTATGTTAGTATTACTGTAGTATGATTGCTTATGTGGTATTACTGTACTGTATGTTTTTACTTATGTTAGTATTACTGTGGTGTGTGTGTGTGTTCTTATGTAGTATTGCTGTAGTGTGTGTGTGTACTTTCAGTATTACTGTAGTGTATGTGTGTACTTATGTAGTATTACTGTACTGTATGTGTGTACTTATGTTAGTATTACTGTAGTGTGTGTGTACTTATGTTAGTATTACAGTAGTGTGTGTACTTATGTAGTATTAATGTACTGTATATGTGTACTTATGTTAGTATTACTGTAGTGTATGTGTGTACTTATGTAGTATTACTGTAGTGTGTGTGCACTTATGTAGTATTACTGTTGTGTGTGTGTACTTATGTAGTATTACTGTATTCTATGTGTGTACTTATGTTAGTATTACTGTAGTGTGTGTACTTATGTAGTATTACTGTAGTGTGTGTGTACTTATGTAGTATTACTGTAGTGTGTGTGTACTTATGTAGTATTACTGTAGTGTGTGTGTGTGCTTATGTGGTATTACTGTAGTGTGTGTGTACTTATGTAGTATTACTGTACTGTATGTGTGTACTTATGTAGCATTACTGTACTGTATGTGTGTAATTATGTAGTATTACTGTTGTGTGTGTGTACTTATATAGTATTACTGTACTGCATGTGTACTTATGTTAGTATTACTGTAGTGTGTGTGTACTTATGTAGTATTATTGTAGTGTGTGTGCTTATGTAGTATTACTGTGCTGTATATGTGTACTTATGTTAGTATTACTGTACTGTGTGTGTACTTTTAGTATTACTGTAGTGTGTGTGTGTGTGCTTATGTAGTATTACTGTACTGTATGTGTGTACTTATGTTAGTATTGCTGCAGTGTGTGTACTTATGTAGTATTGCGGTAGTGTGTGTGTGTACTTTTAGTATTACTGTAGTGTATGTGTGTACTAATGTAATATTACTGCACTGTATGTGTGTACTTATTTTAGTATTACTGTGGTGTGTGTGTACTTATGTTAGTATTACAGTAGTGTGTGTGTACTTATGTAGTATTACTGTACTGTATGTGTGTACTTATGTTAGTATTACTGTAGTGTACGTGTGTACCTGTGTAGTATTACTGCCGTGTGTGTGTACTTATGTAGTATTACTGTAGTGTGTGTGTGTACTTATGTAGTATTACTGTAGTGTGTGTGTACTTATGTAGTATTACTGTGGTGTGTGTGTACTTATGTAGTATTACTGTAGTGTGTGTGTACTTATGTAGTATTACTGTAGTGTGTGTGTACTTATGTAGTATTAGTGTAGTGTGTGTGTACTTATGTTAGTATCACTGTAGTGTGTGTGTGTACTTATGTAGTATTACTGTTGTGTGTGTACTTATGTAGTATTACTGTAGTGTGTGTGTACTTATGTAGTATTACTGCAGTGTGTGTGTGTACCTATGTAGTATTACTGTAGTGTGTGTACTTATGTAGTATTACTGTAGTGTATGTGTGTACTTATGTAGTATTACTGTAGTGTATGTGTGTGTACTTATGTAGTATTACTGTAGCGTGTGTACTTATGTCGTATTACTGTAGTGTATGTGTGTGTACTTATGTAGTATTACTGTAGTGTATGTGTGTGTACTTATGTAGTATTACTGTAGTGTATGTGTGTACTTATGTAGTATTACTGTAGTGTATGTGTGTGTACTTATGTAGTATTACTGTAGTGTGTGTGTTTACTTATGTAGTATTACTGTAGTGTATGTGTGTACTTATGTAGTATTACTGTAGTGCATGTGTGTACTTATGTAGTATTACTGTAGTGTGTGTGTTTACTTATGTAGTATTACTGTAGTGTATGTGTGTACTTATGTAGTATTACTGTAGTGTATGTGTGTACTTATGTAGTATTACTGTAGTGTGTGTGTGTACTTATGTAGTATTACTGTAGTGTATGTGTGTACTTATGTAGTATTACTGTAGTGTGTGTGTGTACTTATGTAGTATTACTGTAGTGTATGTGTGTACTTATGTAGTATTACTGTAGTGTGTGTGTGTACTTATGTAGTATTACTGTAGTGTATGTGTGTACTTATGTAGTATTACTGTAGTGTGTGTGTGTACTTATGTAGTATTACTGTAGTGTATGTGTGTACTTATGTAGTA
This sequence comes from Nerophis ophidion, assembly GCF_033978795.1. Taxonomy (NCBI): domain Eukaryota; kingdom Metazoa; phylum Chordata; class Actinopteri; order Syngnathiformes; family Syngnathidae; genus Nerophis; species Nerophis ophidion. The sequence goes on from NC_084629.1 coordinate 10,744,422, forward strand.
TTACTGTAGTGTGTGTAAATCTTCCCTCTTGTATTTCCCTATCAATGCCTCAGAGGCGCGGCTGCAGGTGGAGGAGGCGGAGTCTAACGTGACGGTGTCAGAGCGGGGGTCCATCCGACTGGGCTGCAGCATCCCCTCCCAGTCCTCCCGAGACTCCCGCTTCTCCGTGTCCTGGTACGTGGAGCGCTCCCAGGACCAGGACCAGGAGCCGCAGCCGGGCCAAGAAGAAGACGACGAAGGAGGCGAGCGCGAGTGCGTCTTCTCCATCGGACACGACGCCATTTTCGGCAACGGCAATTGCAGCCCGCGGGAGGAGGCGGGGCCCAACTCCCGTCTGCAGTTCGAGAGGACGACGTCAGAGCAGTACAGTCTGACCATCCAGGAGGCTCGGCCCACGGACGCCGGCCGCTACTACTGTCATGTGGAGGAGTGGCTGCTCAACCCTCGCAAGGCCTGGTACCGCCTGGCCACCAACAACTCCGGCATCATCTCTGTCAGCGTGCTGCAGCAAGGTGAGTCACGGCCCAATCCCACACCACCTGCTCTGCTCTCCAACGATGCACCACCGCATCAACGCTTTATTGCTCAAAAAGCACATGCTTGGCTGCTAAGCCTTCTGGGTAATGTAAACATTATCAACACACTGGAGTCCTGACTTCCTAGTTATCATATACAAACCCTGTTTCCATATGAGTTGGGAAATTGTGTTAGATGTAAATATAAACAGAATACAATGATTTGCAAATCATTTTCAACCCATATTCAGTTGAATATGCTACAAAGACAACATATTTGATGTTCAAACTGATAAGCATAAACATTTTTTTGTCATTGCAAATAATCATTAACTTTAGAATTTGATGCCAGCAACACGTGACAAAGAAGTTGGGAAAGGTGGCAATAAATACTGATAAAGTTGAGGAATGCTCATTAAACACTTATGTGGAACATCCCACAGGTGTGCAGGCTAATTGGGAACAGGTGGGTGCCATGATTGGGTATAAAAGGAGCTTCCATAAAATGCTAAGTAATTCACAAACAAGGATGGGGCGAGGGTCACCAATTTGTAAGCAAATTGTCGAACACTTTTAGAACAACATTTCTCAACCAGCTATTCCAAAAATTTAGGGATTTTTACCATCTACGGTTCGTAAAATCATCAAAAAGTTCAGAGAATCTGGAGAAATCACCGCACGTAAGCGATGATATTATGGACTTTTGATCCCTCATCAAAAACCGACATCAGTGTGTAAAGGATATCACCACATGGGCTCAGGAACACTTCATAAAACCACTGTCAGTAACTACAGTTGGTCGCTACATCTGTAAGTGCAAGTTAAAACTACTATGCAAAGCCAAACCCATTTATCAACATTATCCTGAGATCATCTAAGATGGACTGATGCAAAGTGGAAAAGTGTTCTGTGGTCTGATGAGTCCTCATTTCAAATTATATTTGGAAACAGAGGATGTGGTGTCCTCCAGAACAAAGAGGACACCACATGTTATAGGCGCAAAGTTCAAAAGCTAGCATCTGTGATGGATTGGGGGTGTATTAGTGCCCAAGACATGGGTAACTTACACATCTGTGAAGGCACCATTAATGCTGAAAGGTACATACAGGTTTTGGAGCAACATATGTTGTCATCCAAGCAACGTTATCATGGACGCCCCTGCTTATTACAGCAAGACAAGTGTTACAACAGCGTGGCTTCATAAAAAAATAGGGCGGGTACTTTCCTGGCCCGCTTGCAGTCCAGACCTGTCTCCAATTGAAAATGTGTGGCGCATTATGAAGCGTAAAATACGACAGCAGAGACCCCGGACTGTTGAACAACTAAAGCTCTACATAAAACAAGAATGGGAAAGAATTCCACTTTCAAAGCTTCAACAATTGGTTTATTGAGTGTTGTTAAAAGAAAAGGTGATGTAACACAGTTGTGAACATGCCCTTTCCCAACTACTTTGGCACGTGTTGCAGTCATGAAATTCTAAGTTAATTATTATTTGCGAAAAAAAATAAAGTTTATGAGTTTGAACATCAAATATCTTGTCTTTGTGGTGCATTCAATTGAATATGGGTTGAAAATTATTTGCAAATCATTGTATTCCGTTTATATTTACATCTAACATAATTTCCCAACTCATATGGAAACGGGGTTTGTAGAAAAAATGGCCCAAAATTAGATTTTTGGTTTGCGTTTCAGAATAGAAATATAATGAAGGGAAGATACACTGCTCCTGGGTCGTTCCAATATATTCCATTTTTGTGGTTATCTGCAAAAATAAAAATTTTGAAAAGGAAAACAGCACAAAATCCAATTTTATGGCATCATGTTAATGAAAATCAACCCTTTTTTGTTTGTTTTCAAATCTGCCATATATGTTAAAAATCAAAAAAACGGCCTTGATTTTGTTTTTTGATTTTCAGAATTGGAAATCGAATGAAGGGAAGGTACAAAATGAAATTAGGGCCATTTTTAGAGTTTTATTATATATGGCAGATTTTAAAACGAACAAAAAAGGGTCCATTTTTATTAAAGTATTTCCATAACATTGGATTTGGTGCTGTTTTCCTTTTATGGATTTTAATTTTTCCAGATAAACACAAAAAACGATAAATAAATGTTAAAAATGCAAAAATGTGTATTTATCTGTGTGGTGACAAATTGAACCGGAAGCAGTATTTTAGCATGTTTTTAGCATAACGCTAACATCTTTGTTCAGCAGGAGTCCTATTGTCCTTTTAAAAAAAAGTCTTATTAAATAGTTGTCCAACTTTTGTTTCAGAAATGAAAAAAGAAAAAAATATCCAGAAATTAGTTGTTTTAATTTGCATTTCAGAATTGGAAATAGAATGAAGGGAAGATTCACTGCTCCGTGTACCTTCCCTTCGTTCTTTTTCCAATTCTGAAATGCAAATCAAAAAACAAAATTAGAGCCATTTTTCGATTTTTATTATTTATGGCAAATTTGAAAACAAGCAAAAAAGGGTTGATTTTCATTAAAATATTGCCATAAAATTGGATTTTGTGCTGTTTTCCTTTTATGGATGTTTTTTTTCCAGATAAACACAAACATTGAATATATGTTCATCCAAAATACAAATGTGTGCATTTAAGAATTGGAAATAAAATGGACAGGAGGTCACAATAAAACACTGCTTCTGGTTAAATTTTATGTAAATATTTTAATGAAAATAAACCCTTTCTTGTTTGTTTTTAAATCTGCCAAAATCGAAAAATTTCATTTTCGCCTAATTTTATTTTTTGATATGCGTTTCAGAACTGGAAATAGAATGAACGGGAGGAACATCTAGATGCTTCCAAAATATTACATTTTTTTGTTTATCTGGAAAAAGTAAAAATCCATAAAGGGTAAACAGCACAAAATCCAATTTTATGGCAACATTTTAACAAAAATCAACCCTTTTTTGTTTGTTTTCAAATCTGCCATATATGATGAAAATGTAAAAACGGCCCTAATTTTGTTTTTCAGAATTGGAACTAGAATGAAGGGAAGGCACACAGAGATGTTAGATGGTGTTTCTTTTTGTAATCCTAAAGATGAGTTCTAATGAATGCAAAGTATTCTGACCATGAGTTGGTCCTTTTACTGCCACCTAGTGCCTACTTTTAGTCTTGATATAAAGTAAGTAAAACATCAGTACAGTATTCCTTTTCCAATTTTTGTAGAAATGTTGAGCTTTTTTAGGTTTCATTTAAAACAGATGTGTCCAAACGTTTTCCACTTAGGGCCACAGACTGAAAAATCAAAAGCCATTTTGACATTTTTTTTTATTTTAAAAACCAATACAATATATGTATAACCAATATATATTTAGGCCTCCACTCAGGCTTGATCCCGGGGACCCCAAAGGGTTTTGGTCGAAAAAAAAAAAAAAAAAAAAGGTCATTATTCAGTATTATTTGGTTTTATTATTATTCAACTTTTAAATCTCCAGATCAACATTAGGTTTATCCGTCAATATAATGATTTTAAAGATTTAAGTTGTATGCTCTTTTTGTCAAAGAAAACCCTGTTTTTTGATGGGAAAAAACATGCAATATTATCACCCAATATTTTTTTTAAGTGGAATATTTGAGATTGTATAATAATTGGAGCCTTAAAAAAGTCAATAACTAATAACACCATTGATTTGTATCCATTAAGTTTTTTTGAGCAATGACACTTAAAAACAAATCACAGTAAAATTATTGGGGATCCAAAAGGGTCCTACTCATTAAAGTGTTAAAAAATTAATTATACATTTTTTTACTGTTTACTTTTAACACAATAATCTCGAGATCAACTTCAGATCTATCCGTCTTTTATAAGTTTTATTGTTATGTTTTCTGTTTGTTCATTTTAGGCCATTCTTTAAAAAAACAGCTCAGTTTTTTATATGGCAAACACAAAATATGCAACATTTTCCCCCAAAGTGGAAAATTTACCGTGACGTAATTGGAGCCTTGAATAGGTCAATAATTCATAATGACATTGATTTTGATTCATTATTATTTTTTTAAAGAAAGAAACAGCCTGCGTGGCAGCTTTGTGTTATTAGAGTCAACATTGCAACATTTTCTTGTTACATTTTACCCTTTTGCTCCTTTTCATGACTTTTGACGTTTTAAATATGTTTTAATTGTATTTTTAAATGTGCCGTCGGGCTGTTAAAAAATTACCTGCGGGCCGCACTTGACTTCAAAGAACACTTAAAAGATTCATAAAAATAACAATGTTATTGACAAAAAATACGCCTCAAAACATCGCAACTTAAAAAAAAAATGATGCGAATTCCGACATTTTAGACCGAATGAGTAATAAAAATATTTCCCATTTTTGGGGGCAAACTGCAACTTTTCCCACTTCTGAACTCTCCTTCTTTCCTTCCCTCCCACGACCGCCCACTTTGTCTGTGCCCGCCCAGCAGAGTCCAGCGTGAAATCGGTGGTTTGCTCCAACGCCGCGCTCTTCTACTTCGTCTTCTTCTACCCCTTCCCCGTCTTCGCCGTCCTGCTCATCGCCCTGCTGCTGCTGCGCTGCAAGGGCCGCGGCAGCAGCAAGAGCCAAGAGGGCAAGAACGGCGCCCCCCTGCTGTGGATTAAGGAGCCGCACCTCAGCTACTCGCCCACCTGTTTGGACCCGCCCGCGCTCAGCCTGCACCCGGGTTCTGTGGACTAGGAGGGGGCGTAGGGGCCACGCGTTGGGTCGACACCAGGAGCGCCCGGACTCCACTGCTTCCTGTGTGTGTGTGTTTGTACGAGTGTGTGTGTCTCCTTTTTTTTTTTTTTTTTAGATTACCCTGAATATTGGTCTATTTTTCAAAAAGGACTACGAAGAGAAGGAACTCAGGCATTGGTTGGATGCCCCCCTAAAAAAAATAAGTCTCCACCGTCCAGTCCAAGAGCACCCACTATGTTGGTTACCATGGTGACGCCCCCGCCCCCCCCAAGGAGCCCATTGACTCCGCGGCCGATGACTTGGCAGCTTTGCATAGGAACAAAGAAAAAGGTCCACCTGTTCCCACTAAGAGTTTGGCCCACTGAAGGAGTTCCTGCAGCGCCGCTTCCACACTGCCAGACCCACTCACACGTCTTCTGCCTTTTTTCTTTTACTTTGCCGTCCTCCTCATTTCCACAAAAGAAAGCGTTATAGAAAAAAAAAAAATTATTGCTGGTGAGTCGACTGATATTCAAATCTCACACATTTCTTTTCATGTATTGCCTTTTTTTTTATCTTTAAAAGAGAACTTTTTAGGAAGATAGCTGAGTGGGCCCAGATCGGTATCAGTATCAGTGATATCTCACACTTTTAAATGTTACTGAATCCACTCCGTGAGCATCCAAGCAGAACTAAGAAGTGTGTTTGTGTGGATATGAAGCAGGAAAAGGTGCTAACAACCATAGAACATGAAATGATGTGGGAAGTGCTATTAAGGTCTACACAAGTAGAATAGTTAGATATGGCGTCGTATTTTTTTGTGTGTGTGACGAGACTCGCATCCCAGGCGCTCGCTTTTATTTGGAACACATTTTTTATTTACCTTTTTTTTTTATGCTATTTTGAGTTTTTCCTGTGCCAAGGCGTGGTTATTCCCATGTGTAAAAATTGGACCTCCTGCTGGGACAGAACGATGCAAAAGTCACATGATCAGTGTCGGGAAGAGACGTGTGTTTGTAGATACTGTAAAGTAGTGGAGCACACGCGCTATAGCACGAGTGCTAGTGCGAGCAAGTGTTTGTTTTAAAGATGAGTTTTTTTTGTTGTTTTTCCTATTTATTGTTTTATACTTCTTGTTTGTTTTTTCTTACGTTGCCTGGCAACAGGCCCGACCGAGCCGATTGTTGTTGAATTGAGTGTAAAACAAAAAAAAAAGTACTGTGGCTTCACGTGGAACGTTTGGAAAAGACATAAAAAAAAAGTTCTGCTTGGTATTTTTGTGGCACTGCTCCTCCTCCTCAGCAATTTTTTGTATTACATGTATTTTTTGATATATATGGATTTTTATTTCGAATCAAAGGCAGAAGATGTGAAAGATTTGTTTGACCTGGACTAGAAAGCAGGAGACAGGACATTGACTAGCAGACTGGACTTCACTGAGGAGAAGAGAAAGACAAGGTCAAGACGTGTTCTGCATGACAGGAGACATGTTGGAAGTTTTGTGAAGTTGGAACAGGCTTTGTGACAGGTGCTACTCTTCCTGACACCCTCTGAAGGCCCCACCCCCTCCCTTCATCATTCAACAACAGCAAACATGTAACCGCGTCGTGCAATGTTAAATGTGTCGCCTTTTTCTTCCGCAAAGGAGATACATGCTTTTCATCCGAAACATTTTGTATAAACGTAAACTAACAAGTGCAATAATTTAGTAGGATGTCATTCTGAAAGTGCGGCACACACATGCTAAGTGCTAACCATACAGCTCCATATACAAAGTTCAATACCTCAGTATCAATACCAAGGTTCC